>NC_134790.1:56139231-56144231 GCF_046742065.1 Oratosquilla oratoria
CACATACACGCGCACACACACACACACAAACGCACGCACGCACCCACGAACACACACGCAAACGCACAAGCGCATACACATACTCACATGCGAGCGCGCACGCACACACGCACGCAATATGCGATCCTGCGTTACCTTACGTACTCTGCTTCACATATTATGTAAATAAAAGTACTTCTGTATTCCTATGCACGCAAACGTATTCACCCGATGGAACGGCAGATTGACTAGGTGACGTTAGAGACGTGCTTCCCTCGATCGACATGTTTTTTGTCATGTATACCACTTCAAGTTGGCTCCCTACCTTATTCGACTGATGGTTAGGCAGATTCACTAGATCACGTCAGAGCCGGCTTCCAGATCGGCGCGGTCCTAAGTGCCTTGTGTCATGTAGACCATTTCCGGTTAACGTGCATATGAGCTCACTCATTCCCTTCATCCGAAGTCATTCAACAAAACTCACTCTCGTGACAAGGTCTAACTCTGGTTAGGTTAGACCCATGAGAAAACTCTCTTGAATTTACCGAGCCATGTTAACCCCGTTCTCTCAATTCGGGTCTTATTATCATCCATGTTTTTGGTCTATTCGACCAAGATATCCCATTCTCTTTTCTGTCCTTGTGTATACATATATCAATATATTTCTCTTATTTAATTTTCACGTTTAATATTCCTTCATGAATCTTCTGATTTTCATTACCCAACATCTAATCCTACAGTAAATTTCGTGGCTACAGACCGGATAACTCAATTTAAGGCTGACTAATATATGTATATATATATACATATACATATATATATATATATATATATATGTATATATACATATTTATATATATATGTATATATATATATACATATTTATATATATGTATATATATATATATATATATATATATAATATCCTTCTCACCTTCTCACCATACACCAGGTAGGGCCAGTGTCCTGTCAGTTGTGTTGCCTCACGAAACTTCTCCACCAGGTACAATCCTCATAAAGTTCCTCTTCTTCCACATTATTGTTGATCCTCTCGCTTCAATTGCTTCCCTCACTCCATCTCTCCATCTCTTTCTGGGTCTTCCTACCGGCCTCTTCCTTCTTGGATTCCATCGATAATATTTAGCAGGGTATCTTTCTTGACTCATCCTCATGATGTGTCCATACCATCTCAGTTTACTTCTTTCTACAAATTCTAATATTGATTCGATGTCCAGTTCATCTCCGATATCCTCATTTCTTAAGCGATCTCTTCTTGTTACTCCCTTTATCAATCGCAACATTCTCATCTCTGCTGCCTGTATCTTGCTCTTTAATATATATATATATATATATATATATATATATATATATATATATATATATGCACAAATTTCACAAGTCACACGTGAATCACAAATATGCAGAGTCCACTAGGAAGAGGAAAAACACACGGAGTCCGAGCGCTTTCGTGATATATTCACATTATCAAGGAGTACAGAAAAGTGAGTACAAAAAAGTGGAGATACAGAGTATAAATAGAACAAGTGAGACATTTTCCATCCTCTCCGAAGCCTGAAAGCTCAGGTTGGGTCCCTCGGCGAGGTCGTGGAAACAGATCATTATTATCACATTAACTTTTAGAATGTGTACTATTTATATTATTGACAATATATGGATCTAATTTATATAATCCTAAACTATTATTAATAAGTTGGTCATAATTGTATTTGATAATTCCTGACTCTATGATATTTCTTTCTGTTATATTCTTACACTGTATAATTTTTGAAGCATTTTTCCAGTCAATAGGATGGTAAAATTCACGAGCATTTTTAAAAAGGGCACTAGATTCTTGGCCCTTTTTAATACTGTTTTTATGCTGTTTAATTCTAACCTCTAATTCTTTTCCTGTTTGACCTACATAACATTTGTCACATTTACTACAAGGTATTTTATATACACAGCCTGTAGAGTTATCAGGGGAATTTTTTATGAGAAGATTTTTTAGGGTTGTATTATTCTTGAAAGCTACATTTACATTGAAATATTTTTAAGTATATTGGGAATCTCTATAAGAAAGACGACAATTTGATTAAGAAATTTATGTCCATTTCACCAAATTTACCTTATATGTATGGATTAATCAAAGTACACAAAGAAAACAACCCTTTCATCGTCACCACAGATGCCAGCAACATCGCCATTGGATCCGTTCTGGAACTACTCATTCACGAACAGCCACGCCCTTTAAGCTTTTTCAGCCCCAAATTCCTCAAGGCCAAAAAGAACTACTCTACCTTCGACAGAGAACTTCTCGCCGTCCACCAAGCCGTCCGCTATTTCCTCCATTTCCTTGAGGGTGCAACATTCTCCATCCAGATTGACCACATGGCCTTAGTTCGCGTCTTTATCAGACAGGTGGACGCCTAGTCCGCACGACAACGCCGCCAACTTTCAGCTATCGCTGAGCTTAACTGCACCTTTAGACACCTGGCTGGAAAGAAAAGCCCAGTAGCCGACGCACTCTCCAGAGTCGCGATAGACGCAGTACAGCTGGGACTCGACTACGACTACCTCGCCAAAGAGCAACAACGGGGCCCCGAGGCACCAGCTGTGAGAACAGCACCCAAGGCTCTATAGTGAAAGGACATACTCCTGGGCGATTCCAGCACAACCACCCTCTGCGACGTCAGCACCGGGCGTCCACACCCATGGATACCAGCATCTCTGCTGTCACGTCCTCGGCCTCAACCACGACCTGTCACACCCTTCACGACGAGCAACAGCACGGCTGATATCACAAAAAATCCTGTGGCACGGTATATTCCGCGACGCGGGGAACTGGGTCCGATCCAGCACATCCTGCCAGAAATCTAAAGTCCACCGACACACGGAGACAGGCCCCGGGGCAATGTAGTAGGCTCCCATTTTCCGTCACCATCAAAGACTACTCTACTAGATAGCCTGAAGCCATCCCAATGTCAGACGCCACTTCCATCTCCTGCACAACAGCCCTGCTCTCCGGAGCGTTCGACCTCGGCACCACCTTCACGTCGCATTTATGGACATCCCTGGGGCTGCTATTGGGCACCTCAGTCCACCACACCACAGCCTACAACCCGGAGGCTAACGGCATGGTGGAGCGGTTCCACAGAACCCAAGCGGCTCTGATATCACGCTGCAAAAACGCGACCTGGAGCACTCAGCTACCCTGGATCCTCCTCGGCCTTCATACTACCCCGAAATAGAGCCACAACGTTTCCTCTGCCGAGATGGTTTTCGGCGAACCTCTTCCCCGACGCCCCTGCGAATAACAACATTAGCCACCTACGAAGTATCGGTAAAGAATTCGCTCCGTGTAAACAAACTTACAAGTCGTCAGAGCATCGGTACGTCCCCGAGATCTACCCGCATCAAAGCATGTCTTTCTCCGCACTGACGCTCACACGCCACCCATCAACACACCTTACTCCGGTCCCTACGAAGTTGTCCATGTAAATAAGAAAGCGTTCCTGTTACGCATTAAAGGTAGCAATGACTGGGTCTCCATCGACCGCCTCAGGGCAGCGTACCTACAAGACGACGATCCACCTCCGGTACGATAATATAATTATCCAGGGCGAGTTGTCCCGTCTCGTTGGCAACGGAACATTCTCGTTGAGGGCGGAATATTGTGGCGTCCACACCACGAACGACCGCCTTGCTAATTAGCTACTGGAACAAACCACCTCGCCGATCTCAGCGACTATAGTTAGCTACACACCAAAATAAAAGCCCTTCAGGTCACAAGGCGATTGCTGATTGGCCTATTGGACTGTCGCACGATACCGGAGCACTATAGCCTATTACTTACACAATAAAGATTGAACAGATTGAGACATTCATTCCTTTCCACCCTCGATCACTCGACCACATAGTCTCCCTGGGTAGCGCTCCCTACAATATAACACATACACACACACACACACACACACACACACACACACACACACACACACACACACACACACACACACACACACGTATGTGTCTATGTAAGTATATATGTATGTATATGTATGTATATGTATGTATATGTATGTATATGTATGTATATTTATATGTATTTATATGAAAATACATAGGTATACCAAAGGCTTTTTCCCCCTTACACGGGAGGTAGCCAAAAAACAAAGGCATAGAAACAACTCCCACCCATTCCATCCCCTACATACTCCACTCCCCTCTACCCTCTTCCCTCCCTCTTATCTTGACACCTCCGGAATGACGAGTCATCCCTGCATCTTGTCCACTGCCCTGGGTCAGAACCAGTGTCGCAAGACACAGCACATCCACAGCAAGGCCACTTCACTAAATCGGCGACTCCCCCTCTCCGTCCCCTCATGCAAAAAAGGAGAAGAGGAGAGAAATCCCTTCTGGCTGCGTCAATTTATTTCTTATACATACTCTCTCACCCCCATCCCCCACCCACTCCACCTCATGCATCACAGCATCATCCATACACAATAATTTTCCATTCACCTCTGTCTTCTGTCCTTTCCCGTCCTTCCTCAACAGACATTTCCCTCTTTCCCAATGCCCCTTTTACCCTATCCATCCATCTTATCCTAGGTAGACCCCTCATGTTCACTCCTTCCACATCTACCTTCCACACCTCTTTTACTAATCTTTCTTCATTCATTCTTTCTATGTATCTAAACAATCCCAATACTTTTTCATCAACCCTATCTCCCAACTCCCTTTCCACCCCTGTTCTCCTCTTCACCTCCTCATTTCTCACTCTATCTAGGCTAGTAACCCCTATCATACTTCTCAGGCATTTCATCTCAAACATATTCAAATCCTCTCTTCCTCTTATGTTCCATATTTCTGCTCCATACAGTGCTGTCGGCACAATCACTCCTTCATACAATCTCCTCGTAGTATCCATTCCTAAATGTCTGTTTCTCATTACACTTTCTAATCCCCATATATGGCTTATGGGTGGGTTTTGATTGAGAGGATTAGGAGAGGAATAGAGG
>NC_134790.1:56159231-56161731 GCF_046742065.1 Oratosquilla oratoria
CTGCACAGCGATTACAACGCGCTTTGACGCAGTTAAAAATCACATTGATAGCCTCCACTGAGCGCAGCCTAGCCCCGCTTGTTGAATCCCACCAAGTCGTCATCATGACTGTCGCCACCTTCTCCGAGAAACTGAAAGCCCTCAACAGCTGGCTCGAAAGGTCCAGGAAGCAAATACATATCAAGCCACGACGACACACACCTCCCCCAGCCACCTGTAAACCCAAAGGCAGACTTCGTTAACGAGATGAAATTTCACATCATCACTTGGAATGCTTGTGGCATCAACAGTTATCCAAAAATTGACTCCCTCAAGACCTATGTGCGCCACCACCAACCACGAGTTATATTCATCCAAGAAGCTTTTGTTGGCCGCCACAATCCTGGTACAGAGGCATCCCCCGCCCTCAGGCTACGTCTCGTATGTCCATCATGTCAGGAATGACCTTCTAAGTTACAGTCATTCTTCCATCCCCCATCAATTCTTGCGCTGCTATACCCATGATGACATGACATTTCAACTCTTTGGGGTATCCATAGGCAATGAAAAGCTGAGACTGCAATATTTACTCTGCTCCATGAAAAATCAATCTCTCTACCCTCCCACCACCCACGTCTCACGGTGTGATCTACATGAGGAACTTCAGCGCCCGGCACCCTGCCCTAGGAGATGTCTCACCCTCCTCGAACCGTAGTGGGCTACCTTTCCTCAAATACATCCGTCGCCACCGCCTCACTCACTGACCCACTGGGTGTGCCACACACTCCAGAGGAGGCATGCTGGACCACATCATCATATCCGGTCTAGCAGCGACACAGGTCAAATGCTTTCCAATACAGGCTCTCTTCTCTGACCACATCGCACTTGGACTCCTGTACTCCCTACTAAGTGGGCCTTTTCTTCTTCACACCCGCCTCCGCATCTCCATTCCTCCGAAGTACTGCCCCAACTATGTCTCTTACATCTCCACTCTTCTACCAACATTTGATCTCCAGTCATTTGGGAACCTGTACTCTTCCTTCGTTGCTTCAACACATGATTTTTACACCTGTTACGTCTCAAGACCATACATCAAAAGGAGCTGCAAGGTCCACGCCTGGATGATGGACCGATGCATCCTACAGGCGGAAAAGAAGGGTGAGAGAGATAGTCCCGTCTTTCAAAAGCAGCCAACACCGGCTAATCTCCAGTATCAGGCATCCATAGATGACCCCATTGCCCTACAGTAGTGTGACCTAATAAACAAAGTCATCAAGAAGAAACCATCGAGTGCTCTCCACCACAGCCCAGCCCAATAAGCACAGGACTTGCTAAGTACTTGATCTGAACAACCACAGACAAACAATCTTCCCACCCCCATTCACCCACAAGAATGACTGCACCCTGCTTCTAATGGCTGCATTATTACAGACGGATGAAGATGACGACGTACCCATCACTGAGGACGAACTGCGTCGTGATCTTATCACAATCAAAACAATAGCTCCTGGAGATGATGGCATCACTTACCAAGTCCTCCGCCTGCACCTTAAAGTCCCTGACAAACTCTTGCTGCAACTCTACAGTATAAATACAAAAACTTGATACACAAAGATTAACTCAGCCAAAATTCCTGTCATGATGACGCTCTTGGACATTTCAATATCTGTTGATAGAACTCAATTCTCGAATTCAACCATGACTGGGACAAAAAATAGATAAATAAATATATAAATAAACTTGTAAATCTGTGTTTGACAGGAATATCATTGAATCCAATCACATCAAACTTAATTCTGTTGATATCTGAAACTGAGTATGAGCTTCTATATATTGGGCATTTTTGTAATTGACAGATTGTTGAGCTACACACAAAAGCCCCACGAGTGCTGTCATCATGACAGGAAATTTGGTTGAATTGGTCCTTATGCGGCCTCCCCTTTTTCCTGACCCGATCTAGTTTCTGCCTTTCTACGGCAACATTTTATCTGTTCTTTATAGCCTGAAGATATCTGAATAAACGAAAACATTTGATCTTCCGATAAGGATAGTAATACCAACAGAAAAAATAATTATGAGAATGATATAGTAATAATGATAATAATAATAATAATAATAATAATAATAATAATAATAATAATAATAATAATAATAATAATAATAATAATAATAATAATAATAATAATAATAATAATAATAATAATAATAATAATAATAATAATAATAATAATAATAATAATAATAATAATAATAATAATAATAATAATAATAATAATAATAATGATAATAATAATAAAGATAATGATAGTAATAATAATAATAATAATAATAATAATAGTAATGATAATAGTAATAATAATAATAATGATAATAATAATGATAAAAATAATAATATTGATAACAATAATAATAATAATAATAATATATACATACATATACATGTACCAAGGCTTCTTTCCCCCTTACCAGGGGGGTAGCCAAAAAAGGACAAGGCACAAAAACATTCCCACCCATTTCATCC
>NC_134790.1:56164231-56166731 GCF_046742065.1 Oratosquilla oratoria
ACAATAATAACAATCATAATAGTAATAATAATAATAATAATGATAGTAGTAGCAATAATAACAATAAGAAGAAGAACATAACGTAAGAAAGAAGCAGGCTGCAAGGGCCGACACTAGGTAGTTCCCTGTATCTAAACATCTCTAACAACCGATAGTTTCAGCGCTCACTTCATGGTTACTAAATATATTACATTTGTTGATAACTCTATTAGTAAATCAGTTCTTGCCTATTTCTTTTTAGTTTAAATCCCTTAATGCGAGTCCTGCCCTGTTTTCTCAATATGATGACATTGTCAGCATGGCCTTTGTTAAAGCCCTTGAACTATTTGAACACCTCTATTAGATCACCCCGTATTCCGCGTCTTTCTAGAATGTGTAGATTAAGGTGTCAAAGCCTGTTCCCGTAAGGTAAATTTCTGAGCCCTTGTATCATTTTGGTCATTCTTTTCTGTCCTGGTTCTAATAATAGTTAAGATATGATGATAGTAGCAGATTCATCATTTTCATCTTGCGGCAGGAGATGGATTCACATTATCTATCACGTCATCGTCTCGTCACTGTTTGTCACCGTGACGTCACAATTTCTTACATAACTTCAGAACGAAAGTCACACACGCCAAACAATCCGTTATGTCGAACCTTTACCCAGAATAGTTGTACTTACTTATCATTCTTACTACATCAAAAGTTTAGTTGCCACCCTTCATTTAATATCAAAGTAGCCCTCTTTGGTGGGACCTGTTCGTTTATGTTGGAGTCATTATAACTATCTCCTAAGCGCACCATTCCCAATGGTAAGTACTTGACCATGGTACCTTCAGAGACACCTGAGAAAAATGTTGACAGAATGATGAAGAGACAAGACACTGCTAAACAACCGCCGTTCTGGTGAGTCGACAAGAGCAGCAATGAAGTCGAAGGTCCGTGAAACTTCCGCTCGGTTCCGCCGTCCCCTCTCGCTCCTCCCGGCTCCCCGCCGCCGTTGCCCCCATACCCCACCACCCCCCACCTATCCCCCACAACCGCACACGACACATGAGTGCGAGCAGTTGTTGCGAGCGAGAGAAACATTATTATCTACAATTACCGCTAATAGGATATACATATCAATTTGAGCACTCGTGCAGACACAACTAATTGCCAAATAACGTACCTTTGAGTCGATTGCAGTTTGTTGAAAGCCGAACAGGAGAGGGAGTAAGAAATGCGGGTTTTATCCGCTTGGTAGCGCCGGGGCAGCATCGCCTCGTTTATCTAGTCTAGTTTCTTCTCTTTATTCAATATTTTGCGGCCCTCTGTACATGCGTGCGTAGCCACTCTCTGTAGCACATTTCTTGGCAGCCCATCATTTGCAGTGAATATCCTTATGAAAGGGATCTCTTTCACTGGAGGATTGACGGTCACCCCACCACCCATAGAAGAAAAAGGAAAAGGGTGAAGATAGTATTCTCTTCACACACAAACATAGTAGCTTGGATTGTGATTAGCCTGTGTAAAAGATACACTCTAAAAAATATTTAGATTTATGAAACAATTTCAGAGTTCAGAGGATAAAATTGAGTCTTTTATATGATGATTTAAGTCGGGTAATGGGTCAAGAAAAAAGTAAGTACACGTTGGTAATAGGCGGTTTTAATGCTAAAGTGGGGAAGATGATGGAAAATAAGTTGTACATTGGGAAGTTTGGAGTAAGTGAAAGAAACGACAGTGGCAAAGAACTACAGTATGAGAATAATGAACACTTTCTTCTAAAATCGTGTAGGCCGTAAATGGACCTAGAGCAGTCCAAATGGAGCAACAAAGAACGAAGTGGGGAAGAAGATGGAAGATGAGTTTTACATTGAGAAGTTTGGAGTAGGTGAAAGAAATGACAGTGACAAAGAACTACAGCATGAGAATAATGAGCACTCTCTTCTAAAAGCGTGCAGGCCGTAAATGGATTGGAGAAGTCCAAATAGAACAACAAAGAACGAAGTAGACTTTATATTATGAGATAAGAACAAGAGCATTAACAATTTTGCGGTCATAAATAATGTAAATATAGGTAGTGACCATAGAATGGTAGGTTGCACATCCAAATTCAATTTCAGAGCCGAGAGAAATAAACTAGCTTTGAATAAGGTTAAGGCGAAGGTTTAGGACAAGAAGGAATTTCAGTAAGAAATTAGAAATAGATTCGAAGCTCTAAGAAATAACGAGGACACCATCAAAGGTATAAAATTGAATTTAGTGGATATCATTAGGGAATCGACAGAGAAAATACCAAGTACAAAAAGTATTAGAGAAAACAAATACTCTAAAGCTACAAATGACATAATTAAAAGAAGAGGGATCGCAGATTAAAACCAGGAGAGACGAAATAGAGGGAATAGACCTGAACAAGTTTATCAACAAAAGGCAGAAAAAACATAAGAAATAGAGGAAACTATTTGAAACGGTAAAAGTATTGAAGGGGTCGAGCGCAGAAATGCTTTAGAAAGGCAGCAAATAATATGTTTGA
>NC_134790.1:56171731-56189231 GCF_046742065.1 Oratosquilla oratoria
CCAGAAAGGCACAGTCTGCCTAACCATCTCTCTCTTGTATTATGTCTATTAATTTTGAATAGAAGCAGATCAAGTTCGTTGTACATGATCTTCCTTGTCTGAATCCAAATTTATTTGGATTCAGCATAGTTTTTTCTTCCAAATGTTTAACCCATCATTTTTGACGACCTTTTCGCAAATTTTTGCTACTGTGCTTGTCAGGGAGACCGGTCTGTAATTTGATGGGTCTTCCTTGTTTCCTCCCCTAGAAATCGGTACAATGTTTGCAATCTTCCAATCCTGTGACACTTTTCCTTCTTTAAGTGAGAATTTAAATAGATTGTATACTTTATCTGTTACTTCTTCCATGCATTCTTTCAGTGTGTGTGTGTGTGTGTGTGTGTGTGTGTGTGTGTGTGTGTGTGTGTGTGTGTGTGTGTGTGTGTGTGTGTGTGTGTGTGTGTGTGTGTGTGTGTGTGCGTGTGTGTGTGTGTGTGTGTGTGTGTGATTCACCATAGTCTTGGATCACGTGTTGGACTCGTAATTTACAGTTATTAACCTCCCGGATGAGAGCTCAGAGCTCGTATGACCTTACACGCACACGCACCCCCAACTCTCCGCCCACGAGAATTAGAATAACACCCCGCGTGTCTGTGCGTGTGTAAATGTGTACATATATAAAATATATATATGTATATTAGACACACACACACATACATATATATATATATATATATACATATATATATATATATATATATATATGGATAAGTATTTTAGACAAATTATTTGGATGATGGAGAACATAAACACAGGGGAAGGCTCGGGACCCTAAACACTCTAACGTTTCGTTCGCGTAGAACTTCTTCAGAGAATGTATGTAGAACTGCAATTGAAGTTTATGTACTAAATCTAATTATCTTTTCGGACACTTGGGAAAGGTCGTTTTTCTGGCGTGTTTTAGAATTAGAATACTAGTTTCTTTAGCTAAATTGATAAACCCTCCTCGATGATTCGATGAATTATTAGTAGAAATATATGCTGATTCAACAATTCTTCTAGTAGTCGACTACCACGATAAAATGTTAGAGCTCCTAAGCGACACTACAACATATGTTAAGAAACCCATAGGTTACGCGACAAGGGAAGGGGAAAAATTCAAGAAAGAAGCTAGGAGTATACTCATGAAATCAAACAGAGGCAAGAAATTAGTGGGGTTACTGGAAGAAACTCCTAGACCACCCAGTATGCGTGGACTACCAAAAACGCACAAACCCAACATTCCCATGAGGCCTATCATATCCGGGATCCACAGTGCCCCACACAAATTGGCCCGATACTTGGCCAAACCCTTGTCTGCCAGATTAGGATCATTGAGCAAAGCCCACCTTAAAAACTCAAGTGACCTGATCGACAGGTTGAAGGACGTAGATCTATCAGATAAGACCATGGTTTCGTATGATATAACCAGCCTTTTTACGAATGTTTCTATTGACGGGGCATTAAAAGCTGCTGAGGAGGTAGTCAAGGACGTAAAAGACGAGGATTTGCCTGTAGGTAAGAAGGATTATTTAAAACTAATTTCCCTTTGTATAAAATTTGGTCCTCTAATCTTCAACAACGAAGAATATATTCAGTGTCGTGGGCTTGCTATGGGAAGTCCTCTCAGTGCCGTGTTAGCCTCTCTGTACATGGAGGTACTAGAGAAAGACAATTTCATAGGAATAATGGGCCAAGACTCCACCTGGATGCGGTATGTGGATGATGTACTCGTCGTCGCACCCGCAGATACTGATTTGGATGTTAAGTTACAAGAGTTAAACAAGATAGTACGTGACATCCAATTCACAATGGAACGTGAGAAAGATAACCATCTGGCCTTTCTAGACACAGTAGTATGGAGACGTGGTAACAAGACAGCATTTTCAGTCCACAGAAAATGCACAAACAAAAACGACATCGTGCATTTCTTCTCCGCACACCACAACAAAATAAAAAGTGGAATCGTTATAGGCTTTTTCCTGAGAGCATTTAGGATATGTAGTGAGGAATTTCTCCAGGAGGAAATTAATTGCATTTTTAATATTTTCAAAAAATTATATTACCCAGCAGGCTTTTTATATAGAAATAAGGAAAAGGCGTTACAAATAAGAAATAGGGGTGTCAAAGGAAAAGAGGCTAATGATGAGAACCGTGGGTATCTGTCCATTCCCAACTCCAAGTGCTCAAACGTCATGGAACAAAATCTCACCAAGGCAGGCCTGAAACTGGCATTCAGCACGGGGTAAAAATTGGCGACGTTGTGAGAAATAAAATTAGAAACAAAATAGAAAACGAAGACAACAGTTTAATTTATAGAATTCCTTGTAAAACCTGCCCCGCTAGTTACTATGGCGAAACTAGCAGAGGAATTCACAAGCGGACAACTGAGCACAAAAATGACATCAAAGCCCACCGGACGTCCAACTCTTTAGTGGTACACATCGACAAATTTGGCCACTTGCCGGATTGGGAAAAAACAGAGGTGCTCCATACAGAACTCGATAGAAAGGAAAGGAGGACAATTGAGGCAGCATACATTACCTCACTCCCATGCAGCAACCATCGGGACGGTTTCGTCAAGCTGGCGAGGATAGCAAGCGGTCTAATCATCAATGAGGCATGACGATAGAGAGATGAAAGCAGCATTGTCCTAGGGGGAACGGGGTGAGCTGTGCGGGTATATAAGTTGTCATTGTTCTATTTGTGTACACTCTGAAGAAGTCCTAGTTGGACGAAACGTCAGAAATAAAACTTCAACGGATTCTTGGCGTTTAAACTCACCACCCTACCACTCATTCTGTCTTCACACCTCAACATATATATATATATATATCTATACAGTATATACATATACCTAAGGATTTTTCCCCATTTCAAGAGAGGTAGCCAAAAAACAAAGGTATAAAATCCATTCCCAACCATTCTATCCCTAATACACTCCACTCCCCTCCACCCTCTACCCTCCCTCTTATCTTGGCACCTCCTGGATGACGGGTCATCCCTGCATCTTGTCCACTGCCCTGGGTCACACACACACACACACACACACACACACACACACACACACACACACACACACACACACACACACACACACACACACACACACACACACACACACACACACACACACACACACACACACACACACACACACACACACACACACACACACACTGTAAGAGGCTGGTAGATAAGGGTAGACAAGTAAAGTAGATAAAGGGGTGGATAACGAGAATTTCACATTATGAGTTGGATGTTTGGTAAATAATAGCCGCGAAGGAGTTCCATAATCTCGTTCCTCGTCTAAAGTTTATAAACAACCGCTAGGGAACAGATTTTATTTCTGTATTATGTTGATCCAACAATATATAAACTAAGCCAGTCATGCATCGATATCGTGATTACTTGAGTGAGCAGTATTGCTTAAGACGTTTATAAAAGTCTCTCTGATTGGAGAAAGGATTGAGGAGGAGAACATTTTATTGGTTCACGGAAGTAAAGTCACACCCATAGGAGAGGCACTTAGATGTAAGAGTAAAGATCATTGGACTGGGGAAGTAATGACGTCGGTGCGAGGTGGCTTAGTGAATAAATTGAGGATTCCAGTAGGAAGTCCTTTGGTGTGAATTGACAAGCCAAGTGTAATATTATTCGAGAAATTTTTTTTTACCTCCGTTTAATTCAGCCTTACGTAAGACAGTGATGAAAAGAAAGTTGAAAGTGAAAGAAGAAATACAAAACCATAAAAGGAAACAGTAAACCGTATTTACTACTGCGGTAACGGAGAAGACGGAGGTAACAAACACACACACACACACACACACACACACACACTTCAACGAATGGACGGCTTAGAAGACGTTCTGAAGAGAATTGAAATTTGTGGATCCCTACGCAAAGAGAAGTGCCTATTGTATTTACAGGGTGGGGGGAAATTGCTCGTGGAGTAGTAGGAAAGTAGGGAAAGGGGAAAGGGGGAGGGATTACTGAGGGAAATGGAAGGAAATGAGGAAGGAGTAGACTTGGCCCAGGCAGACAGGCGAAAGGTAAACAAAAGGCCCCCCGACGACGATGAAATGTCTAATAAAAATGTAAAGATTAGAAGTATAGATAAGAGCAATACAGTAGAAAGTGATGAGAATATTTTCCAGGGATTTAAAGAGGGGGGGGGGGACACAACACCCCCCCGACCCCCCCCCCCCCCCCCCCCCCCCCGACTGACAAGACTAGAAGAGAAGGTCGATAAGATGATCGAGGACTTGGAGCGTAGGTTCGGTCATGTTGACAATATTATACGAAGAGTTGAAAAATTGGAAGAACTAGAGAAGGCGAACAAAAACTTAACTAAGGAAATTGAAGAAAAAAAACAGTTAAAAGAAGTAAAAGATGAGAATAAAGCCTTAAAGGAGAATAATAAGGAGAACAAGGAGGGTTGGAAAAAAATTCAAGAAAATAGCAAAGTTGCATTCACTGACATAATCAGACAGCAAATGAATGAACAAACTGAAAACTCAGTTATTAAAGTGATGAGACAGAAGGAGAATATAGTAAGAGACTTAGCAGACAAAAAGAAATGTATAATTATATTAGGAATGGAAGAGAAACATAACCCAGATAGAACCACAAGAATCAAAGAGGAAAATGAAAAAGTAAGAAATTTACTAGAATTAGTTCAGGAAGATGAACCAGAAATAATGAAACAAATCGAAGAGAAATTCAGGCTAGGGAAATATAGTACAGACAAGACCAGACCAATCAAGATTAAATTCAGGTCACAAACTACGGCTGAGAATATCTTATCCAAAACAGGGAAACTAGCAACAAGTGAACAATATAAAAAGGTATGGATAAAAAGGGAAATGAATAAAGAGGAAAGAGAGGAAGAAAAACAGAAAAGACTTGAAGCAAAGGAAAAAAAACGAGATAAGAACGGAGTCAGGAAAAGAGAGATTCTATTGGAGAGTAGTGAATATGAAACTAAAGAAAGTCGACATACAAGAGAAAAACAAAAGGGAAACAGAGAACACAATGGAAGTGGCAGAAAACTAAGAGTGTCTTACACAAATATAGATGGATTAATAACAGGATTGAATGAACTGAATGATTATTTGAAAGAAAAAGAACCAGACATAATGGGAATTGTAGAAACAAAATTAAAAGGTCCACTACCACCCAACAGTGTAGGACATGATGCATATAATTATTGGATTAGAAACAGAGTGAAAAAGGAAGGGGGTGGAGTTATGTTCCTGACTAAGAAGGATATAAACGTAAAGGGTGTCACATATGGAAAGAATACAGTAGAGATGATAATGATGGAAGTAGAAGACAGAGATAAGAAAAACAGAAAATTTGTGATAAATTATGTGCCCCCAAAAACAGCCTCATGGAAAGAGAGTGAACATAAAAGTATGTTAGAGGACACAAAGATAACATTAAACAAGATAATGGAAGAGGGAGGAAAAATAGTTATGATGGGCGACTTTAATTGCAAAGAAATCTGCTGGGAAGAAATGACAGTAAAGGGTGGAGACGGCTCATGGGGAAACGCTCTACTCGAGATGGTTACTGACCATACAATGACACAATGGATACAGGAGAACACTAGGTATAGAAATGAAGAAGAGCCATCGAAACTAGACCTAGTAATTACATCCGAACCTAGAATAGTGGACAAAATTGAATATAAAACACCAATAAGTAAAAGTGACCACATATTGATTGAACTGGAACTTAATGAAGAAAAATATATGAAAAGAAATGAACAATACAGAAAAGGAAGAATGATGTATGAAAAAACAAACTTTGATAAAATAAGAGAATTCTTTCAAAAGGAAAACTGGGAAGAAATATACAGAGAAGAAACAACAGTAGAAGAGAAATGGAATATTTTGACAAAAATTTACAAAAAAGGAGTGGAAAAGTATGTCCCAAGACAAAAACAAGAAAAAGAATATGTAAAATGCTGGTACAACAAAAGCTGTAGGGAGTTAAAAGACAAAAGAGACAAAGCTTGGACCAGATGGAAAAAAGACAGAAGACCTGAAAAATGGAAAATATATACCTGTTATAGAAATGAATATGTACAAATGTGCAGAGAGGAAAAGAGAAAATATGAAAAAGATATCATAGAAAAGTGTAAAGATCAACCGAAACTATTCTACAGATTTGTAAACAATAAACTGAAAAACAAACAAGACTTGGAGAAATTAAGACAGGAGGGAGTTGAATACACTGAGGAAATGGAAATGGTGGAAATTATGAACAAACATTTTAAATCAGTGTTTACAAGGGAGAACATACAACCTGAAGAGAACGAATGGAAAGAGAAAGTCCCCCCTATGGAAGAAATAGAAGTAACAAAGAATGAAATATTAACACACTTGAGTAATCTTGATGTCAGAAAATCGCATGGACCAGATGAAATAGCAAACTGGATACTGAAAGAATGCAGGAATGAACTGGCAGACAAAATACATAGCATACTAAATAGTTCCTTGAAAGAAGGAAAAGTTCCAGAAGATTGGAAAAAAGCAAATATAGTACCTATATACAAAGGAGGAAATAAAGAAGAACCTACCAACTATAGACCAGTCTCTCTAACAAGTACAATAGCAAAAATTTGTGAAAGAATTATCAAAAGTAGATGGGTAAAATATTTAGAAAAAAACAAAGGCAATTTGGATTCAGACAAGGACGATCATGCGTCACCAATTTAATATGTTTCTATTCAAGGCTAATAGATATAATACAAGAAAGAGATGGATGGGCGGACTGTGCATTTTTAGATCTAAAGAAAGCTTTTGACAAAGTACCACATAAGAAGTTGCTTAAGAAATTAGAAACTGAAGGAGGAATACAGGGCAAACTACTAAATTGGATGGAGGACTTTTTGCAAGAAAGAAAAATGAGAGTAGTGATAAGAAACCAGCACTCAAAATGGGATGAAGTAATAAGCGGTGTTCCGCAGGGAACAGTTCTGGCCCCAATAATGTTTGCTATATATATTAATGATATGGATGAAGGAATAGAAAGCTATATGAGCTTCTTTGCAGATGATGCAAAACTACTGAAAAGAGTGAAAACTGAAGAAGATTGTGAATCACTACAGAGAGATCTAAATAAGGTACAAGAATGGAGTAGGAAGTGGGAGATGGAGTTCAATACAAAAAAGTGTAGTATAATGGAATTTGGAAAAAGCAAAAACAGAATAACAGGAGCATATAAATTGGGAGAAGAAGGAATAAAAAAAATGAAAATGAGAAGGACCTGGGAGTCATTGTTATGAATAATATGTCACCTGAGAAACATATAAATAAGATTTTTGGAGAAACTTATAATCTAATAAGAACAATCAAAGTTGCATTTACATACCTGGATGAAGAAATGGTGAAGAAAATCCTAATCACCCTGATAAGACCAAGATTGGAATATGCAGCAACGATATGGTCACCAAGTACAAAAAAATGTATAAAAAAAATTTGAAAGAATACAAAGAGCAATTACAAAATTGGCACCAACACTCTCAAAACTATCATATGAAGAGAGACTAGAAAAACTTGAACTACAGACACTAGAGCAAAGAAGAGAGAGAGGAGATTTGATAGCTATTTACAGAATCATGAAAGGCATAGAAATTACTGACAGAGAGAATCTGATAAAATGGGATGACAGAAATACTAGAGGACACGGAAAGAAAATAAAAAAAGACAGCTATAGAAGAGATTTGAAAAAGAACAGCTTTCCTCACAGAGTAATAGACAGTTGGAACAAGTTAGATGAGAAAGTGGTGTGTGCAAAAACAATACATGAATTTAAAAATAGTTTAGATAAAATGAGATATGAAGACGGGACCCCACGAGCATAGCTCCCCTTCCCGTAAAATACAACTAGGTAAATACAATTAGGTAAATACACACACACACACACACAAACACACACACAACACAGAAGAAATGTAGCATAATGGAATTTGGAAAAAATAATATCAGGACAATATAATTATAATCGATACAAATGAAGTAAAGAAAGTGGAATCTGAAAAAGACCTGGGAGTAATCCTCACAAAGGACATGTCCCCTGATAAGCAAATAAACAAAATTGTCGGGGAAACCTACAGCTTGCTAAGATCCATAAAGGTGGCTTTTACCTACTTGGATGAAGAAATGGGGAAGAAAATGCTAGAAAGGATTACAAAGGTGGAGCATGCTGACAGGAGACCTTTTGGTCCATAACTAGGTAGGATGCGAAAAAAATATAATAATGATAAATAAATTAAAGAAAAATAAATAAAAATTATATTAGTATAAATAATAGTAAATCAAATTAATAAATGCATAGATATAGTTAAATGATAAACAGGTAAATAGGAAATAATAGTAAATTGACAGATAACTAATAATAAATTAAAATCAAGCAAATAACAATAAACAAACAAACAATAACAAACAAATAAACAAATAATATAAAATAAATGGCAGGCAGTACGGTATCTTGCTTAGGTGTTTGTCTAAACGAATCTTAAAACTTCGAACTGAACTACATTGTACTGCCTTTGCAGGAAGTTTGTTCCATTCATTAATTAGCTACACAGTTGGCGAAGTTGTTTCTACCTACTTCCAAATTATATTTATTTCCTGACAGTTTGAGACCATTATTTCTTGTCGGATTCTCATTCAGTGTAAAAAAAAAAATTCACTTTTGATGTTGTCGATTCCCTTTAGAATCTTAAAGACCTGTATCAAGTCACCTCTGAGTCTACGTTTTTTTTAGGGAAAACAGATTCATATGTTTTAGTCGATTTTCGTATAATTTATCTTTTATATTTGGAATCAGTTTTGTGGCTCGCCGTTGTACTTTTTCCAATCTGTCAATATCTTTAATGAGATTAAGTGACCATACAGAAACAGCATATTCCAAATGGGGACGAACTAACGATTTATATAGCTTGCTAAAGAGAAATTAACTTTTGAAGTCAGATCGCGCAATCAGTTCTAGAATTTTGTTTGCTTTCTCAGAGGCTAAAATACACTGCTTAGATGATTTGAGATCGTTACTGATAATTACGCCGAAATCCTTTTCACTATCCATTTTTATTAACGAATTTCCAAATAACTTGTAATCGTACTTACTGTTATTTTTACCTATGTACATTACCTTGCATTTACTTGTGTTAAATTTCATTAGCCACTTTTCAGACCATTGCTTGAATATCTAATTGGTTTGAGTGATCATTTGCCATTCCATACAGTTTTGTATCATCAGCAAATTTGGAAACAGTAGATTTCAGTCCGTGGTCTATATCATTTATGAATAGAAGTGGCCCAAGAACGGAACCCTGAGGAACTCCACTCGTAACATTTTTCCATCTAGAAGTTTTGCCATTTAAAACAACTCTCTGTTTTCGATCATTCAACCAATTTCTAGTCCAACTTAATAGGCTACCACTTATTCCGTGTGAGGCTAATTTAGTAAGTAGTCTTTCATGGGGGAGGATATCAAAAGCTTTTGCAAAGTCTAGATATATTAAATCTATATTGTTTCTTTTGTCATAATTTGAGATAATTGTGTTGTAGAATTCGAGTAAGTTAGTCACGCAAGAACGTTTCCGTCGGAATCCGCGCTGGCTATCATTTATCAAACAGTTACTTTCTAAATGATGTTCGATAGCATCTCTGATGATAGCTTTCATAATTTTTCCTACGATTGAAGTCAAGCTTATAGGCCTGTAGTTAGTCAAGCTTATAGGCCAAGACTGGAGTACGCAGCAATACCCTGGTCACCCAGTACTAACAAGAACATAAGAAAATTTTAAAGAATCCAAAGAGCAACTACGAAGATGGCCCACCACTTTAAAAACTGTCATACGAGAAGAGATAGTCAAAATTGAAATTACTGACACTAGAACAAAGAAGAGAAAGAGGTGACTTTTTGACCATCTATAGAATCATGAGAGGCTTGGAACTTCTTGATCGAGAAGACTTACTAAACTGGGATAAGAAAAATACAAGAGGATATGAAAAGAGGACAGTTATTACAAAGGTTTACAAAGGCGGAGCATGCCGACGGGAGACTTTTTGGTCCATAACTAGCTCAGATGCGAAAAAAAATTATAGTAATGATAAATAAACTAATTAAAATAGTATTATTGATAATGATAAGTAAAATAAATAAATGCATAGGTAAAGTTAAATAATAAACAAACAGGTAAATAGTAAACAATAATAGATTAACAGATAACTAATGATAAATGAAAATCAAGCAAATAGTAATAAACAAAAAGAAAATAATAACAAATAAATAAACAAATAATAGAAAATAAATGACAGGCAGTACACCATCTTGCTTCGGTGCTTATTAAAACGAATCTTAAAGCTTAGAAATAAACTATATTGTACTGCCTCTGCAGGAAGTTTGTTCCATTCATTAATTAACTACGTGGTTGGCGAAGTTGTTTCTACCCACTTCCAATTTAAATCTATTTCCTGACAGTTTGAGACCATTATTTCTTGTCGGATTCTCATTCAGTGTAAAAATTTTGTCAATTTTGATATTGCCAATTCCCTTTAGAACCTTAAAGACCTGTATCAAGTTAAATCTGAGTCTACGTTTTTTTAGGGAAAACAGATTCATATGTTTTAGTCGATTTTCGTATGATCTATTTTTTATATTTGGGATCAGTTTTGTGGCTTGCCGTTGTACTTTTTCCAATCTGTCAATGTCTTTAATGATATTCGGTGACCATACGGAAAAAGTATATTCCAAATGTGGGCGTACTAACGATTTATATAGCTTGTTATAGAAGAAACCTGAAAAAGAACAGCTTTCCGCACAGTGGTGGATACATGGAACAAATTGGACGAAACTACACGAATTTAAGAACAAATCAGGCACTGCGTGATACAAAGACGGGGCATCACGAGCGTAGTTCCCCTTCCCGTAAGATACTAGGTAAATACACACACACACACACACACACACACACACACACACACACACACCTTGTAAAAAGAAATTTTGGAAGTGTCAAGGGAGCTACAAAGAAACCAAGGAAAACACAAAGACTTGGAGAAGGAAAACAAAGAGAAATTAAAGAGGAGAGGAACGAAGAGTTCATTGGAGGTGTAGCAGGACAAGAAGCAGAGGTGGAGTCAGCGAAGCTGCCTTCCGAGGAGGAGGAGGAGGAGAAGGAGGAGGAAGAGGAGGAGGAGGAGGAGGTCAATCATCCTCCCAGGACAGGGAAGGGGGGGGACTGGACAAAGGACCAGAACACCAAGAACAAGGGACATAACAAGGTTGTATTAGAGGAACTAACAAGAATGCTGACGTGAACAAGGTCAGGGAGAGGGTAGCGCGGAGGGACTTGAAAACAAAGAATAAAAACTTAAAAACAAAGACAGAAGCACGTGTAGCCCCGGCTAAAGGAGAAAAGGGAGATGGGGTGTGAGAACAGCATAAATAGAATGAGGTATGAGGACAAAATAACTGTGGAGGAGAGAAACGATGATAGTAACTTAGAATGATGGGCAAGTGTTAGCAAATAAACAAGAAATGTTTTGACATGCACTGAGTGTTATAAATGTAGTAGAATCCGGAGAAATAGCAGACTTGCTGACCCATGGGGAAAATGTCCGGAACTCATGATCATTTCAGTAATAAAAACAATGGTGATGGTAGTAATAATACATATGTACGTTTATCAAAAGTCGTTTTCCTTCGTGTAAGGGGAGTGACCAGTCAAGGCCACCTATCCCACACCCATCACCCATTTGTTTCGCTTGTTATCTTAATTCCTTGTAAATGAAGGGTCATCCTTGTCACCCGTCCACTGCTTGGGTCAGAAGCAATGTATCAAGGCACAGGACTTCCAGAGCATGACCCGACAGCTGAAACTGGCTCCCCCACCGCTTATCCACTTCCATACGATGACACCCTCTTAGGCGTCATAATGCGCGAGTGGGTGTATGAAGATACCGGCGTTAGCGTCTTGATTATATTTATTTTGTAGTTGTAGCTGAGTGACCGCCATATTCTGTGAACTGGCTTGATCATATTTTCTGTAGTTATTAATATTAAGAGTGAAAGAGAACGAGTGATACAACCGTAACTTTATATTTCATAACTTGAGTATTGTGATGCATCTTCGAATTATCGTACATCAGGCAGCTGATGCTGCCCGCGAGAATTTGACTAGTATTGAAGAGGTTAATCAGATAGTGACCCTCAGTCTCATCTACTCAAGAATACATATCAGACAAGAAGAAATCCCTTCGGGTCGCGTCAACTTATCATACATACATACATATATATATATATATATATATATATATATTATATATATATATATATATATATATATATATATATATATCCACTTTTTACTCACACCTCTCTCTTGCCCTCTCCCTTCCCTGTTCTACTAACATTCCCCTTGCACACAAGGTCCCCTTCATCTAATCCATCCATTCCATTCTCACTCTCACTTTCAACTTCGCTCCATCCACCTCTGCTTTCCACATTCTTTTTTCTAGTCTTTCTTTACTCCTTTTTTCTATGTGCCCAAACCATCCCAGTATTCGTTGATCAACCCTATCTACCAACTTTCTTTTCACCCCTCCTTTCCATTTCATTTCCTCAATTTCCACCCTATTCATCCTGGTAACCCCACCATACTTCTAAACACTTCATCTCAAACACATTTAAATTTCTTTCTGCATCCCCTATATTCTAAGTCCCTACCCCATGTAGTATCATAGGGACAATCACCCCTCCATAAAGCCATTTCTTTGCATTCAGGCCCAGATACCCGTTTCTCATGAAGCTCTTTATTCCCCGAGACACTTGCTTGTTTCCCTTACTCTAAAATTTAGCTCCACTCCCACTCTTCCATTCCCTGCTATATGTAACCCTAAATACTTAAACCTCTTTACTTCCTCCAACATCTCTCCTTTAAGACTTATCTTCAGTTTCCTGCCTCTTTCACCCCTTGTACACCTTATCACTTTACTTTTGCCTTACTTACTTTCTGCTTTCTCCTCTGACATGCCCTCTCAAACTCCCCCATTTACTGATTTATACCTTCCTCTGACCCAGCCACAAGCACAGTGTCTCCACAAACAACTGGCTCACCTCCCACTTCCTCCCATTTTCAATAACTATCTCCAAACGCCTGCCCATCAACCTCCCATACCACCAGATCCATTTACACGTTGAACAACCATGATGACATTATGCAATCCTGGCGCAGCCCCATTTATTCTCACCATTTCCAACCCTAATACATGCTCCATTACTCAAGTAAAAACATCTGAGTGCCCTTAACAACTCTCTCCTTACCTTTCACATTTGCAACACCTTCCACAATATCTTCCTGTCGGTCATTTTATATGTCTTTTTCAGATGCATAAAAACCAAAAGACATCCTTACTTTTTGCCAAAAAATCTCTCGCATGTTTGCCATATTATAAAACCTTGATCCACTCATTTTCTTCATTTCATAAACACACACTGTTTTTCCCCAGTTACTCACTCTGTACCCCTCACAACCCTCTTAATCAACATCCTCCCATGTGCCTTTCCAATTATACTCAACAAACTGACCCCTCTAAAGCTACTACAATCATATTTGCCCCCTTTTCCTTTGTAAATCGGAACAATAAATGAACTCCTCCTCTCGCACATTCTTCTCCCTTAGACACATCTTAAAGAACCTCACTATCCAATCCACTATGATAGTTCCTTTTTTTTTTTTTTTTTGTTAAACAATCAAGGTGACACCCCTCTAACCCAGGCGCCTTACCATCTTTCATCACTTACTATACTCCTTGTACCTCATTTTTGCTTATTCTTCTCCCTTGGACACATCTTAAAGAACCTCACTAGCCAATCAAATATAATTGTTCCTTTCTTTGTTAAACAATCAAGGTAACACCCCTCCAACCCAGGCGCCTTACCATCTTTCATCACTTACTATACTCCTTGTACCTCATTTTTGCTTATATACCTGTCATTTTCTTCTCCCATCACGTTTATTCTCCTAGCCCCACCCACTGCCACAATCAATTCTTTCCTACCTTCCTCCACATTCAGCAATTCACTGAAGCACATTCTTATCTTTCCCTTACCGCCTTCACTTCAGTGAACACATTTCCATCTGTGCCTTTACCTTTTGCTCTCTACCTGAATCCCCTATCCCCTCACTCCCTTAATTTTCTTCCAAAATATCTTTATATTCCTTACAAAATTCTTTGTCACTTTTGTTTTCAGAGTACCATTATCTCTAATGGTACTCTGAAAACAAAAGTCTATAGAAAACCTACCAATATTCTTTCCTATGTTCATTTTTATTCCAATTACCACATCAATGTAAAAAGATCAGTTTTTATTTCCATGTACTTGAGAGCTTACAGGATTTCAGATCCTGAATTTATTGATGACGAAATTAGAACTATCCGGAATACTTGGGAAAAGTTAAAATATCCCACTCATATTCTTAATCAATGTCACAATACCGCCAAGAAACGCTTTTACAAAACTTGCAATCAAGAACAAGGAAACCATAAACAACTTAATACACTTGTTCTTCCTTTTTATGAAGATTTTCTTAGTATTGTCAACCTACTAAAAAAATTGGATATCAAAGTAGCTTTTAAATATGACCACACCCTTAAGAAAACTTTAATTAAGAACAGCCCTCTTAACAATAAATGTGTGGTCTATAAAATTCCTTGTCAAGATTGTAACAAATTTTATATTGGACAAACTGTGAAAAACTTGGAAACACGTATTTTCCAACATAAATATAGTGTGAGATCTGCCCAGGAAAATAATGCGTTATTTCAACATAAAGCATTATACAACCATCATATTGATTGGTCTAAGGCAACAATTTTAGCCAAAGGAAAAAGCCTACAAGAAAGAAATATAATAGAATCCTGCTTAATATCAGGCACGTTTGATAAAAATATAAACTTAGGCTATGGTCGTTTTAAATCTGATAAATTGGTAACCCAAATGGTCACCAAGATCTTTCGGCCAGATTGAGCCTTATGTGTTCATCAGGTCGATAGAGGTAAGGTCATCCCCCCTCCTCACATTGTATTTTCTTCCCCCTTCCCCCCTCTATGGTTTCCACCTGATACTTACATTTAAACACAACTCTGTATCTCTGTCATTTAGTCTGAAGATGTAATATACGAAAGTACTTACTGTCTACAAGTTTCCCTTTTCCTGTGGTTATTTTGCATTTTTGTATCACGGTGATGTGATTGCTTGCATATATATATATATATATATATATATATATATATATATATATATAAATATACGTATATATATGTATAAATATATATATGTATAAATATATATATATATACCGTATATACGTACATATACCAAAGGCTTTTTTCCTCTCACAAGGGAGGTAGCAAAAAAAAAGTCCCACCCATTCCATCCCCAACATTCTCCATCCCCCTCCACCCTCTTCCTTCCCTCTTATCTTGGCACCTCCTGGATGA
The DNA here is from genome assembly GCF_046742065.1 of Oratosquilla oratoria. Lineage (NCBI taxonomy): Eukaryota > Metazoa > Arthropoda > Malacostraca > Stomatopoda > Squillidae > Oratosquilla > Oratosquilla oratoria. The sequence goes on from NC_134790.1 coordinate 56,187,271, forward strand.
CGGGTCATCCCTTCATCTTGTCCACTGCCCTGGATTAGAAGCAGTGGTAAGACACAGCGCATCCACAGCAAGGCCGCTTCATTAAATCGGCAACCCCCCCTCCCTCCGTCCCCTCATTCAGAAAAGGAGATGGGGAGAGGTCCCTTCGGATTGCGTCAATCTATTTCTCAAACATACTCCCTCACCCTCCATCCCCCACCCACTCCCCCTCACGCGTCACAGCATCATCCATACACAACCACTCTCCACTCATCCCATCTTCTAATCTCTCCCGTCCTTCCTCGGCAGACATTCCCCTCTTTCCCATTGCCCCTTTTACTCCATCTATCCATCTCATCCTAGGTCCATCACTTATGTTTACTCCTTCCACCTCTGCCTTCCACAACTCTTTTACTAGTCTTTCTTCACTCATTCTTTCCATGTGTCCAAACCATCCCAATACTCTTTCATCAACCCTATCTCCCAACTCCCTTTTCACCCCTGTTTTCCTCCTCACCTCCTCGTTTCTCACTCTATCCAGTCTAGTAACCTTTATCATACTTCTCAGGCACCTCATCTCAAATACATTGAAACTCCTATTCTCTTCCTCTCTTATGTTCCATGTTTCTGTCCCGTACAGTGCTGTCGGCACAATCATTTCTTCATACAATCTCCTCTTAGCATCCATTACTAAATGTCTATTTCTCATTACACTTTTTAATCCGCCAAGGCATTTACTCGCTTCTCTCAATCTTCATTCTACCTCCACCTCCACTCATTTTCCTGCCACATTCACACCCAAGTATCTAAAATTATCCACTTCCTCCAGTCCCTCTCCCTACTCACTTCCAGTCTGCTGCCACTTTCACCCTTTGTACATCTCATCACCTTACATTTACCCACACTTATCTTCAACTTCCTTCTTTTGCACACCTTCCCAAACTCCGCCACTAACTTCCTTAATCCCTCCTCTAATCCTCCTACAAGCGCAGTGTCGTCAGCAAACAACTGACTTATCTCCCACTTTTCTCCATTTTCTTTAACCATCTCCAATCCCTGACCCACTACCCTTGCATTTACCTCTCGCACCACCCCATCCATGTATAAATTGAACAGCCAAGGCGACATAACACATTCCTGGCGAAGTCCCACCTTTACCTCAAACCACTCACTCTCTCCATTTCTAATTCTAACACAAGCTCTACTACTCTCGTAAAAACTCTTGACTGCTCTTAACAGCTTTCCTCCTATCCCATATATCTGCAATACCTCCCACAGTGCCTTCCTGTCTACCCTATCATAAGCCTTTTTCAAATCCATAGAAGCTCAAAAGGCATCATTACTATAGCTTTCTCACATATCTGTCTTACCACAAAAATCTGATCTACACATCCCCTACCTGTCCTAAACCCACACTGTTCCTCACCTATTACTCCCTCTGTTCCTCTCCTAATCCTCTCAATCAAGATCCTCCCATAAGCCTTCCCAACTACACTTAAACTTATCCCTCTAAAACTACTACACTCACACTTGTCCCCTTTTCCCTTGTAAAGTGGAACTAAACAGGCACTCTTCCAGCCCTCCGGCACTCTTAAACAAACATTAAATAACCTTACCAGCCAGTCCACCATCACTGTACCTCCTTTTTTCAGACATTCTGCATAACATCCATCTAAAACCAGGTGCCTTACCTTCTCTCATCATCTTAACAACCACCTACACTTCATCTTTCCTTATTTCTCTTCTATTTTCCTCACTCATTACGGTTGTTTTCTTTGCGCTTCCCACTGCAACTACCTTTCCCTCCCTATCCTCCTTCACATCTAGCAATTCCCTAAAATTCTCTGCCCATCTTCCTCTTACTGCCTTCTTTTCCATTTTCATCTCTCAATCTGCACCTTTTACCTTTTCTTCTCTACTTGATTTGACTCCTCTTCCTCTCTTGATTTCTTTCCAAAACATCTTTTTATTATTTTCAATTT
>NC_134790.1:56194231-56196731 GCF_046742065.1 Oratosquilla oratoria
ACACACACCCAACTCCCCGCCCACGAGAGTCAGAGTAACGACCCGAAGCGCAGCTGTACCGAAATAATTTCGGCCCTGGGCAGGATTCGAACCAAGCACTACGCGCACCACCATGCTAGTAGTTCATCGCTCTACCAACTGCGCCACCGAGAGAGAGAGAGAGAGAGAGTGTGTGTGTGTGTGTGTGTGTGTGTGTGTGTGTGTGTGTGTGTGTGTGTGTGTGTGTGTGTGTGTGTGTGTGTGTGTGTGCCGATGTGTGCGCGCGTGTGAGTGTGTATGTGTGTGTGTGTGTGTGTGTGTGTGTGTGTGTGTGTGTGTGTGTGTGTGTGTGTGTGTGTGTGTGTGTGTGTGTGTGTGTGTGTGTGTGTGTGTGTGTGTGTGTGTGTGTGTGTGTGTGTGTGTGTGTGTGTGTGTGTGTGTGTGTGTGTGTGTGTGCGCGTGCGTGCGTGCGTGCGTGCGTGCGTGCGTGCGTGCGTGTGCGCATGTGTGTGGGTTGCGTTTTTTTGGGGGTGGAGAGGGGCGGTTTTTGTCTAGAGTGAGATGGGGCTGTGGTAACAAATAGTGAGTAAAGAAATTTGCTCTCCACATTACTATAAATGGCCTTCTCAACCTTCCTGGAGTTAAAAAGAAGTCTAGATAAGTGTGGCCAAAATTTGGTTTCAGATTATAGGTGAAATGTGCGCAGTTGTATCATAAAATCTAACATATTCTAAGGAACATCTTGCGTGACATTTGACAGTTCACCGTGCAAATCATTTACCACTCTTGTTTGTCTGGCAAAAACACACTTTTGCATATGTATCAAAATTCGTATGCAGTTCATTGCAAAACAAAAACAAAATTTGTGAACATTTGTTTCAGTGAATCATAATGTTACAAAGATAAAGAATGCCGAGAGGGAAGGCGACTGTTGAGAACCAAATGAGAGTTTAAGGTGTTATCAAACTGGACTTCCACAGGCTTCACCAGATCAGACAATTAAGAGTTCGTTTGAGTAAAAACTGCTTCGGTTACAATATAGCATTTTTCAAATTTCCATATATTAAATTATCTTTCTAACACTTATACCAAAGGTGAATGATGAACATGTGGTAAACCCATACGAATTTTAGACATACTGGTGAAATGTTCTTAGAGAAATCTAGATTTCTGTATGAGAAGTCGTATTCTAGTTGCAGGTTGGAGATAGGATGTGGGAGAAAAAACAGCCCAGTGTGACAGCCCCTTTAGTATTGCCCCTTACCAGCCCCTCCTCCCCACCACCACCAATCACAGGTGGAGCACTCTGAGCTTCCCTCTCGGGCCCGCCTGAGCCAGCCCTCAAAGAAACCAGGAAGAAGGCGCCCGAAATGGGAAGCGAAGACAAAAGTCGAAAGGGAAGGAAACGAACAAAGGATGAAATGAAGGAGAACAGAACAACTCGAGATGACGACTGCAGGGAACTCCACTGAGGCTTTGTTTGAAGTTTGGGGGGGGGGGGAGAGGAGCAGGAATAGAGCGGGAGAGGAGAAAAGGGGAAAAAGAGAGGAGGAGAGGTGGAAAGTGAGCAGGAAGACAGATTAGGGAAGAAGAGCAAGAAGGAAGAAGGAAAGAGGGAAGAAAGAAAGATATACGGTGTGGGGAAGGAAAGAGAAGGAAAGAGAAGAGAAGGAAGAAAGTAAAGGAAAAATATGGGAGAGAAAAGATAGTGAGGTGAGAGAGAAAGAAAGGAAAGAGGAAGGAAAAAAGAGAGTAATGAAAAAAACAAGAGAGAGCAGAAAACGGGAGAAGAGAGAACGTATACGGAGGGAAATGGAAAGGTTAGGGGAAGGCCTGTCTTGGAGCCAGGACTAGGTGTTCTTCTGGAGAGGATGGCAAAAAGAAAGCAAAGAATTAGAGGAAAGAAAGGATGCAAAAAAAAAGAGAGAAAAAACGAAGAAATAAGGAGCTGAAGAGAAAGGAAGGCGAGAGGCATCGTGAGTAGAAGAGGTGAAAAGTTGGAGATAGGAGAGCCAATAGAGAAGAGGAAACAGAAGAGATTAATAATAATAGTAACGATGATAATAATAATAAGGGGAAGGGGAAGATGGGCAGAATATTTTAGAGAGTTGCTAAATGTGAAGGAGGATAGGGAGGGAAATATAGTTGCAGTGGGAAATGCTAAGAAAATGACCGTGATGAGTGAGGAAAATGGAGGAGAAATAAGGAAGGATGAAGTGAAGGCAGTTGTTAAGATGATGAAAGCAGGTAAGGCACCTGGTCTGGATGGATGCCATGCAGAATGTCTAAAAAAAAAGGAGGTACAGTGATGGTGGACTGGCTGGTGAGGTTATTTAATGTTTGCTGGAGAGAGGGTAGAGTGCCGGAGGACTGGAGGAGTGCCTGTATAGTTCCACTTTACAAGGGAAAGGGGGACAAGTGTGAATGTAGTAGTTTCAGAGGGATTAGCTTTTTAAGTGTAGTTGGGAAGGCTTATGGGAGGATCTTGATTGAGAGGATTAGGAGAGGAACAGAGGGAGTA
>NC_134790.1:56201731-56239231 GCF_046742065.1 Oratosquilla oratoria
CGGGTTGGTAACGAAATCCACCGCTCACACGTGCAGCAAAGTTTCCTGGTGTCGCGATGTCGTCGATCAAGAAGGGTGAAGTTAGCGAAGTAGCTGGAAAACGTGGGAACCGTCGGACGGCATAATAGTCACTGCGTATTGTTTTGTTTATCGCACCATCTCTATGGTTGCTGCTACAAACGACTTTCATATTTATTCTGACGAATGTCTGCCAAACGATTTTATTCATTTGAAGCCACCTTCCTCAGCGAAAGAGCCCCTGAATCCTGCTCCATCCGTCCGAGATGAGTCAATCGATAGGATCGTCAATTTTGGCGCCAAACAGCTCTTCCTCTCAGTCTTTATGTCCACATGACCGCCTTGGCATATTATGTCGAATATCACAATCTTCCTTGTTTGTCTTTCCATCTTACTACGTTAATTAACGACGACTCAATTTTAATATAAGTCCATATGTTCTACTTCCTAAGGTGCAGAACTTCACTACAACAGTGAAATTTTCTGCCATCCATCAGCAACTATCAATATTCGGTAAGCGGCCCGCCTTTGAAAGTTTGAAACAACCCTGGGCCAGCATTTCCAAGAGTCTTTGTTGAGAAGCCTTTGAGATACCTCTCTGTTGTGAATGCACTGAGGCCCATTCTCTTCTCACCGTCCCTCGAGCCTGGAAATATCGTCGTCTAATGCCCGCCAACTATTTTCTTGCCTCATAGATCGCATTAAAATGGACTCTTTCGATGAGTGATAGATATCGAGATTATCGCCGCGATAACACCCTACTTAGCATACAACGGCAATACGTACGTGTGGCCGCAGTCTGGGATTATTTATTTCTTGTGTGGGTTGTACCTGATAGTCCTCGTCCCTTCTTCAGATATAGTTATAGTTTGTCTACGAAAGATATAGAAGATCTTGTAATGAGATCCAACATTCGTATGACGTAAAAAGAAGAGGAAAGAGATTATGTGAACTGGAAATATTGAAGAGAGTACGTCAAGAGCAACGACGAAAATATACGGAGGCAAACAGAGGAAGCGTGTGAGAAAGAGAAAGACTGAAGGAGTGAGAATTATATTGAGGGACGGAGGAAAAGGGAAACATATTAAAGAATAGAAACAATGAAAGGAAGGAGAAGGTAAAAGGATAAAAAGATGAAGGCAAAATGGGCACGAGAGATAATGGAAGACGAATGCGAAAAAAAATGGTTACGAAAAACAAAGGCAAGGGGGAGGAGATGGATAACAGTGACACACAAAGGAAATGGGAGAGAGAGAACAGGGAAAAAGAGGCAAGGATGGCGCGACGGAAGGAAGCTGAAGGTGAAAGGCAGATGGAGGGAGGGAAGGAGGGAGGAAGGGATAAAGGACAACATTGCAATCGGAATAGAAAACGGCTTTTGGCGGGAGAGAAGAGGACAGCAGCGGCATCCTGGAAGCAATAGTGAAGGAAAAGATAAACGCAAAGAGATTTGAAAAGGAAAAAATATATTCAGACTAGTAAATAGATACTTGATCAGGTAGTCAGAGACAGCTAGACAGACAAGGCAGGCGGTGAGGTAGAAAAGGAGGGCAGGTGAAGCAGGAGAACAAAGACGAGGGGTAAGAGATGGATAACAATAACGAAACAATGGAACGAAGAGGGAGACGAGAACAAACGATTGAACACATGACTGAGACCCGTGAGATACAAGATCGCATGTAGCACATGGACGGGCGCCGGGTCGAGCTCACACACACACACACACACACACACACACACACACACACACACACACACACACACACACACACACACACACACACACACACACACACACACACACACACACACACACACACACACACACACACACACACACACACACACACACACACACACACACACACACACACACACACACACACACACACACACACACACACACACACACACACACACACACACACACACAGTAAAGAATTGAACTCAACACTAATGGTTCAATGCAGGACCGGCCTCTTCCTTAGCAGACGATGAAGCCTTTGCGTCTCACCACGGTAAATCAGTCCGGCTTGGTTAGGTTGTGTGTAGGAGAGAGGTGACGTCCTGAGGGCGTGTGACTCCCCATTCGGTAGCATAGCACTCACGCCCAGATTGCCGGCCTGATTCCATACTACTACTACTACTACTACTACTACTACTACTACTACTACTACTACTACTACTACTACTACTACTACTACTACTACTACTACTTCTTCTTTTTTTTTATTTTTTAAACACGACCTCCATCCTCGTGGAACTGTGTGGTGGAAGCAGCAGGATCTGTCTCCCACAGACACAGTTCATTGGCCCCTCTCCCGCCAATGACTGTGGTCGACAACCCTTTTATCTATCGATTTAATTTTTATTAACAATGCCTAATACAAAAGTTCATTTATCCTACTGTCAACCACCGTCTGCTCAAAATCTAGGTTTTGTATATGTGCCGATTTGGGCGGTGGGGACCTTGTACCTCTCAGGCATAGGAGGGCTGATCTTAGGAGTGAGAATGACAGTCTACATCTCATCCATGAAACAATGCTGCTTTTGGGTTATTGTTTCTTTTCAGCCATTACCTCTGCCAGCCGAGCGTAGAATGCCTTTGCTTTAGGACCCATCCCACCTGAGGTCGTAAAGGTTATAGGAGTGAATGAGCCCTGGTCTACATTCTGTATACGCTCTTCGTACATCCTGATCTTCTCATACTCGTTCCGGAAGTGAGATGCCTCAATAGTTAGGTTGTTGTAACAGGGGGCCATCAGATCAAATATTCGCATGTCAAAGAAAGCCAATTGTCCCCGTGTCCAGAAACCTCTTGCGCTGACATCCACTCTTGCTTCATCTGATGTGTTGGACGTGCGGTATCTGAAGTTCTCCCCTCCTAGTGGAAGTAATGTTGGTTCGATAGTCACATCCTTACACACCTCCTGAAGCATTTGGGCAGTGAGATCTCTTACCTCATCATGTCGCATGCAAATGAATCCACCCTGCTTGCATATCATCGCATGGTCCGGAGTAAACTGTGCACCACAGGAGCATCTGTTAGGCAGCCCTCCCAATGGCCATCCATACCTCAGGGCAATGGCATGCGTGAATTCTCTTTTGTTTAAGGTGAATCCCTTTGCCCTGATTGGTAGTGCTGTCAGCCAATTGGACGCCCCAACTTTCTGCGCCAATGATATCTTTCTTTTCATACAATTCGATAGCCGAGCTAGAAGTGCTTGAAGTTCCTCTTTCTGCCTCTCCTCCCTCCCCTTTGAAATGTTTCTTCTAATTTCTCTGATCTCCTCCATGTTAGTCTCCTTCCGTTGATCTTGTGACACGATGTTGTTTGTCAGGGAGGACGTGAGTTTCATAGAGTTTTGGTGTTCTATTTTGGCTAGGTTTAGCGGGTTGGAGATGCCTAGCCCTCCCATTCTAGGTGGAAGTTCAATGAGTTTTCTTTCCTCTTCGTTTAATGTCCATCCGTTGGTGATGACCGGTACTAGCTCGTTTCTAATGGCTTCTTCAAGGGGTCTTAGTAGGTCGGTGATGTTCGGTACCGTCCTTAATATGTAGTTCCACTTATGTTTAACCCCATATATGAATGCGGCATATGCCGCCTGCGGTTCGGTCTTTGCAAAGTTAGCTAGGAGCCTAACTTCCGCCACCCAATCGTTAACTTTCTTTTCAATATATTGCTTTTCAATATATACTACTACTACTACTGCTACGACTAATACTACTGCTACTACTACTACTACTACTACTACTACTACTACTACTACTACTACTAGTACTACTACTACTACTACTACTTCTTCTTCTTCTTCTTCTTCTTCTCCTCCTCTTTCTCCTCCTCCTCCTCCTCCACTTCCTCCTCCTCCTCCTCCTCCCCCTCCCCCTCATCCTCCTCATCCTCAGTATAATCATCATTATGATTATTATTATTATCATTACTAGTAGAAGACTAGTAAAAGAGGTATGGAAGCAAAAGACTAGTAAAAGAGGTATGGAAGGCAGATGTGGAGTGAGTGAACATGATGGGAAGTCCTAGGATGAGGTGGATGGATGTGGTGAAGGGGGCTTTGGGGAAGAGGGGAATGTCTGTTGAGGAAGGACGGGAGAGGACAGAAGACAGGGGTGAATGGAGAATGGTTGTATATGGATGATGTCGTGATGCATGAGGTGGAATGGGCGGGGGGATGGGGAGTGAGGTAGTATGTGTGAGCAAATTTTGACGCAGCCCGAAGGGATTTCTCCCCGTCTTCTTCTTTATGCATGGGGGGACGGAGAGGGGGGTCGCCGATTTAATGAAGCGGCCTTGCTGTGGATGTGCTGTGTCTTGCGACACTGCTTCTGACCCAGGGCAGTGGACAAGGTGCAGGGATGACCCGTCATCCAGGAGGTGCTAAGATGAGAGGGAGGGTGGAGGGGTGTGGAGTATATTCAGGGATGGAATGGGTGGGAATGATTTTATGCCTTTTCCCTTTTGGCTACCTCCCTTGTAAGGTGGAAAAAGCCTTGGTATATGTATGTATGTATTATTACTATTATTATTATTATCCCCGTCTGGGGTATTGGCTGCTTGTTATTGTGGCAAAGTAGCATGCAGTTGATACTTTAGGGTCTATATGGGGCGCCCCTACGGACCAGAGTCACACATCATTTTGTCTATGATAGAGGAAAACTCTGTTCATAGAGAAATGATGACACTTTTATACTACGACTGTCCCTCCGTTATGCTGTCCCCCAACCCCTTGTTGCTGTCCTGTACCATTTCTCTGAGTATTCTTTTTCTGTGGTGGGGGAATTCCCTGTGGTGGGGGAAAAGAATGCTGCCACCAAGTATTCCCACTTGGATCGTAAGAGGCGAGAAGAAAGGGACGGGGATTGGGACTAGGCATCCTTCTCCTTGTAGCCCCACAGGGGACATTCCTAAACAAAAAAGAGAAGGCATAAGAGGGTCTGGGAGTTTTCCGACCAGCACCCTAAGGTTTGGGTCTTTTAATGTGCGTGGATGTGGTACAGATGAGAGTAAAAGGGAAGAGATAGGTAGTATGTTTGTGAGAAGAAAGATGGATGTGTTGGCTTTGAGTGAAACTAAGTTGAAAGGGAAGGGTGAGTGTAAGTTTGGGAGTGTATGTGGGAGGTTATCAGGAGTGAAGAGAGGGCGAGGGAGGGAAGGGGTGGCTATTCTAGTAAGTAAAGAGATAGGTAAACGGGTATTCGAGTGTAAGGAGGTTTCCTCAAGGATAATGGGGATGGAGGTGAAACTGGGAAAGGAGATGTGGGTCTTTGTAAGTGCATATGGGCCTGGCAGTGAGAAGAGTGTAGAAGAAAAGGAGGCCTTTTGGATAGATTTAAATGAGTGCATAGAGGATTTAGGAAGAAATGTCAATGTAATAGTACTGGGAGACCTTAATGCTAGGGTAGGAAATGGTCCAATTGATGGAGTGGATAGGAAATGTGGAGTTCCAGGAAAGAATCGTAGTGGAGAGTTGATGGTGGAAATGTGTCTAGAAAGAGAGTTGATGATAGTAAATACAGTGTTTCGGAAGAAAGTCAAGCATAAGTACACATGGGAGAGGGTGGTGGAGGGAAGGGTGGTAGATAGAGCGCTAATGGATTATGTAGTGGTAAATAGGATTATGATAGAAGGAGTTAAGGATGTACATGTGCTAAGGGTGGGGGAATATCAGATCATTTTTTGGTGGAAGGTAAGTTGAGAGTGGAGGATAGATGGAGAAAGAGGAAAGGGACAAAAGGTAGGGAGGTTCTTAGAGTGAACTCTTTGAATGAAAAGGGAAAGGAGAAGGAGTACGAAAAGAAGCTGAAGGAGGAGTGGGAGGGAGTAAAAGATAGAGTGGAGCTGGGTGTGGAGGAGGAATGGGGATGGTTCAAGGAGGGAGTCATTAAGTGTGCAAGGATGGTGTGTGGAACAAGAAGGACAGAGGGGAAATAGAAGAAAGGGTAGTGAATGGTGGGATGAGGAAACAAAGAAGAGAGCAGATGTGAAATGGGGTAAAAGTATGACAGGAAATTTTGAAAGTAATAAAAAGATGTTTTGGAAAGAAATTAAGAGAGGAAGAGAAGGCGAATCAAGTAGAGAAGAAAAGGTAAAAGGTGCAGATGGAGAGATGATAATGGAAGAGAAGACAGTAAGGGGAAGATGGGCAGAATATTTTAGGGAGTTGCTAAATGTGAAGGAGGATAGGGAAGGAAAGATAGCTGTAGTGGGAAATGCGAAGAAAATGAGAGTGAGGAGTGAGGAGAATGGAGGAGAAATAAGGAAGGATGAGGTGAAGGCAGTTGTTAAGATGATGAAAGCAGGTAAGGCACCTGGTCTGGATGGATGCCATGCAGAATGTCTGAAAAAGGGAGGGACAGTGATGGTGGACTGGCTGGTGAGGTTATTTAATGTTTGCTGGAGAGAGGATAGAGTGCCGGAGGACTGGAGGAGTGCCTGTATAGTTCCTCTTTACAAGGGAAAAGGGGACAAGTGTGAATGTTGTAGTTTCAGAGGGATTAGCTTGTTAAGTGTAGTTGGGAAGGCTTATGGGAGGATCTTGATTGAGAGGATTAGGAGATGAACAGAAAGAGTAATTGGTGAGGAACAGTGTGGATTTAGGACAGGTAGAGGTTGTGTAGATCAGATCTTTGTGGTAAGACAAATATGTGAGAAAGCTATAGGAAAGGGGAAGGATGTTTTTGGGCCTTTATAGATCTGGAAAAGGCTTATGATAGGGTAGACAGAAAGGCACTGTGGGAGGTTATGCAGATATACGGGATAGGAGGAGAGCTTCTAGGAGCTGTCAAGAGTTTTTATGAGAGTAGTAGAGCTTGTGTCAGGATTAGAAATGAAGAGAGTGAGTGGTTCGAGGTAAAGGTGGGACTTCGTCAAGGATGCGTTATGTCGCCCTGGCTGTTCAACTTATACATGGATGGGGTGGTGCGAGAGGTAAATGCAAGGGTAGTGGGTCAGGGATTGGAGATGGTTAAAGAAAATGGAGAAAAGTGGGAGGTGAGCCAGTTGTTGTTTGCGGACGACACTGCGCTTGTGGCAGGATCGGAGGAGGGATTGAGGAAGTTTGTGGCAGAGTTTGGGAGAGTATGTGATAGAAGAAAGCTAAAGATAAATGTGGGTAAAAGTAAGGTGATGAGATGTACAAGGGGTAAAAGTGGCAGTAGACTGGAAGTGAGCATTAAGGGAGAGCAACTGGAGGAAGTGGATAGTTTTAGATACTTGGGTGCAAATGTGGCAGGAAAAGGTGGAGTGAAGGTGGAGGTAGAATGTAGATTGAGAGAAGCGAGTAAATGCCTTGGTGGATTGAAGAGTGTAATGAGGAATAGACATTTGGGAATGGATGCTAAGAGGAGACTGTATGAAGGAGTGATTGTGCCAACAGCACTGTATGGGGCAGAAACATGGAACATAAGAGAAGAAGAGAGAAGGAGTTTGAATATGTTTGAGATGAGGTGTCTGAGAAGTATGATGGGGGTTACTAGGCTAGATAGAGTGAGAAATGAGGAGATGAGGAGGAGAACAGGGGTTGAAAAGGAGCTGGGAGATAGGGTTGATGAAAGAGTATTAGGATGGTTTGGACACATGGAAAGAATAAGTGAAGAAAGACTAGTAAAAGAGGTATGGAAGGCAGATGTGGAGTGAGTGAACATGATGGGACGTCCTAGGATAAGGTGGATGGATAGGGTGAAGGGGGCTTTGGGGAAGAGGGGAATGTCTGTTGAGGAAGGACGGGAGAGGACAGAAGACAGGGGTGAATGGAAAATGGTTGTATATGGATGATGTTGTGATTGCATGAGGTGGAATGGGCGGGTGGATGGGGAGTGAGGTAGTATGTGTGAGCAAATTTTGACGCAGCCCGAAGGGATTTCTCCCCGTCTTCTCATTTTATGCAATGTAGGGACGGAGAGGGGGGGGTCGCCGATTTAATGAAGCGGCCTTGCTGTGGATGTGCTGTGTCTTGCGACACTGCTTCTGACCCAGGGCAGTGGACAAGGTGCAGGGATGACCCGTCATCCAGGAGGTGCTCAGATAAGAGGAAGGGTGGAGGGGTGTGGAGTGTATTCAGGGATGGAATGGGTGGAAATTATTTTTTGCCTTTCCCTTTTTGGCTACCTCCCTTGTAAGGTGGAAAAAGCCTTGGTATATGTATGTATGTATGTATTATTATTATTATTATTATTATTATTATTATTATTATTATTATTATTATTATTATTATTATTATTATTATTATTATTATTATTATTATTATTATTATTATTATTATTATTATTATTATTATCATCATCATTATTTAAAATTATATAGAATTATTATATAAAATCCCACTTGTGTACAGTACATGCTACCAATAGTTCATCATGGTGAGGATGGGTTGAGTATAAAGTTCATGCGTAAATTTGAAGTGCACACCTAAATGATGTAGCATTAGAAGATTGAATAGTAATTTTTGTAATTTATGGTACATCAACGTAAAATGTTTTTCTTAGGGGAAATAATAAAAAAAAAATATGCTAAAAACTATAAACTACCGAACGGTGCCGCGACGAGTGCTTCCAGACGCCATGTTTGTTTTGATAGATGCGGAGAGGGAGAAAATTAAAGTATGATAAATTCTTCTTTTCTGTTCTAACCTAACCTAATTCAACCTAACCTAACCTTACCTGCATTTAGTAATGCGGGACCTGTAATGCCACTGTTCATCAGGGTCGTCGTCGTCCTCGCCTTCGTCGTCAGGGATGTTGATGGCCAGTTTTGGCATCCGATCGGACTGGGGGATGTAGACGTGTTTCATTGCTTCAAGAAAAACATGAAATTCAGCTCCGTGGCACTGTTTCAAAAAATGTAGCGTGCGAGGCATTGGTGTATTGGGAGAACACCCGATACACAACGTAGTCATCGCCATCGCCAAACTGACATAAGACTGAATTGACAAGTACACGGACAGACGACATGCGGCACGTGTAATAAGATTATTAGCTCATTTTTAGCCATTTTTTTGTTGTTGTTGATTTCCACCAAAATGGGTATATCTTAATTTACAAATTTATATAAAATATAATGATACATCACTTAGTGTGCACAAGGTAACCATCGCTACTGGAAAAGTTATTGTGGATGATGAGTATATGTATGTATATGCATGTATATATGCATGTGCGTGTGTACACACACACACACACACACACACACACACACACACACATATATATATATATATATATATATATATATATATAGAAATATATATATATATTTGAATATATATATACATACGTATACATATGTATATATATATATACATACTTAAACATATATATATATATATATATATGTACGTATATATATATATATATTATATATATATATATATATATGTGTGTGTGTGTGTGTGTGTGTGTGTGTGTGTGTGTGTGTGTGTGTGTGTGTGTGTGTGTGTGTGTGTGTGTATACATACATACACACACACACACACGCACGCACACACATATATACATATGTATATGTATATATATATAAATATATATATATATATACATATATATATATATATATATATATATATATATATATATATATATATATATATATACCCGCGCGTTGCTGCGGGGAAATGATGATCATTTTGATTTTGATAGAATTTGTGGAGAAAAGTTACACGTATCAATGTAACTCAATGTTATGGTAACAATGGTAACAAAAATAAAATGTTAAGAAGGTAAGAAAAAAATCAATTTGAGGAGGGAGACGCCCTTTGGAAATAAAATATACTTATCCAAGTAGCCTGGGTTATGGTGAATATATATGGTTTTGGGGGGAGTTCGTGAACAAACAGACAGACACAGGCTACTACTTTATTATAGTAGATACAAATGAAAGATAGTTATCCAAGTACCTTGGGTTATAAGGTTTCAGAATATACAGTATATGGTTATAGGGGTCTATATCCAAAAACCTAGGGGGACTTCGTGAATAATCCCTAACCTAACCATACCCCACCTAACTTTAACCCTTAACTCTAACCAATTCTTTTAATAGTTATCACTACTAGGGTAAAACAGGTCAATCCCACAGTGATAGTGACCCATTGTCTGCTCCACCGGGAAACCCTTGCCTCTCGAAAAATGTCAGTTGAGCTTAACGCTGTTATGAAAGATGTTATTCAAATAGTGAATTTTATTGAATCATCAGCCCTGAATTCAAGACTATTCAGTCAGATGTGCCCTGAAATTCAGTCAGAATATAAACACCTGCATTACTACCCATCTGTCAGGTGGCTGTCCCGAGGGAAAGTGCTTGATATGCGTGCAGAAGTTGAAATCTTTTTGACCGAGAAGAAATATGCACTGGCATCAAAGCTTTCAGAACCAGGGTGGTTGCTTTAACTGGCATATCTGTCAGATATATTTTCAGAGTTGAATTTGCTGAATATGTCCATGCAAGGAAAAGATCAAACTCTTATCTCTGTGTTAGAAAAACTCAAGGCTTTTAGGGCAAAGATGAGGTTGTGGAAAGGTGAGATCGAACGGGGAAAAACTTTTTCTGGAAGATGAAGACGACGCCTCACTTCTGGACGTACAAAATGTCATTGTTGGGTACCTTGAGAAATTGAGTGAAGGGTTTGACAGGTATATTCTGGATGTAGAGCTGCATGAGAAGTACAAATGGATGCGCAGACCTTTCGATGTCCACGCAGAGGACCTTCCAGATGAAGAGTCTTCGATCCACAATCTGCAAGAGGAACTCATCGAGGTGAAGCATGACGAAAGTCTTCGTTTCAACTTCCAGCGCCAAACACTAGGTGTGTTCTGAATTGCTGTGAAGAAAGAGAAACCAGTGCTTGGATGTGAGGCTGTGAAAGTGTTGTTGCCTTTTGCTACAACCTATTCGTGTGAATCAGGATTTGCAGTTCTGCCAGCTATCAAAACAAAACACAGAAATCGGTTGCAACCGGAACATGTTTGAGAGTAGCATTTTCCAAGACTGAGCCACAAATAGAGAAACTTAGCAGCATGATACAGGCCTAAGGCTCCCATTGAAATCACTTGATTATTACATAGAAAAATCCCACTTTAGTCTGTTTTTGTGGAATTTGACATAATATTATTCAAGTTTCCAAAATCATATTGCTATAATAAAATTCAGTGATGTTAACTTTGTCATTACATTATCTTTCATTACATTATCTTTCTTACACATATATTTATTATACTTGTCCCCTACCTTTTACAGTCAACAACAGTCATATATATTAGCACATATTAGTGGGGTCACGGTCATATCATGAGGATCATATTGGGGTCGCCTGAAAAAAGTTGGGAAACACTGCTCTATATTGATTTCTTATTCTATAGGATGATCATTCCTACTAGTCTGAAGTTGTATACTTTAGTAGTGGGGGTAAGCTCTGGGATTTGGATAGGCTCCTTGGTGGAGTGGGGTTGTGATGTCCTCAACCAGTTTCTCCCAGATTCGACTGTAATCCTCACTAGCCATCACAAACCATGCACGTGATCCACACATATGCGAGATGATACTCGTCTTTATCAAGACCCCCAACCTTGCAGACCTCACAAATTCCTCAATCACAAAACAGCTTGACTCAATAATGCAAAGACAAACATAACGCCACCGCAGCATCAACAACACGGAAATACCTAATGTCACCAGACAGACCTAATGACCTATTTTTCATACCTAACCCAATTACATTACCGTAACTTCAATATTTACGCCATATCTAGCCACGTCCACCATTCATATAGTTAACCTTCATACAAAAGAACTAACACCCATATATATGTTAAATAACTAACACATCTCCCATACATACATACCTAAGTACCTCTCGTACTTATAACGACGGTTGTGCCCGTCATAGAATAAGTCTGTCCAGGTCAAGGACCTGACAGAAGGCCTGCCTAGGTCAGGGACCTAGCAGAGGAGACTGGGGAAAATCTCCCCTTGTCTAGAAGGGAGCCTAGGTGGGAAACCTTATCTCACCTGACATCCCAACCTGTAACTACCAGATCATATTCTTAATAAAACGAAGAACACACCATCAAGGTATTTCTCGCCCGCATTAAGTCTATCTTTTATGTAGCATCCCCGTTACACGACTCGCCATGCGGCAAAACATGATGTTGAGTGGTTTGGTTTATGTTCTTCTGTGTATTTCTTCCACTGTTTCTTGATATGGTGGGGTCTGCCCACTAAATGTATATATATATGTAATGTATATATATACATATATATATATATACATACATATATATATATATATATATATATATATATATACATACATATATACATACATACATATATACATACATACATACATACATACATACATACATACATACATACATACATACATACATACATACATACATACATACATACAAACATATGAATGAAGGCTCCTCAAACAAGGGGTAACTGAGTCAAAGCATACTTTTAGCCCTGACTACATGAAGGAAAAAAACAAAAAGTGTGGCTCCCTAGTCCTATTATTTCCGCCCCATTTAGTTGCCTTTTACAACAAGTTGTAGAATATAGTGACAGATTTCTTGTCCTCTACTACTGAATACCATGGCAAAAGCGAAAACGTGGCGTCACAAGGTGGTCATTAAGACGTTTAAGGAGGGTATCAGAAAGGAGGAATAGTGGAAACTAAATGTGATTAGTATTCTTCTTTGGGAAGAGATTAGTCCCTAGTCTTAAAAGAACGTTGAGTAATTGATCTGCATGAGTGTCACAAAACTCCATGAAGTATCACCTGCATAAAATTTTGAGGTCGTTACTGGTAATTATACCAAGACCCTTTTCACTATCCACTTTTGTTAACGTTTTTCCAAATAACCTGTAGTTGTACTTGGTGTCCTTTTTACCTATGTGGGGACGGTAAAAGGGGAAGTCGGCGATTAAGTGAAACAGCCTTGCTGTAGATGTACTGCGTCTTGCTGCATTACTTCTGACCCACGGCAGTGAGCGAAATACAGGGATGACCCTTCATCAAGGAAGAGCAAAGATGAGAGGGAGGAAAGGGTGGAAATAGAGACT
The DNA here is from genome assembly GCF_046742065.1 of Oratosquilla oratoria. Lineage (NCBI taxonomy): Eukaryota > Metazoa > Arthropoda > Malacostraca > Stomatopoda > Squillidae > Oratosquilla > Oratosquilla oratoria. Next base: position 56,214,825 of record NC_134790.1, read on the forward strand.
GGAATAGGTGGGAGTGAAATGGGTGGGAGTGAATGCGTGCCTTTTGACTTGGCTAATTCCCTTATAAGGGGGAAAAAAAACTTTGTATATAGATGTTATATAGATAGCATAACTTTACATATACTTGGGTTAAATTTTATTGTAAACTTTTCAGACTATTGATGTAGTTTATCTAAATATTCTTGAATATCCTAATGATTCCATAAATAGAACCCTGAGGCACTCCACTCGTAGCATTTTTCCAGGTGGAAGTTTTGCCATTCAGGACAACTCTCTGTTTACGATTGCTCAACCAATTAATAATCCAACCTAATAGTTTACTTCTTATTACCTGTGAAGCTATTATAGCAAGTAGCCTTTCGTGTGGGACGGTATAAAAATGTCCAAAGTTCAGATATATTAGATATTTCTTTCTCTTTTATTCTTAACCATTTGATTGTTGCTTCGTGATGTTTTGAGCTTCGAACTCGTCTCAAAAATCCGTGCACACCACCCAGGTTTGATCCTCAAACAGCTTACGGTGACTGTCATTTTAGTCTGGTTGGCTGCACAGGGACGTAGGGTTTCACGTCCCACCTAATTAAAATCGTCTGGTGTTAGACAAAACAATATGAATAAGATGCTAGAATGAATACTGAAGTTGCAGAATGGAGTGAAAGGTGGAAGAGGTGAGAGACGTGTCCCTTTAACTGCGGAGCGGTAAAGGTTGCCTCAGGTGGATCAAATCACCTGACGGTAGCCAGGGCAAGTCCTGAATTCAGTCTTGGAACCAGCCCAGCGACAGAGCTCGACGAGACATCGCTCGAGGAGTCAAATGAATCTCCCAGCGGCAGCCAGGCAAAAGAAGACTGAGGCTAATCAAGGTACTGATTGGTCTAGGATCTCTTTGGCTGAATGGTGATCAACACAATAGGAAAACATAGCTCAGGTGGCCGCTGCGTCGCCGCCACCTGTCCCGGACTCCCGCTGAATCGCCGCCACCTGTCCCGGACTCCCGCTGAATCGCCGCCACCGCCCCCTGCCTGCTGGTCGCCACTGACCGCCCTGCCTGTTGACCGCCGCCTGTCCCAGACGTCCGTTCAGTCGCCGCCGACCACCCTCCGTGCTGGTCGCCCCGGACCTCCTTGCCTACTGACCGCCGCCTATCCCAGACCGCTCGCTGAGTCGCCTCCGCCCTGACTGTTGGTCACTGCCGCTGTCTGTCCCAGACTGCCTGCTGAGTCGTACCTGAACCATCATGTTGAGCTGCCGCCTATCACGGACGTCTACCGACTTGCCACCACCCGCCCTGACTGCTGGCCGCCGCCGCCGACCTCCATGACTGCTGGCCACCGACGCCGCCGTCCGCCCTGCCTGCTGATTGCCGCCGATTGCCTTGCCTAGCGAGCTGCTGTCGCGTATTGAAGCTGCCCAGCCGCCTGCCCTACCGCCCGTCCTAGCGAACTGCCTATGGACAGCTGACTGCTGGACCACCTACCCGTCCATGAGCCACTAAACGCAGGCCCACCAGCCCGGCCATGAATCACGGACGTCAGCCACTGGACACGCACATGCGTCTAATATCAAAGTTCCATGTTATCGCGTCACACACTCTCTCAGACAGCTATACCTTCTTCTGCAAGAAAGGACATTTCACTCACCAGTATGAAAACAAAATTTGTATCGTTCTTCATTCCTCATCACTATGGGTGGGGGAAATTGTGTAGCCTATAGTCACCCCTTGTCTTTGACTTTTATGTAATATGCCTTTCTTGCCCAGAGATTATGTTCACCTGCGAGTTATCTCGCCTATATACAGTATAAAGTTGTAATACTTTGTAATTAGCAGGTGCTCAGTAGTAGCAACAATGGTACTCCAGCGCCAACCACTACAAGGGTTTCGACCGGTTAACGCTACCTTCAGGATGAGGGCCCCTGTCAACAAGATAAATTCTATCTCCTGCCCGCAGCGAGAGCAAAATCCAGAAATTACTTCACTGAACTGAAAGGTGCAACAAAATAAAAAGAAAATTGTGAAGAATGAGGAACAACGGGAACAAAATCAGGGAGTTCATAATATAAACAAAAAGAAGCTGGGTGGGGTCAGGTAAGGCGAGAAGATAAGTGCGTGGCAACGAAGGAAAAGGGTGTCAAAGAAGAAAGAATTAGTATAAAAGAGGGGGAAGCGAGTGAAAAATGGAATTGGCCTCAACAAGATTTGTCACACGAACGAGGGAAGATTAAGAGGTGATACGGTGCGGAGGAGAAGCCTGCACACGTACGCGAAGAGAAGGCAGCGCCGGCGGCGGCGGCGTGGGAACGAACTAAACGAAGGAAACAATAGAAGCCCCTGAAGGGAGAAAAAGAACACTAAAACAATGGCAGGGATATAATAAGAATATCACGCAGAATGAAAGGTTGAAGAGAAGACGAAAAAGAAAATGGAAAAGAATGCTCGAAAGCAAAGAATGGAAATAATAAAAGGGAAGGAATAGACTATGTAGGAGAAAAAGTCGAGGAACGACAAGAAAGAGTCGGAGCGAGTGAGTGGGAGAAGGGGAAGCTATGATAAAGGAGGCGGAAGACAAAAAAAAATGTCTGAAGTGGTAAGATATAAATAGAGATATGGAGAATGATGGGCACCACATACAGCACGTTGACCCTTTCACTGCCCCTCTTGGTTTGTACATCACCTCTGGGTGCCGCCAGGTGATTTTATTCCGCGAAAGGGCTATAAATGGAAATGCGAAGGAAAAAGGATCTGAACTCTGATCACTTCATTTGAAATTAGCCGAATTTTTTCTTCTCTAATGTTGCTGAACAGGTTGACTTGCAAATCTCCAATCGCGTTGAATTAATATTTTTTGCTCTAACATTTGTCATTTTTTCTTTGTATCATTGTTTCCGCTCTGTCATGGCTTTTAGTTTTATAGGTGAGAAAAAAATCCAATAAATCTTTGTCAACTTGAAAGGGAGGATAGAATAAGCGAACACTGAGAAAGTCAGGCGAAGAAAGTAGGGGTCGAAACGGTTCGTCGAACGGGGTATTTGGTTGTCGAACACGTTGGTTAAACCCCAAATACCCCGTTCACACGTTCACACATCACTTTAAACACGTGTCTGTCGAATCGCGTTCGACGAACCGTTAGACCGAGGGAGGGAGGTAGTGTGTGCGCGTGAGGGGGGTTAGGTTGGCGGGAGAACTGCCCTTTACCTGATTAAAATTTCTATCCTTTGACGTCCTCCTCAGCTGAATGAAATAGTTTGGCGGCAACCAGAGTAGATGTGAATTAAATATAAACCTCCAGAGGGTTGAGAGCTGTCATCGGACTGGAAAAAGTCGAGGCTCTTGCAGCCCTGAGATCTTCTTCGGATGCTGGCTCCCTCAGACCAGCAGAATCGTGTGTCACTCACCTTCCAGCGTCGAAAAGGGGTCCCCTGGGCTGAATAAAATGGCCGACGTTTGTCCGGACCTGTGGTCAATTTGACGACCACCAGATGAGGGAAACCACCGTAAACATTGAAAGGTTAAACCTCTTTCGATTAATCCATTTCGTATTGAGTGTAACTGCTGCCAGTCGGCTTCATTTACTTAAATGAAGTCCCCTCCGCAGCGAGAGGGTTAAAACCGTACATCTCAATTAACACTTTAGGAATTCTTTACACCTTGAAATACACATTGGCTGTGACAGTAGTCAGGCTGAGGGCACAGCTAAGGGTTTTAAGGTGACGGTACACCATCCATTTCTCGCTAGCACGCTACTTGCTTTTGCTACTTTGAGTAGGAACTACTTCAGTCACGATTTTTTTTTCCAAATGTCAGTTTACTCTTGCGTCATACAGTGAGAAGCTGAAAGACGAACTAAGAGAAGTTAAACCTAGAATACGAATGTTAGACACATTGTTGAGAATCTTTACGGGAGTCTAGAATATTGTAACTGAAGTCGTTTCAAACGAAGTAGCAAAACTAAGTAGCATGCTAGCCTAGTGTGCCTCAACCTTTAAACCCATACTGAAGGCTGTCCCGATTAGCCTTTCATTCCCGTTACCTGCAAGTGATACAATTCAGTTGAAGATAGAGCCACAACAGAAGGAATAAACTGAGAGTGGAGAGCGGGAAGGAAAGATCCTGTAGTCACGAAAGCAGTGGGGGTCCTTTACCAAACGCACCTCACCACAAATAAAGCTCTTATATCTCGGCCTATAAGGTCCATAGCTGACGCGTTCTCATGCCACCGTCACACATCACAGGATGACATGCACCCTCGCCATCATGTACTTGGACGAAAGATCCAGAAATTCAGTGACTCAGAGGGCTACATCTCAACAGGCGCCGACCCATGCTCTTCTGCCAAAGACGAGGAGGCATCAGTAAATTAATAAAAAAAAAAATCAAACAAAATAAATTAGAAATAAACGAATTTTATGGCATCCTGTATCACGATGCAGTGAGGTTGGTTTTAAGAGCTTACTTAGACACTAATTTCTCCTACATAGGCAGTGTACTCTGACCCCCAGTCACCTCACGCCTCGCACGCCACGCCGCGCCGACAGCCACAAGCCCCCCCCCCCTCCTCTTCCTTCTGCTCCCCCTTCTTCCACCTCCTCCTCCCTCTTCACCCTCCTCCTCCTCCTCCTCCTCGTTCTTCCCCCTCCTTCTCCCCCTTAATCAGTAAATCAAAGGAATGAAAGGAATGCGCCGTGAAAATAGCTAGTACGCTTTCTCTCTCTCTCTCTCTCTCTCTCTCTCTCTCTCTCTCTCTCTCTCTCTCTCTCTCTCTCTCTCTCTCTCTCTCTCTCTCTCTCTCTCTCTCTCTCTTTCTTTCTTTCTCTCTCTTTCTCTCTCTCTCTTTTTCTCTCTCTTTCTCTCTCGTTCTCTTTTTCCCTCTCTACCCTTCTCTCTTTCTCTCTACCCCGTCCTCTCTCTCTTTTTCTCTCTGCCCCGTCTCTCTCTCTCTCTCTCTTTCTCTTTCTCTCTCTCTCTCTCTCTCTCTCTCTCTCTCTCTCTCTCTCTCTCTCTCTCTCTCTCTCTCTCTCTCTCTCCCTCTTTCCCTCCCTCTTTCTATTTCCCTCTCTCTCTCTCTCTCTCTCTCTCTCTCTCTCTCTCTCTCTCTCTCTCTCTCTCTCTCTCTCTCTCTCTCTCTCTCTCTCTCTCTCTCTCTCTCTCTCTCTCTCTCTCTCTTTCTCTCTCTATCTCTCTCTCTCTCTTTCCCTCTCTCTTTCTTCCTCTTTCTGCACAGGCTCCTGTGGCAGCTATGTATTTTCATTCATCAAAAATCTTGTATCATCTATTTTATTCTTTTATTGATATAAGCATTAAATTTTGCATCGATTTTGATTTATATATTGAATCGGACAGCCTAACACGGGGATTTTGTAGTGACAAAATGTCAGACAGCTCTGTCGAGACATCATGGTGACACTTATCATTTTTATTTTCATATCTAATTCCAAAAATCTTGTATCTTTTATTCTTATTTTATATACATTATATCGATGCTAATTTATTTATTGTACTGAGACCAACCACTTCTCAATGAGGCAACGTGGGCCTGGCTCACGATATGTACTCCCAACTTCGACCCAGAGTATCATTCCTCTGAAGAAGCTACTGTAAAGCGAAACCGGTCAGGAATAAACTCAATCAATCGGATCAAGACCCGTGTTTCCCCTTCCACCTTTCTCATCATACATATATATATATATATATATATATATATATATATATATATATATATATAAATATATATATATATATATATATATATTGCTGGTAACCACTAAGGAAATCGGAAGAAAACAGTAATTCCCAAGCGCTTTCGTGTAATTCACATCTTCAGGGGAATACAGAAAAAGTTGTGTTACAAAGAGGTTTAAAAATAACAAGATTATACACTAGGAAAGGAACAGGCATAGTACGAGATGTCACAAAATTAAACACTAGGAAAGGAACTGGCATAGTACAAGATGACACGAAATATTACACTAGGAAAGGAACTGGTGAAGCACAAAAAGTCACATATGAAATAAGAATAAGTCTTGGTACACAAAGTCATCAATGAAAAAGAAATCTAGAGAACAGCACAATTCACCAAATTAATTTTGGTCACATACAACCTGATTACAAATCTTGTTAATGATGAATTTATCTAATTTATAAATGCCATTACTGATATTAAGAGTAGAACCTTCAGAATTTTTTATAATACTACTTTCTATTGTGTTTCTATTGACAAATGAATTACAAGAAATGATAATGGAAGCATTAGTCCAATTAATACAATGACTGAAGTCTTTCATGTGAACAAATAGAGCATTGGATTCTTGTGCTGTTTTAACACTATATTTATGTTGTTTAATTCTAGTTGATAGTTCTTTGCCCGTTTGTCCAATGTAATACTTTTCACAATCTCTGCAAGGGATTTTGTATATGCAGCCATCAGAATCAGCGGGAGAATTCTTAGTTATTAATTTCATAAAAGTACATGGGTTATTAAACGCTACTTTAACATTCCATGTTTTAAGTAGATGAGGAACTAGAGAAAGATTGTTACTGTAAGGTAATACTAAAAGATTCTTAATGTCAAAAAGGGGAGGGGGTTGATTCCTATGAAAAGTTTTTTTCGCCAAAGAGAGAGCGTTATCTAAAAATGTTCTAGGGTACTTTAATCCTAAACCTAGGTTAACAATAGACTCAAATTCTTCATCAATGAATTCCGGGCTGCATATCCGCAAGGCACGTAAGAACATAGAAGAAAATACAGATTTTTTTTTATTTTATCTTGGTGTTCAGAGTAATAATGAATATAAGAAAACACATTTGTCGGTTTTCTATAAATACTAAATTTAAAGTCATATCCTTCTCTGTGGATAAGGCAATCTAAAAAGGGCAATTTGTTATTATTTTCTAATTCTACAGTAAAATTAATGGAGGGAACTAAATTATTCAGAGATTGTAGAAAAGCATCCAGGTCTTCAGTACATGGCCACAGGCAAAGAACATCATCTACATATCTATACCATATCGCATTAGATGGCAAAATTTCACACAATAGTTCTTTTTCAAAAAATTCCATGTAGATGTTGCTTAAAACAGGCGAGAGGGGATTCCCCATAGCCATTCCAAATTTCTGGGAATAAAAATTACCGTTAAATTCAAACTTACAATTTTTTACGCATAATTTGATGAGTTCAATTATAATATTAGAAGGCAAAGGAAGTGAGATTTTGTCTAAATAATCAGTAAGAAAAACAATTAAATCATCTACAGGAATTTTTGTGAATAAACTAGTATTAATATTTAAACCATTAAATTTTTTAACTAAGTCTACATTACTTTTTAAGGATGAATTAGAAATTGTGCCAACTAATGGACTGTGTAAGGACACTAGCCATTTGGATAAATTACACGAAAGCGCTTGGGAATTACTGTTTTCTTCCGATTTCCTTAGTGGTTACCAGCAAAATTTGTGGATCACGTGTTGTTTATAGTGATCTTTCTGCATATATATATATATATATATATATATATATATATGTATGTATATATATATATACATATATGTATAAATATATACATATATATATGTATATATATATATACATATATATATGTATATACAGTATATATATATATATATATATATATATATATATATATATATATATATATATACATATATATATATGTGTATACAGGGATGTCCTGAAGAAGAAAAAGAAATTTTCCTAGATCTTTTTGAGGAAGAATATGAGATTCTAGATGGCGATATAGGACTTTTGATTGGTGATTTTAATGCTAGAGTAGGAAAGGAAAGAGAAGGAATAGAAAATATAATAGAGACATTTGGAGAAGAGATGAGAAACTCAAAAGGAGAAAAACTGATAGAATATTGCATGAGAAACTGTTTGAAAATAATGAACGGATTTTATCAACATAAAGAGGAACATAAATTCACTAGATATAGATGGAATCAAAATAAAGGACAGTTTGATCAAAAATCAATTATCGATTACATAATATGCTCAGACAGAAGAATTTTTACCGATATAAAGATTATACAAGGAGTAGGTTTAGATTCAGACCACAGGTTACTATTGGCTGATTTTAAGATCGGTAAGGTAAAACCACGGCAATGTAGAAAAAGAAAAGTAATTAAAACAAAAAGTTTGTAAGAGGAAGATAAAAAGAATGTTTATAAAACTAAACTGACACAAAAATTGGAGAAGCAAAATGATGAGGAAAACGAAAGATGGGACATTTGGAAAGAAACAATCAATGAGATAGCAGAAGAAACTTTAGGGGTGGAAATAGGAAAAGACACACACCTTGGTGGAATGAGGAGGTCAAACAGGCAGTAAAAAACAAAACTTTAAAGTTAAGAAAGTGGCTAAGAAGACGAACACCTGAAAGCCGAGCAGAATATGCACTGGCAAGGAAGGAAACAAATCTTGCAAAAGATCGAGCAAAAAACCGAGACATGGAAAGATCTGGGAGAGAGATTGACAGAGGATTTACAGAAAGGAAAAAGTTATTACATGGTATAGCAAAGTCATATAGGAAAAACAAGGCAAAACATTATAACATTAAAGACCTAGAGGGGAATGTTCTTACAGATCACGATGAGATAGACAACAGATGGACAGAATACTTCCAAGAACTCTTAAATGCAGGAAATGAGGAACAATGGCAAGAGATGGAGAAAGATTTAGATGGAGAAGAATATGATGAAATCACAGAAAAAAATTTGAATGGGCATTGAAAGAAATGAAGAATTCCAAAACACCAAGAGTAGATGAAATATCAATAAAGCTAATAAAGGAAGGAGGAAATGTAGTACAGCAAAATATATTGAAGCTTATAAATAACATCTATAGAGAAGGAAAAGTACCAGAGGAGTGGGGTAAAACCCTAATAGTCCCAATTTTCAAAGGTAAAGGTGATGCTGGAAATTGTAACAACTATAGAGGGATTTCCCTCATACCCCACATCACAAAGCTATATGAGAGAATAATTGAGAGAAGAGTAAGAGACCTAGTAGAACCATTTTTAGGAGAGGAGCAGCATGGTTACAGAAGTAATAGATCAGTAACGGACTTAACTTTTGGACTAAGGATGGTGATAGAGAAGGCATGGGAGTATAACCAAAGCCTATACATCGCTTTTATTGATCTACAGAAGGCTTTTGATTCAGTACCTCGCGAAAAGGTATGGAGATGTATGGAGGATAGGTATGGTGTAAAGGGACATCTAAAGAAAGCTATGAACAGTTTGTATTACCCCTGTGTATGCAGTGTTAGAACATCAAAGGGGGGCAGAAAAGGGGTTCTCTGTAGAAACAGGGGTTAAACAAGGAAGTATGTTATCCCCTCTGCTCTTTATAGCATAAATGCAAACCGTAATAGAGGATTTTAAAGAAGGTAAAGAAGAAAACTATAAGAACAGAATAATGGCTTATGCAGATGATATAGCTGAATGGAGTACAGATAGGGAAGAGATCGAAGAAGACATAAGAAGGTAGAATGAGTGCTTTATAAGGAAAGGCATGAAAATGAATGTAGAAAAGACAGAGATACTGACCGTTAGCAGAAGAGAAGAACATGAGTTCAGCATCACCGTAGGAAATAAGATGGTAAAAAATACAAATATCTTCAAATATCTTGGAAGTGTAGTCACTAAGGAGGGTGGAAATAGGAGGGATATTTCAGAAAGAATAAATAAATTTAGTGCAAATGTTGGAGCTCTCTGGCCAAATAAAGGAAAAACATGTACCTTTAGAAGTGAAAAGGATTATTTTCAATATTCTCTTGACTCCTACCCTAACATACGGTTCAGAAAGTTGGGTAATGACAAAAGTAGACATAAGCAGGATTCAGGCAGCGGAAATGAGATCATTAAGAGCCATAGTTGGAAAGACGAGGAGAGATATACAAAAAAACGAAGATATAAGGAAAAGTATTGGCGTCTGTTCCATGCTATGTAAAATAGATGCTGTCCAGTTAAGATGATTAGGACGTTTAGAAAGAATGGATGAAGAAAGAATTGCAAGGGGATGCTGGGAGTGGATGCCGGATGGAAGAAGGCCAAGAGGAAGACCGAGAAAGAGATGGAAAGAAAATGTTGAAGAAGTCCTCAGCAGACATGACTTGCCCAACATCGAAACTCTAAGGGAGGAAGGGGCCTTCCATGATAGAGCCGGATGGAGGAACATGCTGGGACCACTGACAGGCATAACGCCTACTACTGGGAGCTGAAGTAAGAAGTAACATATATATATATATATATATATATATATATATATATATATATATATATATATATGTATATATATATATATGTAATATATATATATATATATGTATGTGTGTATATATATATACATATGTACATATATTTTTATATATAAGTATATATATATATATATATATCAGATAATTTTATGACCATCGCGTAAGGATACGAACCTGCGCTGTACATGACGACAAGAGGCCCCCATGACTGCCGCCTTACTCCGCTCGACCACTGATGCTTAAAATCGTACGAACTCAGAACACTTACTGACCTTCTCAATCTCGAGAACCAGTAAGTGTTCTGAGTTCGTACGATTTTAAGCATCAGTGGTCGAGCGGAGTAAGGCGGCAGTCATGGGGGCCTCATATATATATATATATATATATAATATATATATATATATATATTATATATATAAATATATAATATATGTATATACATATATATATTATATATAGTATTTCTATAATATATATATATATGCATATATGTACATAATTTATATATGTGTATATACATATATATGCATGTATATATACATGTATATATACATATATATATGTATGTATATATGTACATAATTTATATATATATATATATATATATATGTACATATATTTTTATATATAAGTATATATTTATATATATATATATATGTATATATATATATATATATATATATATATATAATATATATATATATCGCTTGTTTGCGAAAATGTCATCATAACTCAAAAATATAATATTGAGAGCGTTTTGAAACTTTAAAATGCCTCTCCTGAAAAATTCGATATTTTGAGTTATGACGACGTTTTCGCAAACAAGCGATATATATATATATATATATATATATATATATATATATATATATATATATGTGTGTGTGTCTATATATATATATGTATATACATATATATATACATATATATATTATATATAGTATGTATATATAATATATATATATATATATATGTACATAATTTATATATATATATATGTATATATATATATATATATATATATATATATATATATATATATATTGACTATATTATGACAAATAAAATTGAAGGTGAAAGAAGATGACGAGGAGAAATGGGAAAATTTTACGCCTTAACGTTTCGACCCGCAGGGTCTTGATCACAAAGCTAACAAATCAGACGTAACCGGATATTTTATACACGGTTATATATATATCTTATATATATATCTTATGGGACGCTTCGGAGAGCTTGTTATTTTATCTGCGTATTCTTTTATTATTAATAAGCTTGTGGCTTTTGCTAAACATATAAATCCTTCTCTATGGTTAATGTTGTTATTAGTGTTGATATATGCTGCCTCAATTGTCTTCCTTAGTTTCTTGGATGAACCTTTATTTAATACGGTTGTGTTGTTCCAGTCTGGAAGGTGACCATGTTTATCCACATGTATTACTATGGAGTTAGATGTCCTATGGGCTTTTACGTCATTTTTATGTTCATTTATCCTTTTATTAAGTCCGCGACCAGATTCACCAAAATATGAAGAGGGACAGCTTTTACACGGGATTTTATAAACAACGCTGTTTTCGTTAGTGGGATTATTGTCGCTACGTGTTACCAAATGTCCTACTTTGTTACCTGACGTCCTAGCTATTTTGATACCCGCTTTTAGAAGAAAAGTGTCTAGGTATGAATTAACATTAGAGTTTGGTACCGTGATATATCTGGTTTCATTATTACATTTATTATCATTCTTATTTTTATTTTCATCTTTACTTTTGTTAATTATTTCTTTGGCTTTCTTTTTCAACCTACATAAGAGACCTTTTGGATATTTGAGTTTGATGAAAGTCTCAGTAATATGTTGTAATTCAGGATCTAGAAATTCTTTACTGCATATACGAAATGCTCTGAGGAAGAAACCTATTATAATACCTGTTTTAGTTCTGTCATTATGTCCTGAGTAGAAGTGTATATAGTATTCTTTTTTTGGTGGGTTTCCGGTATACTGAAAATTTCACAATTTTATCTATTCTATGGATAATTGTGTCTAAGAAAGGTAATTTTCCGTTATTTTCATTTTCTGCAGTAAATTGTATATTTTCATTTACACTGTTTAATCTCCTGAGTTTGTTATTAATGTCTGTATCTTTAGGTACAATTACGAGTATGTCATCAACATACCTAAACCATTTACTATTCCTACCTATTATAGTCATGTATTCTTCTGTTTCGAGTATTTCCATGTATAAATTTGCTAACACTGCAGAAAGAGGACTACCCATGGCGAGGCCAGAATGTTGTCTGTATTCAATATTATCAAAAGTGAAAGCGCCAAATCCTACACAAAGAGAAATTAATTCGAGGTAATCTTTTTTGGGTACGGGTAGATCTTCATTTTTCAAATTATTTACTACTCGTTCAACAGCATTTAGAGCGCCTTTTATTGATACTCGAGTATACAAAGAGGTGACATCATAGCTGGCTAGTTTCTTGTTATTGAAATCTAAAACTTTTAATCTGTTAATTAGATCCGACGAATTTCGTAGATGTGCATCACTGATAGTTCCTAAAGTATTGGATAAAGGTTTAGCTAAACATTTGGCTAACTTATGAGGTGCACTATTGATTCCTGACGTAATGGGGCGCATAGGAATTCCTGTTTTGTGGATCTTAGGCAGGCCGTGCATTCTTGGTGGTATGGGTGCTTCTTCAAGTAAGTTTAATAGTTTTTTCCCTTGTTCTGATTTCTTTAATATTTTTCTCGCTTTTTTTGTGATTTTTTCGCCTTCGTTTTTTGCGTAACCATTATGTTTTTTCTCGTAAGTTTCACTGTCACTGAGTAAATCTAACATTTTATTATTGTAGTCTTGTTGGTTCATTACTATTATGCCTCCTCCTTTGTCTGCACTTGTGATTATAATATTTTTGTCTTTATTTAGGCAAATTAAAGCATTGAGAAATCTTTTTGGAATAACACATTTGTTCTTGTTTGCTAAGGCTTGATAGCATGTGGTAATACCTTGAATAAAACCTTTGTCTACATCATCCATTTTCCATATATAGTTTTTGTTTAGATATTCACTAAATTTCGTTTTGTGAATTCCGACATCAAATTTCAAACCTAACGATAGTGCTTGAATTTCTGTATCTGAGAGTTGTCTGTCTGAAAGGTTCGTTACTAATTCTGGATTACCCGCATTGTTCCAATCACTATTTTCACATAACTGTTTTAATTTTCGCTCTAATTTCTTACTGTGTTCTTCTCTTTGTTTATGAAGTCTATTCGAAAGCCATCGCGGTATTGGTATCTCACTTGTTTCACTACATAATGTACTTACTTGGTCTTGTAGATTCTCTATTGCTTCTTCTAAGTAAGCTCTGGCCACATTTCCAAACGGGTGTTTTGTGTTTCTTAGTTGTTCCGGTGCTGATTTTGGGAGAACTTGCTCATCTAGGCAATCTTTGAGAAATTGTCCGCGTAGTGTATAACTTTCCATTTGTCGTCTTCTGTTGTATTCTCTCCATATTTCCTCTCTTCTATCACCTTTCGACATATTGACTATATTATGACAAATAAATAGTGATTGGAACAATGCGGGTAATCCAGAATTAGTAACGAACCTTTCAGACAGACAACTCTCAGATACAGAAATTCAAGCACTATCGTTAGGTTTGAAATTTGATGTCGGAATTCACAAAACGAAATTTAGTGAATATCTAAACAAAAACTATATATGGAAAATGGATGATGTAGACAAAGGTTTTATTCAAGGTATTACCACATGCTATCGAGGCGTAACTTCCCTCCCCATTGTTTCCGCTCTAATCCCGTTGTGTACCCACGTAACTGTAATCTCATGACTTGGTTTCGGTTTAAGTTGAGGAATTAATTGTCTATTTATTAAATTTGTTGTTGTAAAGTTATTATATTTGTTTTGTTGACTTTTTGTTATAAATTAAATTAGTTATTTGTGTTAACTTCCGTTTGGATTTGCCTTAACCACATCAAGGCCACAAAGTACGAACCCCTCCTAGACATATTTCCTTATATCCTTGCGGAAGTCATAACATAGAATGGGGGCCCGTCGGAATCCTCTTACCCGAACAAAAACTAAGAAGGTGTGAGATATACGAGCGAAACGTAATACATAAGTTACACTTGCATTCCCACAACCATCGAAATTGTCCATCTACCCGGTAAACTTGTAACTCAGTACTCCAGTAAAGTAATAATTGGTCCAAGAGTGATCAGTCAGTTAATCGTAAATATGCCATTGCACATGACCACGTAAAACTCTTTCAGCTGTAAATTTCGTAAGAGTACTGAAGTAGGTTCCGTTTAGGATACGTGTGGGAACGATAATTCTATCCTACTTACGGCATGTAGTTTTGGTTAATGTATTCTGTCCTAAAGATTTATAATATTCTTGGGAGTCGAGTATTATAATTCTACTTGTATTTCTTGTCCGGTATACCACGTAAGCGAACCTTGCTTAGTAGCAACTGTTAGCGAGTAAAAATTTCGCGATGTCAGAACTGAATATCGAAAACTTTGTTGAGAACCCCTCGGTGGAAGAACTGATAATTCAGAACCCAAATAAAGAATGTCTGAAAGAAATAGCAACAAGATGGGAATTAACTTATCCAGCGAACATTAGTAGAACTGAATTAATCCAACTAATATTGAGTCATATAGACCAGTTAAAGAAAACGGAAGACGAAGGCAGAGAATTTGAACGTATAAAACAAATAGTTGCAGCCAAATTAGACAGTAGTCGTACGAAGGAGACAATTACACCATCTAGAATATCAGATACTTGAAAGGAAGATGAAGCATGAACTGCAAATCAAGGAACTCGAAGTGCAGCGTGAAAGAGAGCAAAGACAGCACGAACTCGAACTAAAAAGGCTCGAACTATCGACCCCAAGTCAACAAGTGGTTTCAAATTCAAGTAAGTTAGATCTCTTGCAGTACACCAAACTTATTCCCTCCTTCTCAGACGAGAATCCAACCTTATTTTTTCGAGAATTTGAAGAAGTAAGTAAACATTTTGCAATTCCCCAAGCAGACTGGATATGGCTAATTAAGCCAAAGCTGTCCACTAAAGGGTTACAAGTATGTAACAATCTGGAAAATAACACTGACTACGAAACGGTCAAACAGACAATTCTTTCCGCTTATGAAATTTCCACCGAAGGTTATCGACAAGCCTTTCGAAATTCTAACAAACTTAACTATCAGACATATATGGAATTCGCGTCAGACAAACTCCGAGCATTAAGAAAGTGGATTAAATCAGCATCAGCCGATAATCTTGAGAAAGTAGTGAACTTGATCGCGTTAGAAGAATTCGTGCGTAAAATTCCTCACTACTTAAAAATTCACATTGTTGACAGGGAGGAATTTGACCTTATGAAAGCAGCCAAATTGACTGATACCCTCTCATTGATTCATAAAAATGTCGGAAAGGACGGTAACCGCCAACAATCTCATGTAAAACCAACTAGTGGTAGTAAAGATGGGAAAATTGATAACCCTAGTTCCCCTGTTTGTTTCTTCTGTAAGAAACCAGGACACATAATTGCAAATTGCCCAGACCCAAAATGTAAAGTAGCACAAAAGAATATAAAATCTGTAGCTTCCTTTAACCATTCTACTGCCAATTCTGTAGATCCTTTTCAGCCTTTCCGTTCAACGGGAACAGTATCGCTTGGTCCAGACCACGTAGAACACAACCTCCAAATAGTACGGGACACAGGAGCAGCACAGTCATTGCTACTTCAGTCAGCGCTGCCGGGAGTCCAACGTAATTATACAGGAGAACATGTATACTTGCAGGACTTCCACAACCCCTTCTCAGTACCTCTAGCAAAGGTGCACCTGAACTGTGGACTCATCAAGGATGCTGTCTCCGTAGGAGTAAGTGAAACGGCAACCCTACCTGCCCCTGAAGCAGATTTTATACTAGGTAACGATCTAGCAGGAGAACTAGTCCATCCTCCTTTAATTGTTTCTACTTCTCCCCTACCATATAACCCAACTTCTACCATAGAGCAAACCCAACTCAACCTATTTCCAACCTGTGCTATTACACGATCCCAAGCAAAAGTTAACCAACCAACTCTTACCTCTCCAACCACCCCAACCACCCTGCTTACTCTACCCTCTGAGCTGAGCATCAAAGAGGCTCAACAGAACGACCTTTCCTTAGCTCCCTTGTTTAACAGAGCTATTCCCAAGGAGGATATCCTACATACTCCTTCCTTTTATTTGCACGAAGGAATACTTATGAGATTGTATAAACCTCGTCACCTTTCTGATGATGATACCTGGGCAGAATGTCACCAAATTATTCTACCTGTTAACTTGAGGACTCAGGTAATAGAGATTGCTCATACAGGACACTCAGGACACTTAGGTATTAAGAAAACTTATTTACGACTCTTGTCAGAATTCTTTTGGCCTGGTATGAAAACAGAGGTAAGTAGATTCGTTAAATGTTGCCACAATTGCCAACTAGTAGGCAAGTCAAACGAGTCTATTCCTCCGTATCCCCTTCAACCCATTAAAGTACCTAGTGAACCTTTTCAGAAATTAGTGATTGACATAGTAGGCCCGTTGCCCAAGACCAAGAAGGGTAACCAGTACAATTTAACGGTTCTTTGTCCCACTACCAGGTACCCTGAAGCTTTTCCTTTAAAGAATATTTCTGCTAAGAGTGTAATTAAGTGTTTAACTCACATGTTTACTTCCTTTGGTATTCCTCAGGAAATACAGTCAGATGGAGGTTCCAATTTTACTAGCAAACTCTTTACCCAAGTTCTCAAGGAACTAAATGTTAAACAGTCTCTATCTACAGCGTACCACCCCGCCAGTCAGGGAGTTCTAGAACGATGTCATCAAACGTTAAAGAATATGCTACGTAAGTTCTGTTGCGAGGAAGACCGTGACTGGGATGAGGGATTGCCTTTCCTCCTATTCACGCTCCGTGAAACACCATCCGCATCTCTGGGTGTTTCTCCCTTTGAATTGTTATATGGAAGGAAGGTAAGGGGACCCCTCAAGGTAATCAAGGACCATATCATATCTTCTTCTACCTCACCTTTACAGTCTGTTAACCAGTATATTGTTTCCCTTAAGGATAACCTAGCCAGAATTCATTCATTTGCCTTGAAGAACCTTGAGCATGCACAGAGTAAAATGAAGGTTAATTTTGATCAGAAATCTCGTAAGCGAGAATTCAAGGAAGGAGATATGGTTCTTGCGTACATTCCCATCTCTGGACAACCTCTTCAAGCTAAATACCATGGTCCTTATAAAGTTCAGAAAAAGATGTATGAATATAATTACGTACTAGAAACCCCTGACAGATGCAAAACTACTCAACTTGTTCATGTTAACTTGCTTAAGCCATACCTTGCCAAAATACCACTAGACAGTTCAGTCAAACCATTGCTTTCGCTAAATCACGGTACCAGTAAAATACCTATGTCAACCGACCGTCCACTGGTCCACGAACCGACGTTGCCACATTTCGATCCTCCCACAGTCGGCAACAACAGCGACATCTTGAACAACCTACTTGTGTACCTTAACCGCTTGAATCCTGACCAAGCTAAGGAGATTTCTGAAATTATTTCTAGTCACAGATCTTTGTTCCGAGATAATCCTGGCCGTTGTAACCTGACGTCCCATGAGATTCAACTGTATCCAGGAACTTCTCCTAGCCACCAACACCCGTACCGACTACATCCCCAGAAGAAGCTGATAATGAAGAAAGAGGTTGAATATCTCGTGCAGCACGGCTTGGCAGTTCCCAGTAATTCTCCGTGGGCCGCTCCGTGTGTCCTGGTCCCCAAAGAAAACGGACAAACTCGACTGTGCACGGACTACCGACGAGTGAATGCAGTTACCGTCCCTGACGCCTATCCTCTTCCCCGCGTCGACGATTTAATTGACAAGGTGGGACAGTCCAAGTTTATTACTAAAATTGACCTCACTAAAGGTTATTACCAAATTCCTTTGGCTCCACAAGCTCGTTCCATCTCTGCATTCATCACTCCCTTTGGACTCTATGAATACACCGTCATGCCGTTTGGGTTACGTAGTAGTCCGGCTACGTTCCAACGTACCATGAGTTGCCTATTACAGGACATTGATGGGGTAGCTGTATATTTAGATGATATAATAGTATATTCTCCTAATTGGCAGAACCATGTACAACTACTAGGTGTCGTAATGTCCCGAATGGAAGAAGCTAACCTCACCATCCAACTTTCCAAAACCATCTTCGCCCAAGCTACAGTGACGTACTTGGGACACGAGGTGGGACAAGGCGTCGTCCGGCCGAAACGAGCCAACATCTCGGCCATTCTCGATTACCCGGCTCCCGCTACTCGAAAAGCACTTAGGCGGTTTTTTTTGTTTTGTTTTTTGGGGGGTATGGCCGGATACTATAGGAAGTTCTGTCCAAACTTCTCGGAGGTATCCTTACCCCTTACCCGAATGACAAGCTGCTCCATACCTTACTCCTGGACTCCGGAATGTCAGAACGCTTTCCTGCTCCTAAAAACCTTCCTCACACAGGATCCAGTTCTGCGTTCACCTAACTTCGACGTCCCCTTCGTTCTCCAGACGGACGCAAGTGATCAAGCCGTCGGAGCTGTTCTTCTCCAAGAAAATGATAGGATATTGCATCCTGTCGCGTACCACTCGGCTCAACTAGACCAACACCAAAGGCATTATTCGACTACCGAGAAGGAGCTACTGTCCATCATCTCTGCCCTGCGGAAGTTCGAATGCTACGTACCACCCAGCTCGACCCCTTTACGGATATTCACGGACCACAGTCCGTTAATATTCCTTGAACGGAACAAGAACAGTAATAGGAGGTTGATGGTCCACCATCCTCCATGTATTTAAAATGTCTGTATATGTATAATACTCTGTACTTGTTGGATAATTATGTATGTACTGTAAATTGCTTGTATACGTGTGGTCGTTTCTACTCATTACTCTTCCGACAGACTTAAACTAGTTCTGTCCGGCTCATCCTTCCCCTTCCTCCCGTCCTCGCCAACACTATATATAATACATTCCGCCGGCTCCTAAGCGGACAATTTTCGTTGGCTATCGAGGCGTAACTTCCCTCCCCATTGTTTCCGCTCTAATCCCGTTGTGTACCCACGTAACTGTAATCTCATGACTTGGTTTCGGTTTAGGTTGAGGAATTAATTGTATATTGATTAATTTTGTTGTTGTAAAGTTATTATATTTGTTTTGTTGACTTTTTGTTATAAATTAAATTAGTTATTTATGTTAACTTCCGTTTGGATTTGCCTTAACCACATCAAGGCCACAAAGTACGAACCCCTCCTAGACATATTTCCTTATATCTTGCGGAAGGCATAACAATATATATATATAATATATATATTCATATATATATATATATATATATGTACATATGTTTTTATATATAAATATATATATATGTACATATATTTTTATATATACATACATATATATGTACATATATATATAGTATGTATATGTCTTTCGACACTGCTTCTGACCCAGGGCGGTGGGCAAGGTGCAGGGATGACCCGTCATCCAGGAGGTGCTCAGATGAGAGGGAGGGTGGGAGGGGTGTGGAGTGTATTTAGGGATGAAATGGGTGGGAGTGTTTTTATGCCTTTCCCTTTTTGGCTACCTCCCTTGAAAGGGGGAAAAAGCCTTGGTATATGTATGTATGTATATAGATATAGATATCTTTATGTATATACATATATATATATATACATATATATACATATATATATGAATATATATATATATATATGTATGTATGTATATATATACATATATATATATATATGTATGTATGTATATATATACATATATATACATATGTATATATATACATATATATATATTTATATATATATATATATATATACATATGATATATATATACATATATGATATATATATATATATATATGTACATATGTTTTTATATATAAATATATATATGTACATATACTATTATATATATACATACATATATATGTACATATATATATATATATAGTATGTATATGTATATAGTATAATATATGTATATATATATGTGTGTGTGTGTGTGTGTGTGTGTGTGTGTGTGTGTGTGTGTGTGTGTGTGTGTGTGTGTGTGTGTGTGTGTGTGTGTGTGTGTGTGTGTGTGTGTGAGTGTGTGGGTCTGTCTGTCTGTCTATATGTGTGTGTGTGTGTGTGTGTGTGTGTGTGTGTGTGTGTGTGTGTGTGTGTGTGTGTGTGTGTGTGTGTGTCTGTCTGTCTGTCTGTCTATCTGTCTCTCTGTCTGTCTGTCTGTCTGTCTGTCTGTCTGTCTGTCTGTCTGTCTGTCTGTCTGTCTGTCTGTCTGTATGTCTGTCTGTCTGTCTGTCGGGCCGGTCGGTCGGTCGGTCGGTCTCTCTGTCTGTCTGTTTCTTTCCTCTCTTTCTCCTCTTTTTGTCTCGGGTGAGAGTGACGGCGGAGGTGCGCAAGTAATGAATGGCGATGATGCACCTAAGGATAATGTACTCGCGTCCGAGGCGGTGATTTTTTTGTGGAGGTTAGGGGAGGAGGTGAGAGGAGGAGGAGGTGAGAGGAGGAGGAGGAGAAGGAGGAGGAGGAGGGGGAGAGCAGGAGGAGGAGGAGGAGGAGGAGGACCAGGATGGAGGAAAGAAATGGAGGATAGAACTGATACGTGGATAAGCAGTGTTAACCAAGTTTGAGCGAAGAGGGAATTGCGGGAACAATGGAGAGGACGTGATGAAAGAAGCACCGCGCGGACCACGGGAAAATAATGAGGTGAAACGAAAAGGAGGAGAGAAGGATCGAGCAGCAAACGAGGAGAGGGAATAACGGAATGCAACAAAGAGGGGGAAAGAAGGAAACTAAAACTGAGACCTGTAAGGAAAATAAAATAAAAAAGAGATTCGAACATGAGTCCGGACGAAGGGAAGGAGGCGCTGAATGGTAGAGACGACGAAGGACCACGACGAGGGCCTAGGCAAAGGAAGGGGAATTTCACGATTAGCCGAAGGAGAAGACAACGAAGAGAGGAAAGAAGAGGAATGACTTACGGAGAAAAATAGCAGAGAAAAGAATCGAGAGCGAGGAGAGGAAAGGAAGGAAGGAATGAAGGAAGAAAGGAAGGAAAGGAAAGAAATGAAAGAAGAAGAAAGGAAAGAGAGACGGAGAGGAGCGATGCAACGGTCAGACAAGAAGGGCCGAGGAGCATGAAAGAGGAAGGACGAACTCGGAAAATGGGAAAAGGGGAATAACAAGGGCAACAGCGGATAAAGTAGGGGAGATGAAAGCCTTTGGGGGGGTTGGGGGGGTTGGGGGGAATCTTGTGTGTAGCAAAAGGGGGAAGAGAAGGAGAGTGAATGAGGGAATAAGGGGATAATAAGAGTAGAGGGAAAGAAAGAAAGCAACGGTCGGGAAGGTAGAAGAGGAACGACGAATAAAAGGGAGGAAGAGAGACGGAAGGAAAGTGTAGGAAGAAGATGGAGAGAGAAAGAGAGGTAAAAAGAGAGACAGAGAGAGGGAACGGGAAGGAGAGAAAAAGAGAGAAGCTGAAAGGAAGGAGAGGCAGAGCAAATGAGAGAAAAAGAGAGAGGGAGAAAGACAGACCGACAGACAGACCGACAGACAGACAGACAGACAGACAGACAGACAGGCAGGCAGGCAGAGAGACAGACAGACAGACAGACAGGCAGGCAGGCAGACAGACAGAAATACAAAAAGAGACAGAGAAGGAAAGGAAAAGAAACTGCGAGGAAAGAGAGGCAGAGGATATTAGTGAGAAAGAGAGAGAGAAGAGAAAGACAGACAGGCAGATAGACACAGAGACAAAAAGAGAGAGAAAGAAGAGAGGGAAAGAAAGAGACTGCGAGAAGGAGAAGCAGAGGATATTAGAGAGAGAAAAATTATAGGAGGAAGAGAGAGAAAGAGACAGAGAGGGAGAAAGAAAGGGAGGGGGAGAGAGAAATGGGCAGAGATAAAGACAGAGAAAGAGAGAGAAGGGGAGCGAGAGGAAGAGAGGGAGAGAGGAAGAGAGAAAGAAAGGGAGGGGGAGAGAGAAATGGGCAGAGATAAAGACAGAGAAAGAGAGAGAAGGGGAGCGAGAGGAAGAGAGGGAGAGAGGAAGAGAGAAAGAAAGGGAGGGGGAGAGAGAAATGGGCAGAGATAAAGACAGAGAAAGAGAGAGAAGGGGAGCGAGAGGAAGAGAGGGAGAGAGGAAGAGAGAAAGAAAGACAGTAAAAGGTATAGAGAGAGAGAAAGAAAGAGAGAGAGAGAGAGAAGAGGTAGAAAGAGAGAAGGAGAGAGGAGAGAGAAAGAGAGGGGGGAGAGAGGGAGAAAGAGAAAAATAAAAGAGAGGGAAAAGAAGAGGGGGAGAGGGTTGGAAAAGAGAAAGAGAAAAGAGAAGGAGGTAAATAATAGTAAAAGGAGGGTGAATGTGAGATTGAAGGGAGAACAGGGGAAGAGAGTGAAAGAGAGTAGAGGGGAAACATAAAGAAACGATAGAGGGAAGTAAAGAAAAGAGAATGAAAAAGATGTGCGACACAAATAGAGGAAGATAGAAAGAGAAAATGAAAAAGGGAAATGAGAAAGTGAGGAGATGGACAGGACGAGTGGAGGAAGCGTAAAATGAGTAAAGAGAAAGAGAGGAGAAATGATTTAAGAGGAAGAGAGGAGACATGGGTAAGGTCATTAGAAGGTGAGTATGATAACGAAAAAAGTAGGTAAGGTGAGCAAAAGGAAGGAGAGAGGAGAGATTTAAAGAGAAGATCGATGTATTATAAGAAGGAGAGAAAAGATAGTATGAGAGTTGGATAGATAAAAGATAAAAGAATAATAAGTATACACACATGCCAAAATGTCCTTTCCCCCTTAAAAGGGGGTGGTTGTGTCAAAAGCTACCTTTCCCCCTCACTGCTCTCATCCCAAACCAATCCAAAAACTCATTCGTTGTCCATCTTAACTACTCATGGATTAGAAGTCCTCCCTGCTACTCCCAAGACACTTTTTCTCGTTCTCATGTTTAAATGAACAAGTGAAAATATAGTTTTGTTACACGGATCAATGTATAGATCAATCGAGCCCTGGTTCTCTAAAAGTAACTGGCAGCCCAAGAGCTGAAAATATACAAAATTTGAGTTTTGCATAAACAGAAAGTGCACTGCATCAAGAATAGGAGCCTGGCTAATAAGATGTGTGATTCATCATTCACCATGGTCTTGGATCACGTGTTGGACTTGTGACCGACAGCTATTTCCCTTCCGCAAAAAAGCTCAGAGCTCGTATACTCGTATGGCCCATCTATAGGTAGTGTTGTGACCTTACACGCACACACACACCCAACTCCCCGCCCACGAGAGTTGGAGTAACGACTCGCAGCGCAGCGATACTGAAATTATTTCAGCCCTGGGCGGGATTCGAACCCGGACCTCCGTAGTGGCAACCGAGAACTCTACCAACCACGCCATCGAGTCGTGTGTGTGTGTGTGTGTGTGTGTGTGTGTGTGTGTGTGTGTGTGTGTGTGTGTGTGTGTGTGTGTGTGTGTGTGTGTGTGTGTGTGTGTGTGTGTGTGTGTGTATGCGCGCGTGTGTGGGGATGAGTTAGAACGTATGGGTATGGGTGTGGGTGTGGGTTTGGGTTTGGGTGCGTGCACGACAAATAAGCAACGTCCTGTGCGACTAGTTAAGTCTGCATGTGGACAGAAATCTTCACGCGGACGTCTTTACCACCACGTACAGTAAATACATGTATACGAGTTTATTTTTCTGCCGAACATTAGTGTGATGAGCTTTGCGCCTGCTTAATGGCAGTTACTGGCAAGTTCGCGTCTGAACACCCTAACATTTTTTTTTTCTCCTGTTTTTGCAATTTGACTAGAAAATTCACGCACCAGTGTAAGCACACGTTCGAGTTTCTATTGTGGGAGTGTGGGGGAGATGCATGCACAGCCGGATAAGTTCGATGAGTCTTGCGGTGTCTTTATCCGTTAATGAATAGCACCTCGGGAGACTGGCTTTAGCTTTGCAGTGTATCAGCAAAACAGAAATCTCCAAACCTATGCGCACTGAGCGACGAAGATAC
>NC_134790.1:56244231-56249231 GCF_046742065.1 Oratosquilla oratoria
CTCACTCTCTCAGCACTGCCGGACGTTTGACCCGGCTACTGTCAACAATTTTATATGTTACAAAGTTATCTAATTTATACATTCCCATACTCATATTCATGTTGTTCTCAAATGAAGCTTTTATATAACATGATTCTATGATATTCCTCTCCTTAATGTCCTTACTTAAGACAATTTTCTTTGTGTTATCCCAATCAATGCAATGATTAAAATCCCTTAAATGCAAAAACAACCCACTTGAAACTTGCCCTGTTCTGTGTTGTATTTATGTTGGTTATTCTCAATTTTAAATCTTTGCCTGTTTGTCCAATATAATTAAAGTTACAATTTTTGCAAGGGATACTATAAACACAGCCTTCATTACAAGCAGGTGAATTTTTAATCAATCTGTTTTTAACAGTGTTGTTATTTTAAAGACAACTTGGACACCAAACTTGGACACCAAAGGTACGAGTTAAACTAACAAAATTTTGATGAAAAGGGAGGGTTGAAATATTCTTAAAACTGAATTGATGATTTTCAGTAAGACTATAGATAAATTTCTTTGCTGTGTTTTGAGCTTCGTCAATTAAGTGTTTTGGACGTAGCTCAAAACACAGCAATCAGATTTATTGTTACAAATCTATATGACAATATTGTTTACATAAGATAATCTCGAATCTCTGCATAACTCTCACTTAGATTACAAAGGAATGCCATGTCAGCAATACACTCGAACCTCCGGCTAATATCTATAAACAAGGCGGAAAAGTGTAGGGCTAGGATTATAATAAATTTCCAGCAAATGAAAAATATAGAAAAGATGATGACTTTAAGGAATCATTCATAAAACACTTTAAATCAAAGTGTGATCAGATCTTTGGTTAGAACTATAAAGACAATTAAAACAAATTAAACAAACACAGAATATTCAAAGAAAATAGACAGATGGTCTAAGGACATGATTTCTATGTTGAAGGATTCAGATTAGATAGAAAGTAGATCTAGTGATAAGTTAAAAGTTTCTCAGATTACTAAGTTAATAGCCTTTGTACTACTGGTATACGTTAGTGACGAGATGACTGCAGAAAAGCTACACAGGTATCTTAAAGAAATAATGGACTTAGGAGAGATAGATTATCTTTTACAAGGTTATCAAGAAAGTAAAGCAATTACTCCATATGTCATGACATTAGGAATGCAGAAACAGAAAGAAACTAGGAACTCTAGAAGTGATTACAAAAACAGATCTGAACATAGAGTTAGAAGCACTTCAAGTAATGCTAGTCTTGAGTATCAAAATTGTAACAGATGGAGGGATAAAGCACGAGAGTGTTATTATGAGATTATTTGTAGGAACTGCAAATATGAAGGTCATGATGAGTATCACTTTAGAAAACCACCTTTCTTTTTGTATTACAGTAGAGGAGGACTTAGAACACAGGATTGTAGAACAATGCAAAAGTTTTGTATTCACCCAGAAATAAGAGGAAAAACCCAAGACACAAAATAAAACAACACTACAGAGCTAACCCTTTAAAACAACAAATGGACATTATAGTGTGGACAGTGATGAGAAAGAAAACACCACCACAAGAGAAAAAAAAAAAAATTCTATAACAATTGGAAGAACTTCTGGAGGGCACATCATTGCAGGTAGAGTATTCAATAGACCTATTCAAATACTTATTGATACGGGATCTGTAGTAAAAGTTACCAGCAAAGTTTTAAACCAATTGAAAGCAGGAGTGAAACTCTTAGAACCAATCCATTACTCATTGCAAAGAGTAACAGGACGTCAGTTAAAGATGTTAGGTAAGACAGAGTTAGATGTATTTTGTATAAAAATGAGCAATTGCACATTCCAGTGATAGTTGTAGAAGAATCTGTCTTCCTGGGAGATTTATTGATGGCATTTGCAACTATGAGTAAAGGGTACATGATCATATGTCGGATTCATTTATGTTTCTTTTCATGTACATAATTAGCCACGAATGTTACTGTAAATGTTTATATGACTTTCTCTCCCGAATTCATATCCTCCAAGCTAAAACAATCAGGTTTTAGGATTGGTGGTGCGACGCAATCTATTCATCCCCGAATCATGTGGACTGACACTTTGCGGTCCTTGGAGCTCCACGTTATCTTCGAGCTTTCTAGCCTTCTTAAAACAACTTAGTAACCCTGACAAGCCATGCAGACGATATCTTATCAAATGCAATCGCCTGACCTTGAATGCTGAGGCCACAAGGTTCCGGGGTGGCTAATCCATCTATTAAATAAACTTGTTTAACATCCGCAAGAAACACAAATTAGAACTGATCAGGAGAGTTTACCAACAGCTTTTACATGGTGGAGAACTAAAGAATTAATAAAGTAACAAAAAACTATCCTTATGCACTAGGTAAATGAACAAAATATATTCAGCAAACTGTCTCGCTCCCCCCCCCCCCGCCCACCCATCCACCCGCCCAATCCCGGAAGCGTGCGACAGCAGATTCTAAGGTTGAACTGCATCAGTTGTGTGGATAACTGATGTTGTTTCCTTTTCTTCTTCATAACATTATTATTCTTATATTATCATTATTGATATCAGAATGGTATATGCATAAGAATGTATATGTATATATATACATATATATATATATGTGTGTGTGTGTGTGTGTGTGTGTGTGTGTGTGTGTGTGTGTGTGTGTGTGTGTGTGTGTGTGTGTGTGTGTGTGTGTGTGTGTGTGTGTGTGTGTGTGTGTGTATATGTCTATATATATATATATATATATATATATATATATATATATATATATATATATATATATATACTTATTTATTTATACTGTATATACATACGTATATGTTAACGAATTCATGAGCTTGTACCAAGTGAAGTTATGCAACGTGCGATGATATTTGAAAAATGCCCTTGAGTATTGCTGCATGCATACATTTTATTATACTGAGGGAAAATGGAAATTCTGATGTGAGTTTCCATCATATCGTTTGCAAATGTATCTCTCCACAACTCGCGCTGACCAACTATATCAATGTAAAAAGATTCGTACTTTATAGGGCTGAAACTAACAGATAGGATATTATTTTCTTGGTCAAGTATAAATGATTGTCAGCCTCGCTTGTGGCTTTGCTACATAAATGCGATCCATCCTCATGATAATACACAAGAAAAAGATTATATTTGAACAATGCGATAAAGATATGAGCTCTTATCAAACCTCTCAGTAATACAGTTGAACTATACGACTTTGACATTTCGTATTGCACAATACTATTGATGGTCTAGGGACAATACTGAAGAGCTCTGTAAAAGGACCATAGTATTGTGTCAAAATATTGCAGCGATCATATTGATCGTACAGGGGCCGCTTCAGACCAGCCCATTTCACTCAGCAGAGGGCATGGAAATCGTGACCAACAGTTTAAGACTGTTTCAGTGAACCTCTTCACCGTGATTACGCCCTTTACCGATTATTTTGTTTTAATCGGCGCCAGACTATTTCATTCATCTGGTCGGGGATAAGGCCAGCGATGGGACTGAACTTTATGGAACTCTGTCTATACACCTTGAAAGGCTACATCCAGCTTTTATGTTCAAGGGTAATAAATAGATGTCTCCATTTGTACTGAGAAGGAGCATGCAAAAAATGAGGGCCCTTGCGCTGAAGACACCCCCACTCCCCCATTCCGACACTGGAAGCGAGAAAAAGGGTCGCGACCGGTAGAATTCCGATGGTTAACACCCACCAGACTTGTACGTCAAGATGCATTTTGAGGGAGGAGTACAGCGTGCTTTGCTTGCTGCACAGTATGGAGTGCACGACGCAGTGATGCCCCGCTATCATCCGCCGGCTCTGCTGAACTTGGGCATATCACCTTTACGCGGAACGATCCCACAAAATTAACAAAACATAAAATGATCGCATTACCTACTGTATGTAAAATATAGTCGTGGACAAAAGTCTTTAACAACCCTGTGCTTTTCGCTATGTAAATATAACGTTCTTTGCTGAGTATCCTATATATTTTCTCCATAATTAAATACATTGTACTAAACCACCGAATTTAACATATTTTTCATATGGTAATTATCTTATAATTTGGTTATTCTATTTTATTTTATGTATTTTCTGTACGGTAAAATAACATATTGTAATTGCCGTATCCAATATATTTTTCCATATATTAAAGTATTTTATACCATGATTATCGTATTTATGTATATTTTCTGTCAAAATATCTTATACGGTGGCTATCATACTTTATATATTTTTCTGTATACAAAAAAATTATACTTTAACAACCAAATTTTACATATAGATTCTCTTGTACCGTAACTGCCGCATAGAATAATATATCATATAGGTAGTATCAAAGCTCATAATTATTTCCGCAGGGTAAAAAATAGGATTCAGGACTTGTACAAACGTGCACTCTGATTGGCCGATTCAGGACTTGTACAAACGTGCACTCTGATTGGCCCTTTTAAATGGGCTACATAATCTGAGTGCCCTTAGATTATGTAGCTCACATTATTTGGAAATGGAGATAACAACCATTAGGAATCAGTTAAAAAGAAAAGGGCATCCTGATTGGTTTTTAAATAAAGCCCTAAGTAAAGCCAAAATTAGTCACTATGGATCCACTTCCCATTCCACCAAGAATTTCGACTGGGACAAAAAATTTATCAAATTGCCTTATGATAAGTCCATAAATGATTGTTCACAATTTCTGCCAAAAGAAGACATCAACTTTGTATTTAGTTATCCCAATAACTTGTTCAAGAAAATAGTTAATGTACACCAAAGACCTAGAGAAGAAATAAATCAAGGTGTTTATAAACTTCTATGCTCGGATTGTAATAAGGTATATTGGGGACAAACAGGTAGAGATTTACACACTAGAATGAAAGAACACAAGAACTCAGATACGCACAACAAAATTCCGCTGTTTTCCAACACGTAGACAAGGAAGGCCACTGTATGGATTGAAATAAGGCAAAAATAATTTTT
>NC_134790.1:56251731-56254231 GCF_046742065.1 Oratosquilla oratoria
CTCAGTACACAGATAGCGCGCACCGACGTATAACGCGCATGCCCGATCGCATTTGTCTATAACGCAGTTTTACCTCGGTACTTATATCATGTGAACGAGGTTACATGGAGAATTATTTTTCATTGGCTAGAGCCACCGCTGGGAAATCTGTTGATTTGTCACTAAATTAAGTGTCAGTTTAGGCATCAATCAGAACACAACTAAGAAAAAGTCGGAACTACATGTACCGGTATATGACTCATGTTGTGCGTTGGTCCCTTATTACTTTGTAGCTTAAATAGTTTGTAGGAAATATGATCTAAAAAAAGTTTATTGAAAGTAAAATATACAGAAAAATTTCGGGATTTTTACAGAAAATTTTAATTTTATATCTTGAGGAAATAATTCGTCTTTACCATTTTTTATTTAATACTGAAACAAACTACAGACTGTTTCGTTTTAGCTTTGAACCAGCAAAGATATTGGTGAAATAGGACAGTCTCTCATCGAGGTGACGTTTAGTTAATATAACTCCAGAAAGAGGGTGTTGTAGTCAGGTGTTTGACACGAGTTTATAAACGGCCGCAACGGAATTTGTACCATACCTAAAGTGAAGCAACAAAGCCAACATAAAAATTCAAACTAGGATGCTGTGAACATGGGCAAATATCATGAATATTGATCATGTTTCATGGTGTTTAGGCCTATTTAAACATGAAAAATAAGATTCTTTCATGTCACCATGGCTGTTCTTCTTGTTCTCACGGAACGTCACAGAGAAGTGTGCCGTCCCGACTTTGTGACGGCAAACACCGTCACGTTGTTGTGAAAAAAATTACACACACAGCCGCAGAATTTTTATCGTAGGCCGTAGATAATGCGCACCACCGGATAACGCATATATATATACAATCACCTAATCAGGCGGAGGGAGGATAAAATAAAAGTTTGCTGTATAAACAGCAGAAGCGTAATAAATCAAATTTATTTGCTGCGAGATAAAGCATGCGTAGAGATATTTGATAGTATGGCTATTACTGAATCCTGAATCAATATGGCTGATAGACAGTTCCTTCCGGAAATTGAGATATAAGGATAAAAGTTTTTTCACAAGGATGGTGTTGGCAGGGGTGGGGAAGGAGTATCACTTTTCGTTAAAAATACAATAACTTGTATTATCAATAATTCGATTAAATGAGGAGGATAGTACGGAATCTATTTGGATGAAAATTATAGGCAAGAATAAAAAACTTATTATTGGCGTCCTATATAGACCTCCTAACCTCAGCATTGACCAGACTGATCCCCTGATTCATGAAATTTGCATGGCATTCCAGTGCAAAAATTTTGTGGTCATGGGAGATTTCAATTATAGTAACATTGACCGAGAAATTTTAATAGATCAGGAAGCGCAAAAAATCTTAGATGTGGTGCAGGATAATTTCCTAAAACAAACGATTACCGATCCTATGAGGGGAGAGAATATTCTGGACTTACTTTTAACTAATAATGAACACCTAACGAGAAACGTAAAAGTGAGAGATAGTCTAAGCTCTAGCGACCATCAAGAAATAAGAGTTAATATCATTTGAGAAGAATTGAATAGTACGAATAACTGTCTAGTACCGATCAGCGATTTGGATGAAATATACAGTAACCTAACAGCTGTAAATTCTAAATGCACAAAACAAATTTATTCCCCTCAAGTCAATACGGAAGAATAGTAATACTCCCAAATAGATAACGGACAGGTTGAAATATGAGATCGGAATGAAAAGAGGAATTTACGTAAGAATAAAAAATGGAGACCTTAGATCCAAATATAACGATATGGCACAGCGAAACGTAACTATTAAATTAAGGTTGCCAGACAAGCGAGATCCAACCCAAAGGGCTCCTTTCATCTCTACAGAAAAAAAATAAGGAAAGGGTAGGCCCAATTAAAATCGACGAAGATGTCATGATAAAATCAGAGGAAAAAATGAGTGAGGCGTTTAACAAATATTTTCTCCAGGTCTTTACTATGGAAAGGTTAGATAAGTTACCTGAGTGCGATCCGATTTACAGTGGGGGATGAAGAAAGTAGAGTATCTAATATCAGCATTAGTAAAATAGAAGTAGTCAAACAGATTGAAAGACTAAAAGCTACAAAATCCCCGGGTCCAGACGATTTTTTTCCGAGAGTGATTAAAGAGTGTAAATTTGAAATCTGCCACCAATTAACGGAAATATTTAATAAGTCTGTAGACACTGGTTTTGTGCCTATTGCTTGGGGGAAGGCAAACGTTGTTCCTGTTTTCAAAAAAGGAGATAAATCGTCTATATGTAACTACAGGCCAATCAGTTTGACATCAGTCATAGGTAAAATGCTTGAATCAATAATAGTTAATAGAACACAGAGATCACATTGAGAGACATGATTTCATTCATGACTCACAGTATGGTTTCTCCAAAAGTGAGTCATGCGTGACTAATCTTCTATCTTTTTACACTAAAGTATATAAGGCGTCGGATAACAATG
>NC_134790.1:56259231-56274231 GCF_046742065.1 Oratosquilla oratoria
GTGACTGTTTTATAATCGATGTTGTAATCAAAACTCTGTAAGCGCAGGTTAGCTTCGTTTGACTAATGCTGAGGTAAACAATTTTGCTAGTGGCATTGGAATGGCTTTCCGGATTGGTGCAAGGTGGAGAAGGAGGAAAAAACTATTGGTGCATGAATTCAAAGTCACGCCCATAAGGAGTGACATTTATTTGAAAAGTCACTGGAGATTGGATTAGAAAAATTAGTGACGTCAGACGAAGGTAGCTTAGCGTAGGATACGGGATCTCGAGGAGAGAGGATCAACAGAGAGGATCAAGAGACGATCTAGAGAGACGATCTAGGGAGAGACGATGTAGAGACGAGAGAAAGAGATCCCGAGTGTAACCAGTAGGTGAAATTACAGTGAAAGAAGAAAGAAAATTCACCACCCTTTTATTAACCCAAAGGACGAGAGGAATAGGCACGGGGCCTAGAAAATAGTGAGACTACTGCTTAAGAGGAACTTGAATATTTAGGGAAACTCACTTAACGAAGGCAAGGGGCCTTGAGACGAGTGATATTACAAGTCAAATTTAAGTGTAAACATCGAGAACCGACAGCGGTGGTGACAGTGGTGACAAGGGGTGGTGAAATATATGTATATATATTTTTTTCATTAATATATCTATATTCGTATTTATATCTATATACATCTATATTCATATATAATTCATATCTATATCTATGTTTATAAAGCAAGTAGCAGTTATTCAACACGATTTGGAGAGTGTACTAGATAAATTAAATCAAAGAGTGGGGACAGGACTTTTGAGAAGGAATGTGCTAAATCGATAAGTACTAGCAAAGTAGTGTCTGAAGTAAGGAGGTTCCATTGCCCTCTTTCATGTTTAAAATATGTCTGACATCCGAATTAATTTATCTTCTACCTTACAATGGAGATCATGTAGAGTGATGGATGTTTGTGTCTACCGTAATCTCTACGATTCCTTGGACTATAATAATCGAGGATTATGGAACGTGAAAAGCAGTAGAGTTTCCCTGATCAGGTTGAAATTCCGACAGGGTTATGAAGCCCATTTTTGCAAGAGGAAACCAGAATAAAACGACAAGTACCTCTCGTTACAGGAAAGATTAATCCAGACAGGTCTAACTTTTTCGCTGCAGATGGTGTCACATGAAGCTGAATAGAATAGTCTGGCGACGGCGGCGGCGGCCAGGGGGAAACGACATTTAGCTCCCGGCACAGAAGGGTTCACCTACTCATCGTGAAAAACCATGTCAAGCTCCGTGGAGTGTTTCGTGTACATGCATGCAAATACCCTGTGTATAGAGCCACACAATATGTGTATACGTGCACACACGCGTTTAGTGCATATGCATACATATTAATTCTACACGTCTACTGGCGCGCTCCATGCGCATATATCAACACACGGCGAAGTATGAAGGACATTCAACACGTGCAAGTGTGGTTTACAATATTGTGAGCGCGTCGTGTACCAGGGTGTTGTGCGTGCATGCACAAAAAGGTATTCTGCACATGCTTGTAAGCAGTCACAGTACACTGAGTCAGTGTGTTTTGAGCACTGTCGCTCGCTCTCTCCGTGGCACAGAGCACAATTGTGGCCCCTGTTTTATCAAATGAATTTGAACACGAATTGAACGACTCAATTCTGGCGCATAGTCTCAAGCGAGTGGTGTGCAAATTTTATTTCCTTTCATCAATCGAATCGTTTCCTCCCACCGTTTTCAATAAAAAGAAATCTTTCTTATACACAAAGTCAACACTATATACAAAGAAAGGCAGTAAATAAAGACGGCAACAGTACATATAAAAGCAAACGGTGGTACTGTAAGCAATAAACACAGTAGGCGATGACTGGCACATTCTAAACATACAAAGATTGTTAAACGTAGCCATGTTATACAAGAGGCCTATTTCTAAAAACAGCCAGGCTTCATTTAGTTAAATATACTCCGGTAAGAAATTATACAGGTAACAAAGAAAGACAGGATTACAAAAGGAAACACACGCCATATACACAACACAAAAGCCAGCTGGTAATGGTAGCAGGAGTGATAATAATCGCAAGATAGCGTGGACAGGCACAACAAACAAGAGTCCAGGCCGGCTCTAATAGACCATAACCTGACGTGCACACGCACGCGCACACACACATACACACACACACACACACACACACACACACACACACACACACACACACACACACACACACACACAAATTATTTCAGTATCGCTGCGCTTCGAGTCGTTACTCCGACTCTCGTGGGTGGGGAGTTGGGTGTGTGTGTGCGTGTAAGGTCATAGCATTACCCATAGATCGGTCATACGAGCTCTGAGCTCTCTTCCGGGAGGGAAATAGCTGTCGATCACGAGTCCAACACGTGATCCAAAGACCAAGGTGAAAGACCAAGATGAATTACACACACACACACACACACACACACACACACACACACACACACACACACACACACACACACACACACACACACACACACACACACACACACACACACACACACACACACTAAACACGCAAACGTGTAAACACGTACTTGCGCGCACATGTAGTTTGTAGTGTTACTGGTGTAGTGGTTAGTATCATGGACTGATACGTCGTACTACCGGGTTCACGACCCGCTCTCGACTTAAAAAGCTTTAATTAATATTGCATGTCCTTACCATCCTTGTTGATGAAGAGGGTGTGATGTGGTGGGTACAAGGTCGCAGCATCACTCATTAATCGGTCCTTATTCATGACCTCTTAGCTCTCAACCGCACGTGATCCATACATGGTTAGCGTCCAGGAGTCGTGACGATGTAGAACAAAGATCGATCTCCTCTCAGGATTTGAAAGCTTCACAAACACTGCGAACTATCAGTCCCCCTCAAGCAAGGGATTGTAGGAACTATGAGCTCTTATCCGGGAAATTACTGTCGATCTTAAGTCTAATACGTGATCAAAGACTATGGTGAAACACACACATACACAAACACACGCACACAAACACATACGCAAAGACTTCTAAAGAAAGTCAGAAAACATTTAACTAATTAAGAAACAAAAACGCAAAGCGACGCATAATCAGCGCGACGTAGCATAGGAGAGGCGACTCCACTATAGATCCAAGACTTCTGGTGACGAGTCACCGACGCGGTTACCGGAAAAGCAAGACGCAAACAAAGACTTAATAACGAACCCGCTTCACCGCAGAGCCAAAGGAAAACCGTGGAGGGGATGAGGCCTTAGCCGCATTAAGTCGAGGTTATCGAAACGTTCTTCGGCGGACGGAGCTGATCCCATAAAACTACCTTTTCGTGTATAAACGGTATGAAATTACAGTAGTTGATGTCTGCATCAACGCAAAGATATTCATTGTATCATGGAACATGTATAAAAATGTAAGGATGTAAGTTTTTTTTTTTTTTCGTAATATTGATATCTATTTATGGTGACAGTCTCCAGAAGCAATCACAAGGGTATTCAGTAATAGTGTTTGTATTGCTGTAGCTCTTGACGTTAGCACCCCGCCGAGATCATAAGAATTCCTTATCAACGACGGCGGGCCGCTCGCGAACGTCCTTGAGTGCACGCCTCGTAGCCCAAGCGACTTAATCAGACCGTCATGGGCGTCTATTCGAAGCTGAACTTTTATCGAGCTGAATCGTAATATCTGTAGACCCATGCGCTCTTATCCTTTAATACACAGGGAAATCATTAAAGGACAATGGTACCCTGGATCAATTTTGATGAATCATACCTACTCGCGCGCGCGAGAACACATGTACACACACACACACACACACACAAACACACACACACAAACACACACACACACACAAACACACACACACAAACACACACACACTCACAAACACACACACACACACACACAAACACACACACACACACACACACACACACACACACACACACACACACACACACACACACACACACACACACACACGCACCCACACGCCACCCGCACATGCACGCACTCACAAACACGCACGCACGCGCACGCGTGCTGTAGACATATCCTCATCCTGACGGGTTAAACACCATATGAGGACGGAGCCTTTATTTGTACGACGTTTCTCTCATTACAAATAAAGGCTCCGTCCTCATATGGTGTTTAACTCGTCAGTCTTGTCGGCAACTGCTACTTTCATAAAAAATATCCTCATCCATTTGTAGATAACTGTTATGATAAATTTTGGTTATACCGGCGTTAGCCAAAATAAAGTCTGTGGTATATGGACTTCAAAATTTCCAGATAACCATACTTCGTGCCTATCTGCCGAGAGATGATACCATAATCATATCAGCCTTATCTTTACAATACTTCAATATAATTGCCGTACCTGCAACATTGCAAACATGTGGTGATTATGGTGGTTATGGTATATGACAAGGATGTTATAAAGGCGTCGGTAGACTGAGATCTGACTGTAAGCCACCGTTGGGCAAAGAGTTATTTGTTACAGCACAAAACAGTTTCAATCCTTAAGTAGTTTTGATGGTGGTTTTGGATCCCTCATGTTAGCTTCGCTGCCACTAACACTTAGTTACTTGTGTTATTATTCCGTAGGCCCCATGCCTTCTCCTTCTCTTAAGTATGTTTCCACCAAATCTTCTATAATCAGAGTTAAAGTTTCTTGATGGGTTGAATTAAAATGGAGATATAGTTTTACATCTTCTTTTCTTCTAAGTAATACACTTGGTTCTTCAAGTTACACCAAGGGACTCCCGCCAGGCATCCTCTTGCATCCACCAAGCCAAGTCTGCTCCGACGTCACGATTTAATTCATCAAATAACTTTGAACGTTACAAATAAGGGAAACTCTTTTAGGGCGTGACTTTACCTCCATGCACCAATAATTTTTCTCCTCCTCCACCCATTTCTCCAATCAAAAAGACTGTTATACTGTCTCAAGACATCTTGTTTACGCAAGCAATTTGTCGCAGCACCTCTCGATATCCTAATCTATATTTACAAACACAAGACGGTAAATCTGCAATTCTGCAACTCTGCAACTTTGCAACTTGCAGTCGGCCATTGTGTCATAACAACCGAATATAAAATTTACATATCGTTTCACCTACCCCTCGATCTACCTAAATGTCTACCTCTATCTACATGCCTCTTACACTCAGCTTAATAAGATATAATAATGTTTACGTCCACTCTGCGTTAAAGGGTAACCACAATGCTTAGGTACAGTTTTTTTTTTTTTTTTTATGTTATAAATTTTTACGAGAACCGTGTTTAAAACAAATATTCTATCTCAAAATAGTTTTCAGGGACTTCTCGTCGAAACTACTTGTCGTCTGCTAGTTTGCCTGTTAAACACAACATACAGCGCCGTAGTTTGGTGCTAACATCACAAGGAAGCCAAATCAATAATCAGTGACAAGTAACGAAACAGACAGCAACATTGAGACATTTTCATCATCTTCTGAGAGTAGTCTCGACTCCCTAAAGATATGTGACAACAACTAAGATCAAGGAATAGATGGCATAGTCCCTGAAGAACAGTTAGGCGTCTCCAGTTTTTTATCAACCCGAAAATGACTGGTTGGAGCAACGGATGGATAACACTTTTTTTTTTATCATTATTATTATTATTATTATTACGTTCAGTGAGCGGCAGTCCTGGTACATCAATAGATATTTTTTACATAATATTCGTGACTCACAGAACACGCTGTTTGACTGAGGTGGAATATCGTAGACAAGTATGAATCTCTAGGGGTATGGTCACCGAGGTTGAAGGAAAATACCAGAAATAAAATGATATACATATTATGAAATTAATGATAGCATATGAGAGATAGAATATAATTAATATTCAGCATTGTTAAAATGACCTTTACATACAAGAAATAAATTTACAAACAACACCATGCAGTTATAGAAAACAATATAGCTGAATGAAAGGTAATTACATATAGCAATAACATATCAAGTGTAAATTACAGACGGCAAAACTCAAATCTAGCTATCAGAAATATCATGTCACAGACAATTATAATAATCAGCACCCACCAAATTGCGGGTCACGTGGAAGTACATCTAAATGACCATCAACAAGCAAATATTTACATATATCTACGACAGCTAGTCTTCATACAGAACACTTTCTTCATTGCAGGAAGTATTGCTACACAGCATATAAACAGTTAGTAAGATGGTGCTGGAAGATTCTAGGGAAGAAAAATTTTGTACCTCTGCCAGCATGTGCCTTAGAAAAAAATTCAGGACTGAATTTCTTGCAGTGGGTAATCATGTTGTATTCAAATATCCGACCTTGCAACATCGCCTGTAGTATGTGAAGTTATTCATTTGTCAGGGTAAACATAATCGTGACATAGGCTTGCATATGTGTGTCCAGTTTCATCTTGTGGCAGAATGTTCTCAGAACATCTCACAATATTAGCCATCAACTTGCACACATCAGCTTTGGATATTATAGAAGTCTGGTATTCACTAATGCTAGACATGCATAATATTTAGAGACCGCAATGACTGAATGAGAGTAAAATTGAGTATATGTTGGTGGGCAGGTGGAAAAATCTAAGTCGCATTTATACTGAAAATATATATTTTAGTGGTAATCTCATCCACTTAGCTAAAAGTGCTCGTGACTTAGAAGTATTACTTGATTGTGATATGAACTTTAACTGTCAGATTAACAATGTTGTTAGGATATGTGGACTAGATTTTAGAAATACGAATATTGCTTTACCAAGAAGTATCTTGATGAGAATTCTGTGAAGAAGTTGATTATAGATAATGTCATTACTAGAGTGGATGATTTTAACTCCCTATGCTATAGGCTGCCAAAATGTTAGCTTAAGATAGAGCTGCAAGGTTGATTAAAGGTGTCCCCAGGTAGGAAAGAATCACTCCTATTTTAATTGAACTTCACTGGTTGCCTATAAGGCTAAGAATAGTGTACAATTTTTATGTGTTAACTCATAAGACTTTAATAACCGATTGTCCACAATATTTGAGGGATATGTTACAAGTGTTGCAAACAGTGGAAGGGATAAATACTTGTCAAACTACTGACGGTGTAACGTTGTTTGAACCAAGATGTTCTGTTAATGTTGGGTTTAGTGACTTTAAATTTGCTGCTCCTACGGTATATAACAGCTAGCCATTGCACGTTCAAAAGATAGATAATATTTAAAGTTTCAAGTTAATTTTTTCTATTATCCAGGTGCTCTGATCTTGATAGTTTAACTATTAATGAAGAATTTGCACAGTGATTTGTTTTAATATGTTTTCTTATTTGGCTGTCAATATTCTTTGTCGGAGAGGGTGTTTTTTGTATGAATATTTGCCAATTTTCTGTGATTTTTTCTGCTGGGTGTATTTTTATGATAAAACTCTATGTATATTTCTAGTATAAAGCTATATTTCTAGTATGAACATGAATATATTATGTCGGTCCTACAGAGCGCTCTGGTGGAGTAGGACCAGATAAACAATAAGAACAATAAACAAGATGAAAAACAATAGATATTAAAACAACAATAACTGGAGAGAAGAGGGGAGGAGTGAATGCAATACCACATCACACATTGTTTACAGTCCTGAAATAGAAGCCAGAGTGCTTGTCAAAATTAACTTTTATGAGACTCAGGGCCTCAAGACACAGTAGGTCGAGATTTTTAAAGTTTTGGAGTTTACTTTACTTTAGGATTATTTCATGGAAGTTAATAGGTGAACCGAAAGGTAAATAGATATTCATTTAGCCCAATTTAGATTTCTAGTTATTACCTGTGTTTGGTATTCTATTTTTCAGTCTCATGCTCCATTGCATACAGCCCCAACAAGACTTAGTATGTGATAGTAATACGGGCAGTGCTGAATTCATTAGCCAGAATGTTGAGTAATTTAGGGGAAATACTTTGTAGAATTGCATAATCTTATTTAGAATTATTTTTTGGAACCAAGATTTTCTATGCAAGCATTTATCCAGAGAATGTATTTGATACACCATAGGGAATTATAAACTATAAACTTGATGTTTTCAGATTATATTTGGTGAGGTTAGGTTAGGAAGTTCAACTTAGTGATGTGTCAACTTCAGCAACTTTACATTCAAATTAGCTGTCTTTTGATCAGAATTTGGTATATGATGCATAATACAGTACACAATTCATTATCCGAAATTCTCAAAACCGAAAAGCTAAAAATAAAAATCGAACTTTTTGGCAATACTGCTTACCACCAAACGTCAGTTCTGGCGTGCATTTGTGGCACCAAACGTCAGTGACGGGGATTGGCTCGGGTACTAGAATAGAACATACGTGACTTGCTCGTACGGGAGCGAGTGGGCATCTCAATCCAGGAAACCCCCCACGTGATTATTGATGTCACGAGAGAACCCATCTCCACTTTAGACTTAGGAGGATGGGGAAGTTTGCAGTTCGCACGTATATTCCCGATCCCCTCAGGTGTTTCAAGTGCCAAAAATATGGCCACCGTCAAAACCAGTGTCGGGCACGGCTCCCCAGATGTGGCATCTGCAGTGGAACTCACTTGACAGATACGTGCCTCAACATATTCAAGAAAGGGGACACCGACCTCCGGGCCAAATCCCTCAGCTGCGAAAAAAAACACCATGCATAGAATGCTCGGTCCTTGGTGAAGAGGAAGGCCACGAAGTGCTATCAGAAGGCCGACAAACGGGAGAATTTCATTTCGGCCCCAGCTGGAACTTTCGTATGGTGGAGCAAGAAGCACAAGCCTTAGGACAGACGAACCCCTTCTCCTGCGCCCAACATTGGTGACAAAGGAACCTTCCCCGACCTACCCGAGCCCAGCCCTCCTACTGTCAACACCGCCCCAAACGTAAACAAAGCCCCCTGCAGACAGTCAGTGACCGCAGCTCGCCGCCCAGCCGAGAATCCCGCTACAGGGAACGCCGCCTACCAGCCGGCTAATAACCTCACCACGGTGACCTCTGCTTCTAGTCAACCCCGCCCCCCACTGCCGCTGCTGCTATTTCACCCGCTATCAGTGATTCGCCTACACCCGCTCCCGCACCCATGCCAGCTCTGGCACCCACAACCGCTGCTGCACACCCTACATCCTCTGTGCCGATCCTTTCGCCCACTGCCATTGTCTTGGAAGAGAGTGACCTCAAGGACATTCTCTCCACAGTCATCGTGGGGGTTAAGGCAGCCCTTGGCCACAATGACCTCAAAAGCGAAGGAACTGATGCCCTGATAAACAATGCCATGCAAGCAATCCACCGCCGACGGGCAAAGCGCACACATGCGCGAGTAAGCTCACCCCCAGCACTATAACACTGCCTCCCGCTCCCACCGCGAACCAGTCCAGCCTAGCCCGTAACCCCCGGTCCTCGTGCATCGAGCCCATGAGACCTTTACCATCTACAACTTGTACAAGGGCCGTCACGCGATCCTGGATCTTGGGGAAGTGAGCACCCTCGCTGAGAACAGACTCCTCATCCTCGGAGGGGATTTCAACGCTCACCACCCATCTCTGTCATCCACACAGGGCCCAAATACTGCTAGAAATCATCTGCACTTCACACTGAACTCCCCGACATCGCTTTGCTGAACGACGGATCTCCGACCTACGTACGAGGAGGCAGGATCGACTTAACCCTCGTGACTGCCACTCTCTCATCCCGATGGGAACTCCACTCCATTGTTACCAGTGATCACTTCGCCGTATGCTCGTACATACGGGGTGTGGCTCCGATACCGGTGATGCTACACATTCCGCGGTGGAACACATCAAAGGCCAACTGGCTCCTCTTCTCCAACGCCCTGGCGTCCTGGGCAACTGGGTGCAACTCTTCGTCATGGGACGTCAACAGCTTGGAGGCGGACTTCTCAGCCGCCCTCCACGCTGCCGCGGATGGGGCGATTCCGCCTCAGGCACAACCCATCCGAAGACACAAGAATCACTGGTACTACAACGAGGAAGTGAGAGAGGCTTACCACAGGGTGTGCATGTTCCGCCGCCCCTTCCGACGGAACAGAACACAGGTCACTTTTGCCAACCTCCTAGCGGCAATTCGCGAGGCGCATGCCACGGCTACGCATGTCAGGATCAATAAAGTTTATGAATGGCGTGAGGGCTTCAACACCCACACCTCAGAGCTATGGAGAAACCTAGATGTAGCCACTAACAGGTCGAGGAGGCACAGCGGTTGGTAGAGGAATTTCCCTCTCGAACCAGTAGCGCCTTCCTGCCGCAGCGCGCACAGGAGACGCAGCAGCAGCTGCAGGAGGGAAGGATCCAATACGTTGGGGACATGATGGTCCAGCTGGACAAGACTGACACAGAATTCACTCTTGGAGAGCTCACGGCCGCCTGGAGACCTGATAAGGACACTACTCCCGGTGAGGACCGCGTCACCAACTCCGTGCTGGCACACCTCGGACCAGCAGGGGCCGATGATTTTCTCCGTGTAGTCAATGCATCCTGGAGGATTGGCAGACTACCCACAGCTTGGAAGATGGCCACAATAGTGCCGATTCCTAAACCTAAGGAACCCGGTGCCTACCGCCCTATCAGCTTTGTCAGTTGCATGGTGAAAACAGCAAAGAGAATGGTTTTCAACAGATTGCTATGGAAACTAGACCCGTTGCATGAGCATGTCTACGCTTAACGCAAGGGCACTGCCACCCCTCTCGCTGCGGTGAGCAGCGCGCTCTCCATCACGACATTCCTCGATCTGGAAAAAGCTTTCGAGTTAGCCAGTTCTCTGGCTATTCAAAAACTCTCGCCCGCAAGGGTGTGAGAGGCAGACTGCTCACCTGGATAGACTACCTGTCACGTAGATCTGCGCGCGTGCGCTTCCAAGATCACATGTCTGAGCCCAAGGCGTTGGAGAACGGTACACCACATGGAGGGGTTCTCAGCCCGACCTCTCTTGAACGTGCTGATCTCCAGCGTACTGGACTCCCCCTCCC
Organism: Oratosquilla oratoria; assembly: GCF_046742065.1. Taxonomy (NCBI): domain Eukaryota; kingdom Metazoa; phylum Arthropoda; class Malacostraca; order Stomatopoda; family Squillidae; genus Oratosquilla; species Oratosquilla oratoria. The sequence continues at coordinate 56,270,210 of NC_134790.1, forward strand.
CCACGGGTGCGAAATCATCTCCTACGCGGATGACCTGGCACTCATCATTGCTGGGAAGCAGCGGTGATACGACAGGGCACAGCGCTGACTAGACGCCGTTGCAGCGGAATGCATCACGATCGGACTCAAAATCTCCCCACGAAAATCCAAAACCATAGCATTCGGCCTCGGGCGGGGAAGGGAACCCCTCGTCATTCAGGGATTCGTGCTGGACTGGGTCTCCCAATTCCAGTATCTGGGCATATGGACCGACAAGGGACTCACATTCAACAGGAAAATACCCCACCTCAGGGACAGAATAACAGCCAGAACCACAGTAATGAGAGCCATGTGCGGAAGGGCACTTGGTGCCACGCATCAAGTCCTACGCACGTACTACGTACAAGCTGTACGCTCTATCGTAGATTACGTCGCCCCGACTCTCATTACTGTGGCAGCGGAAAAACTCCAGTGGGTTGAACCGCGCCAGAATGATGCGGCTAGAGTCATCCTGGGAGCGCAACGGTGGAACTAAGTTCTCAACCTCCAGAGGGAAGCCTCATTTCCGCCTCTCCAACTCAGGATCAGAAGGCTCGAAGCGGACATTGTTGTCCCCGCACTCAGCTCCCCGGCGAAACAGATATGAATCGGGCCTTCTACACCTCCCTAGAGCTTGTAGATACGCCGATTCGCCTCAACACTTGGCTCTCTCAAGCGGCCAAGTTACTGGACTCCTTCCAACTGCGTCAACCTCTCCTCGAGAAGAGCATACCGAAATCTCACCCAGACTATGAATGCCCGCTACCATAGGCACCGGCTCCCGTGACCTTTAAAATGACGTCACTCCCGGAAAAAAAAGCAGATACCACCCAGACACTGCACGTGTGTCGGCAGAAGACGGTATTCGAGCGCTGACGCGGTGTATTACACAGACGGCTCGGTGGAAACTGACAGCCCGCGTGCGGCCGGAGCCCCCTCCGTAACTGATGGATGTATCTTCGTCATGAGAGTCAACGACTCTGCGTCCACTCTCCAAGCCGAGGCCGTAGCGATGCAGGGGGCCCTAGAACACGCTCTCGTATCCCAATCCAATCCCATGGTTATCCACACCGACTCTCTGAACCCGATGAGCTGCTTGCAACACACAGAACCCGGAGTCAATGTCCACCTACTTACCAGTATCCTTGTGCTCCTGCACAAATTACACCGCAAGGGACAGAGCGTCACTATCAACTGAATGCCGAGTCACGTCGATATCCATGGTAACGACCTTGCTGACGCGACAGTCGCGGCTGTTCGTCAGCGCCCCAAGGTCGACGTCCAGGTCCCCCCTCCCAGCAGGAGCCAGCTCAAACTCCGAACCAGGGCATTAGCCTGCACACAGTGGCACCTCCAACACAGTCTGGGGGCAGAGGTTTCCCAACGTGCGAGATGGTACGAGAGGGTGACGGCATATGAACCCCTAGTACTCCCCCGCTCCAATCCTAGACGAGTAGAAACACTGCTCTTCAGGCTGCATCTGGAGGACCATTGCTTCTGCCAACAGAAACCCAGGTACATCATGGAAGATTGCTGGCGCAACCACTGCCATGCCGAAAATGCCGACCTCCTGCTCACCTCTTTCCTCAGACGAGGACCACCGGCGCCCCCTGAAGGTTTTGTGAGCCGCCTCTGCCACCTACAAAGCCCCTATGAGCTCCGTCAGCTATTAGAGTGGCCGCCGCCGCTCTAATAGCTGTAGTCTCTCTATTCCACTGCCACCCCCCCTCCATGCTCCTCTGACAAGCTAAACCATCCCACTTTATCTCTTGGAAGGTGTGTCTTCCATAAACACCCACACACAACACAGGCTCAAACAAAACCCCTGGGAGTGACATTCCACTCCCAATTTTGAAATAAAAAAGAATCAGTGAGCAGGTGCGCATTTACTTAAGATTTTGTGTAATTTACAGTAAAAATGTTAAAGAGAACTGCAGGTAACTCTATGGGTAACAATAGGAAAAAGAAAAGAAACCATTTATCATTATCAATACAACAGAAGGTGGAGTTATTGCAGAAAGTTGATCGTGGTGTGTCTGTGCGGCATCTTACCGAAGAATATGGTGTTGGAACTACTACTGTTTATGATTCAAAGAAACAGAAAGGCAAGTTACTGAAGTTTTATAGTGACAGTGATGACCATAAACTAATAAAAAAAAAAATAGAAAAACACTGTATAGGGCAAAAAAAATCAGATTTTGACCGTGGGATGATGGAATGGATTCGAAGAAGGGAACGTATGCCACTGAATGGTTTGATGGTCATGAAATAAGCTAGAAAATATAATGAAGAATTGAACATCGAAAGTGAATGTCAATATTCAGAAGGTTGGCTGCAGAAATTTAAGAAGTGTCATGGTGTAAAATATCTGAAAGTCTGTGGTGAAAAAGCTTCTGCTGACCATGAAGCACTTAGAATTACATTGATGAATTTGCCAAGATAATATCTGATGAAAAGTTCCTCCTGAGCAAATTTACAATGCTGACGCGACAGCTCTGTACTGGAGCTATGTTCCGAGAAAAACACTAGCAAAGGCAGATGAGACAGCACCAGCAGGTTTTAAGGAGGCTAAGGAAAGGTTGACTATACTTGGCTGTGCCAATGCAGCAGGCACACACAAAGTGAAGTTGACAGTGATTTTGAAAAAGCCAACGTCCGAGATGTCTGAAAAGGGTACGCAATTTACTTGTGCATTATTATGCAAACAAGAAAGCATGGGTAGCCCGAGAAATGTTTTCTGACTGGTTCAATAACCACTTCGTACCAGTTGCGATTCTTAGGACATATAATGAGGAAGGAAGGGTTGGAAGAGGTGGTGATGACGGGAATGGTGGAGGGAAGGAGAGCAAGAGGAAAGCAGAGGGAGAAGTATATGGACGGGCTGGTGAGGGCGACGGGAAAACAACTCAAACCAGCACAGATGTTACAAGTAACTAGGGACCGTGAACGGTGGCGCTCCATGGTTGCCGAAGTCCAAGAGGATATGGCACGACGGTAAGGTAAGGTAAGGTACCAGCGGCACGAGCTTATTGCAGGCAAGCTGTACTGGAAGAAAACTGTAAAATTATATTGTTCCTGGACAACTGCTCAGCACATCCCCCTGCCAAACATTTTGTGAAAAGTAATTTTTTCGGCATTTACTTGCCTCCCAATGTGACATCTATTTTACAGCCTTGTGATCAAGGAGCAAGTATAAAGATCCAAAGAATCCATCATACCCGGAGATGTCCCAAAAGAATGGAAGCTAGCTAATGTTACTCCCATATTCAAAAAAGGTGACAAAAAAAAATAACTACAGGCCTATAAGCTTGACTTCAATCGAAGGAAAAATAATGGAAACTACCAATTAGATATTCAAGAAGATTTAGATAAATTACAGCAATGGTCTGAAAAGTGGCAAATGAAATTTAACACAAATAGAAATAACAGTAAGTACGATTACAAGCTATTTGGAAATTTGTTAACAAAAGTGGATAGTGAAAAGGATCTCGGCGTAATTATCAGTAAAGATGTCAAATCATCTAAGCGGTGTATTTCAGCCTCTGAGAAAGCATATAGGATTCTAGAACTGATTGCGCAATCTTTTGATTTTAAAAGTCCATCTCTCATTAATAATGTTCACTATAAACCCACTATCGGAGAAATAATAACGGAAGTACAGGGAAACTGTATATTTTGACTACTATCTGTAGTCCTCTTCAGCAGAGGACTACAGATAGTAGTCGAAATATATAGTTTCCCTGTACTTCCGTTATTATTTCTCCGATAGTGGGTTTATAGTGAACATTTACAAATGTGTTATAACATACCAATTTCTTATTAATAAGCTATATAAATCGTTAGTTCGTCCACATTTGGAATATGCTGTTTCCGTACGGTCACCGAATCTCATTAAAGACTTTGATAGGTTAGAAAAAGTACAACGGCGAGCCACAAAACTGATTCCAAATATGAAAAATTAATCATACGAAAATCGACTAAAACATATGAATATGTTTTCCCTA
>NC_134790.1:56279231-56284231 GCF_046742065.1 Oratosquilla oratoria
CCTACGTCTACGATGATCCCACTTAGCTGCGTCAACACAGAATTGGACCACCCTTCACCATCACACGAGTTGGACCATCCCCTCCTTTCTCCAACACGCTCCTCACGTCACTGCACCAACAGCCAACGATCATCTTCTCCGTGCTAACGATCGTCGCGGCATCTACGAGCCAAAGCTCCCCCGCTTCCCGGATCTAGCTGCGCAAGAATCTCCACATTCATTTTTCTTGTTTTGTTATATATATATATATATATATATATATATATATATACACCGATATATTGTAAATATATATATATATATATATATATATATATATATGTATATATATATATATATATACATATCTTGGTTACATATTTTCTAACTTACAAACAACAATATATTAATTGCTCCCTTTGTTTCCGACAGTGCATTTTTCCATCTTCTCGCCCCACTACAGCACCGTGACCGCCTAACACTCCAACATCACCTTGGGTGAGTAGGTATTTTTCCGTTCTCAGTGCCACCTAGGAGCAAAATGATCTCCACATTTTTTTCATACATGAAGGTGTCCAAAGCGCTCTCTGACTTAACATACCGATCCTATATACGAAGGCAAGCTACGTTTCCACCAACCATGTACCCTCCTTCAACTACCAGCTCTTCAGAAAGTTCACCTCCATCTCAAAACACCATGACAACACAAAATCTTATCTTAGTCATCAAAGATGAGACAACATTACCACTCTTCAACGGCAGAAACATCCCTGTACACAATTTCATCACTGAGGTTCACTCAGAAATACTACATAGGAGTGCCACAGATGACAAAGCAAAGATATTCATCTTAACGCTCAAAATAGACATGTATGACACATAGCTGGTGACGTCATTCAGTCTGACTTATTTGAGGAAACATCATCCTTTGATCAATTTGTAGAACTATTCAAAAAGTTATTTGCTGCTTTTGAGCCACTTGGAGCACTTTCCCCCAATACCCTTTGGCAAAAACTTACAATATATGGCCCCCTAAAGAAAAAAAACCCTGTGAAAATAGCTTCAGCATTTAAAAGCGGACTCAGAGAAAGACTCAAAAACTCAAACTGGGTCTCAGACAACAAACTTTCACTAGAATACGTAGTCTCCTTCATTGCATAATTTCACCTACTCTCCCAATTACACCCAGACACACTCCAGAAGCCAGCACTATTACATTCACACCAGGTATCACATTAGGTGAATTCTCCAGGAATTTTTCTGACTCTGACCAAGTTATTACTCAGATACAAAGCCAGTCAGTACCTATGGCATCCACCCACACGATAGCACAGGTCAAACAGTCCCCCTCATACAACACGAGATCAAGACATACATCGCGCACGCGAGATCGCTCACGACAACGCTCTCCTTCAAGAACACGAATGTTTTGTACATACTACCACAGACCAGGACGCCTTGTTAACACATGTTATCACAGATACCCGTCACAACTAAACCGATACTGCGAGCATCATGGTACATGTTTTCACACAAGTGATCGTTGGCGTATGCTGCTAGTACGGAGGCAACACAGACCAGAATCCCCAGATCGCTCTTCTGCTAGACAGTCACGTAACATATCTCCTGCTAGACATTCACGTACCGCATCTCCTTTGTGACTACAGAATGCAAAGACTCCATACCAAGATATTCAATCTTCAACTCTACCGGTACATACCCTGGATATCCCAGACATGTCTTCCGATTCCTTAACCTTCAATGCTAAGTCTAGTAACACCAAAGTGAAAATATTTCTTGACACGGGTTCCCCAGTTAACATCATGTCAGTACACAGTTTCCACAAATTCCGCACTGAAACAAAACGTGTCACCGTTTTGGAACCCCCCGACGTCAACCTTTGCAATGTAGATGGTGTACCATTTCCAATCATTGGTAAATTCTCCCTAGACATTAGCTTTGCCCAGCCATTCCAGTTACCACCTACGTAGCTGACGTCTACTTTCCTGCTGATATCCTCATAGGTCTAACATTGATGAAGCAACATAATATCATCATTTATCCTGCTCAACATGGCATCATTTATGCTAATTGTTTCCTCCCTGCATTGCCATCAGCAACTTCCCACAAAGTTAACCAAATCAACGTGGCCGATCAGGCAAAAGTTGGTTTAACGTCAATTAATTCTCCTCCCACAGCTCAAATTCACTCTGCTTCATCACACGAGGATGCACCAGCTGTTAACTCAAATGGCACCGCCACACAGACACATTCCCACAACTCTAACTCTACTACTTCACTGACAGCTGTGGACATGCGTTCAAAGCGTAACAGACGCACTAACTCCTCCCGCATGTCCAAATCAGCAAAACTAAGGACAAAACACCCAGTAAATAACGTTGATCTTTCACCACCTGAGGACACCTTCTTGCCCCTCTTAGAGGATTTCAACACAAAATCCACCCCAGTCTCGGAAGTGTTATCTACATTCAAACACACTCGCATAGTGTTTATCAGCCCAAAGACGCTGTTTCCTCGTGAATATACAAAGATACACATACGAGTTTTCCAAGCACAAATCATCGATGTACTCTGTATGCCAGAAACTTGCCGGGTCAATGCCTTTTCCCTGCTTTCAGCCATCAGCTCTACGTCAAAGAAATGTCATATTGCATTTTAATTGTCAATGACACTAACGCACATCTTCATCTCACAGTTGGTACAAACATTTGTGATTTCGAAATATATCCTTCACGCATCAAAGTTATAGATGACAAATTCCTAACTTCTCAATTTTATACCACAATTTCCGACGTGCCCACAGCACAGAAACCCACTGATGCATCACAGTTTAACCCAATAGATTTCCCTGATGCAGAGGCAGACTTGCTTACACTTTGCAACAAGTTCAGGCATACCATTGCCACTCAAGGTAAACTCCTTGGTGTCACTCTAAACCATGTTACATTCCCGCATACAGATTACCACACAGCAAACGCGTGATTGTAAATAACCTTATCCAAGACATGATTGCGCAAGACATTATTGAACTATCCATCAGTGAATGAAACTTCCCCCTCTTTATTGCCCCTTAACGCGATGGTTCCTTCCACCCTGTAGTAGACTTCAGAGACTTAAACAAGATAATCAAATCAGATAGACGCCCCAATTCTTCTCTTGCAAGATATCCTCCACTCCGTCGGTGAAAACAACATAATGTTCACAACCTTAGACCTTATGTCGGGATATTTCCAGATCCCCCTTGCTCCAGAGTCTAGGCCTCTGACAGCCTTTAGCACACCCACAGGTCGCTATCACTTCAAACGACTCGCCATGTGCCTTGTATCAGCCCCTTCAGTGTTTACACGACTAATGCACACAGTATTTGCAGTTGTCCTAGGTCGTTCAGTGTTTATATACCTCGATGACGTGATCATCGCTTCCAAATCCGTTAGCGAACATCTATACAGTCTACACACTGTCTTTTCACGACTAGAACAAGCAGGTCTCAAATTGAAACTTAAGAAGTTTTATTTCCTTCAAAAAGAATTACGCTTCCCATAGCATCCCTTAATTTACAAGAAATTTTAACCGCGCAGGACAAGGTCAAGGCAGTCATAGATTTTCCAAGCCCTACTTCTGTAGAACACATACGTTCATTTCTGGGTCTGTCAGGTTTTTACAGACGTTATGTTCAATGTTACGCTAGTATAGCAGCACCTTTAACTTCACTACTTAAGAAGAACACACCCTTCATTTCGACACCTGACCAAGAGAAAGCATTTAAGGACTTAAAGAAAGCCTTAACCACGGCACCTTCCTTGCTTTCCCAAACCACAACCTTCCTTTCACAATTTACACTGATGCGTCCTACACAGGAATTGGCGCAGTCCTCATGCAACACCACGGCGCAAAATTCAGACCAATTGCCTACGCGAGTCACAGACTCAACAAACACAAGCAAAATTACTCAGTCACAGACATAGAAGCTTTAGCAGTTATATACACACTCAAACATTTCAAAGAAATCATCCTTGGTTACGAGATGCACATATATACAGATCACCAACCAATCTTACACCTCTTTAAAGGTTCTTCAGGAAACTTGCCTACTGGTTCATTACGATTCAAGAGTTCATACCCACCTTTCATTTTATTCAAGGAAAAGCGAGTCTAGTCACAGACGCTCTCAGTCGCCATATTGTGACCATCACTCAGAATCCTCATTCAGTAAACCTTACACAAGCACACGTTGCCGCAGCGCAGAAACCAGGCCCTCTTTGGAAACGTGTCATATACTTCCTCGAATCTGCAGAGACAACTGACACAGACAACTTTCCTCTTGATATCAACAATTAAACGTTAGTAGATGACAAACATGAACCCAACTTGTAGTCCCTACGGATCTCATTCAAGAAGTTTTAAACCTTATACACAATTCACCTATTGCTGCACATCCTAGCAAGGAAAAATGCGTTACACAAGCTAGATTACACTATTTCTGGTTAACCATGAGGAATTATATACATGCGTACATTGACGTTCTCCACACTTATGCGATTCACAAAGGTCATATCAGCGGTCATGTTCCAATTCTAACTTACTCTACACCTTCTAAACCTTTGGACACAGTCGCTGGTGATCTTCTTAAGTTACTACTTACACACAGCGGAAACCAGTATTTCTTTGTCTGTGTCCACCATTTTTCACGATTCTTTGCTTTTTCATCCCTACCATACAAAACAGCACAACACGTAGCAAAGATACTCATTGACAAACTCATATGCCCCTTCACTACACCAAAAACTCTGATTACGGACAACGGGACAGAATTCAACGATGAGATTCTTGCGCACATTTGTAAATACTTTCATATCAGGAAATGCAACACTACTGCTTATCACGCTAGTTGAAATGGCTTAGTTGAACGCCAGAATAGAAATATTCTCAATGTTCTACGACATATTGGTTCTGATCTTCACCCTTGGGATGAACATGTCCCCATGATTCAAGCTTGTATA
>NC_134790.1:56294231-56301731 GCF_046742065.1 Oratosquilla oratoria
TTACTGCATTATTCACCCGTGTTCCTGTTAACGATCTATCGGTGGATGTCCGCCGTGGCTCGGTTAGCAGAGCGTCCGTCTGGTAACCGCATGGTAAATTCTGTCCCTATTCGAATCCTGGCCGCGGCGCAGAGGTTAGGAAAGGCATACACCCTGAGTAACGGCCCACGACCGCTGCTGACCTCGGACCTGAGGTGAGTAGGATATTACTGTGTGATCCATTAGCTTCCACCGGGTATCGTTACTGCAGTGGTATACCGTGGACACCGTCTCCTGCGTTCATTTATGTACGGTTCCGGACCACCTGCAAGGTTGAAGTCCGAGATAGTACCATCCCCGCAAACCACGGAAAAAATATGTTGGTGCATCTTGAAGAACTGAAGAAACATGAGTTTCCACTACCTGCCACCACTATGATTAATTTGATTGAAATATGTATTGAAGATTCAAAATGTATGTTTGACGAGAAATGTTACCAACAAAAATTTTATGGCAAACCACGGAAAAAGGATGTTGGTGTATCTTGAAGAACTGAAGAAACATGAGTTTCCACTACCTGCCACCACTATGATTAATTTGATTAAAATATGTATTGAAGATTCAAAATTTATGTTTGACGGGAAATATTAACCAACAAAAGTTTTATATGGCAAACCACGGAAAAAATATGTTAGTGTATCTTGAGGAACTAAAGAAACATGAGTTTCCACCACTATGATTAATTTCATCAAAATATGTATTGAAGATTCAAAATTTATGTTTGACGGGAAATATTACCAACAAAAATTTTATATGGCTATGAGCAACCCACTTTTTCCAGTTCTCAACAATCTTTGCATGGATCTTTTTTAAGCCAACTTATTACCCAGTATCCTTCCCCACAATGTCATATGGTATAGGTACATTGATGACCTCGGCTTGAGAACTCGTCTTCTACAGAGACACCAGCTAGCAAATACCTCTTATTAAGTTTATTACTTCTTGTAAAGTTTATATCTTCGAATAGTGAAGAATGATTGTGTTGTGTTTTTGTAATTGTATACGTACAGCGCTATACAGTTACAGGTATAAGATAAAGTATGGTGTTCTAGTAATTTAGAATCAAAACAGTAGTCTGTTATTGTATTCTAAAGGTAGGAGTAATAGTATAAGGTAAGCAGAGTAAGTTTCGTGTATTTAGTTTATTTAGTGACCTCTTTTGTTCATTTTGTTGATTTATATTTTCTCTTTGCCGTTTGTATTGCCGAAGGAGGAGCGAAATGGCTTGTAAAGGTTGTGTGAACCTGGAGGACCGTCTCAGGATATGTGAGGAGGAGATTCCCTTCTCAAGAGTGCGCTCTGTGAGAAGAGTGAATCCTCCCCACAACCCAAAGAGCGCACCACCTCTTCCACTTCTGCCACTGCCGTGAGCGAGTGTCGCTCCGTGGGGTCACGTTTGTCGAGCCCGCGTTCGGTAAGCGGGTGCCCTGCGGAGCAACCGCTGGCTCTAGTCAATCGTTTTGCTCTGCTGGAGAATGAGGTGGCTGAAAATCAGGAGTTCTTGGTGGTGGGGGACTCCATGGTGCGAGGCTATGACGACATCCTACAGCGAAAGACTAAACGACGTTGCAAACTTGCATGTCAACCGGGCCGTGGGATCGCCGATTGCACCCAGACCATCAGGGAGCAAAGGCGGACGAACACGGTTATGATCGTTCATACGGGAAGTAATGATGTGGGTAGGGTGAGGTCAGAGGAACTTGTTCGGAATTACAAGGTCCTTCTTCAGAAGATGAAGGAGCGTAGGAGCCATCATGTAGTCTGTGGGATCCTTCCGAGGATCTACGCTGGAACAGTAGAGCCAGGGATCAATGAGGGATAAATGAGAGGATATCACGATTGTGCACGCAACTGGGATACCACTTTCTTGATTCTTGGTATCTCTTTTCCAGGCGCCATGACCTTTATGCTTCTGATGGGATCCACCTTACTCGCAGAGGCAAAGATGTTCTTACAAACCTCATTGTGGGAGTTTGTAATGAACTAGTTCCTTTTTTGGGGTAGAAACTCTAAGGGAAGGTGAAATAGAGTATATTGGGGAAAACAGAGTAGAAAATAACAATAATGTAGAACAATATGTCAATGTAGGATAAAATATCATTTTAGGATATAATGTCGGTAGAGGACAAAATATTACATTAGAATGTAATTTCAAAGGACAAAATATCACGATGGGATATAATGATAATGGAGGACAAACTATCACGATGGGATATAATGATAGTGGAGGACAAAATATCATGATGGTATGTAAGGATAGTGGAGGACAAAGTATCACGGTAGGATATAATGTCAGCGGAGGACAGAATATTATTTTAGGAAGGAATACCCGACAGAATGTCAGTGAACGATACGTGGCCGGTGTGGAACGCGGTGACGTAGGGTGGCAAGGAATACATAAGAGATCGAATGGCCGTAAGGGACAAGATGTCCGTGATGGGGCAAATGTCCATGAGGCACTGAATGTCAGTGAAGGACTAAATGTCAATATAGAGCAAAGTGTCAATAGATAACAAATTTATAATGTAAAACATGAAATTGAAATATAAAATGTATCAAAAAGAAATAATCGCGAGTTTCTTAATATCATGTATTTTAATGCTCGTAGTATTAGGAATGAATTCCAAGAAATACAGTCCTATGTCAAAAGCGAAAAAATCTATATGATAGGAATACCCGAGACATGGTTAAATGGTAAAGAGTTTGAAGCTGAATTTAATATTGAAGGATTTAAACACCTTCATCAGGATAGAAACCACAAGAAAGGTGGGGGTGTTCTGTTGTACGTTAAAAGCAATGTCCATGCCTATGTTTTAGAGAAAGTGAAACAAGATGCATATGATAGTTTGTGGGTAGAATTAACACAAACAAATGGACAAAAAATTAATGTAGGTGTAATATATAGGCCAAAAACAATATCATTAGCAGACGACAAACATTTCAAGAAATGTCTAGTTTCTGCAACCGGGACTTATTGATAATGGGTGATTTCAATTTAACTGACATTGGTTGGATGACCCTTGAACATAGTCATATAGGTAGATACATTTTCCCGGTGACAATTACTTAGTTCAGCATGTAAAAGAGCCACAAGACATGGAAACTTCCTCAAGGAGTAAGTGGTAGCCTATCAAGTTGGACTAGAAATTGGTTGAATGATCGAAAACAGAGAGTTGTCTTAAATGGCAAAACTTCTAGATGAAAAAACGTTACGAGTGGAGTTCCTCAGGATTCCGTTCTTAGGCCACTTCCATTCATAGTATATATAAATGATATTCACCACGGACTAAAATATATTGTCTCCAAATTTGCTGATGATACAAAACTGTGCGGAATGGTAAATGATCACTTAAATCGATTAGATACTTGTTGAGACATTCTGACAGGTTGACATAAGCGGAGTAGGAAATGCAAAAGTCTTAGTCCGAATTTATTCCTGACTAGTTTCGCAGGTATACTTTTTCAAAGGAATGGTGTACAAACGAGCTGTGGGCATTTATACATGGGGGAGACCTCACTAACTCTCCGTATTGCCAGAGTTGGCGACAAATGTGGACATTACATATTTATTGTTAACTATTGTTTTCATCAACTCCCATTCCTCATTCATTTATATTTGCTCTTGTTTGCAGGTTTGTCACCTTTCCTCTGTTTTTTCTTTAAAACTTTCTTTTTTCAGGATTCTTTAATTCCTCCACCTTGAATGTCTTCCTTATTTCACCCGGCACAACTCTCCATTTTCTTGCATTTGTTTTTGCAACCACCAGTCTATGATCGAGTCTAGTGACACTGATGGTATAGCTTTAACATCACGAAAGATCTTTTTATTATTTGTAATGATAAGGTGAATTTGGGATTTGTCATTATAGCTTTGTAGGTTGTCGTTCCATCGATACCAATTCCATTGGTGACTTGGTCTATGTTTATAGAAAAAGTTCATAATTGACAGATTATTCATAGTACAAAAGTCAATTACTCTTTCACCCTCACGACTTCGATTCCCTATTCCATGTGCTCCTATTACATTTTCCACACCTCCACGATCACTTTCAACATGACCATTCACATCTCCAATAACAACCATGTTTTCTGCATTACCCCTTTGATCGTATACTTCTTGTAGCTTTAGATAGAATTCTTCCTCTTCTTCTGCTATTCTTCCCTACTGAGGAGCATAAACTTGTACAAATGTTATTCTAATGTCTTTTAATTTCACAGTCACTTTAATCATTAATTCATCTACAAAAACAACATCCTCCACATAGTCCGCAATCCTTGCTGTTATCATCATCGCCACTCCATAAATTTTTTCATTTGGCATTCCGATTCATATCAGTTGATAGTTCTCATTGTTGTTTTTCTGCCATTTCCCTCTCTCCTTGTTTCACATATTCCCAAAATATTTATTTTCATTATCTTTCTTGATGGCAATAATCTCTTCTTCTTTATCTTTCAAAGTGCAGACGTTTATTATTCCAATTCCAAGTTTCTTATCCTTTTATGATCGCCGGGCCGTCAACTGCTTATTGCATAGGGTCCGATGCTCAGTTTGAGCGTCTTGACCAGTTAAATGAGACTTAGTGGGTTGCTAACCCTATCTGAGTCTTTCGGGATCACTAATTAGTAACTTCCATATGACTATCGTCCTCCATATATATATATATATATATATATATATATATATATATATATATATATATATATATATATATACATACATATATATATGTATATATGTATATATATATATATATATATATATATATATATATATATACCAACGGCTTTTTCCCCTTACAAGGAAGGCAGCCAAAGTCAAAAAGCATAAATCCACTCCCACCCATTTCATCCCCACATACTCCTCTCCCATTCACCATCCCCCCCCCCCCTTCTTATACTGACTCCTCCTGGATGACGGATCATCCCTGCACCTCGCCCACTACCCTGGATCAGAAGCAGTGTCGTAAGACACAACACATCCATGGCCAAGCCGCTTCATTTTATCGGGGAGAAATCGCTTCGTGCTGAGTCAATTTATTTTCCATGCATACTTCCTCACCCCCATCCCCCACCCACTCCCCCTCATGCATCACAGCATCATCCATACACAACCATCCTCCATTCACCCCTATCTTCTGTCTCCACCCGTCCTTCCTCAACAGACATTCCCCTTTTTCCCATTGCCCCCTTTACCCCATCCACCCATCTCGGTCTTAGTCGCCCCTTAAGTTCACTTCCTCCACCTCTGCATTCCACACCTCTTTTACTAATATTTCTTCACTCATTCTTTCTGTGTCCAAACCATCCCAATACTCTTTTATCAACCCTATCTCCCAACTCCCTCCCCCCCCCCGCTCTCCTCACCTCCTCGTTTTTCACCCTATCCAGACTAGTAACCCCTATCATACATCTCTGGCATTTCATCTTAAACACATTCAAACTCTTCTTCTCTTCCTCTCTTATGTTCCATGTTTCTGCCCAATACAGTGCTGTCGGCACAATCATTTCTTCATACAATCTCCTCTTAGCAACCATTTCCAAATATCTATTTCTCATTACACTTTTTAATCCTCCAAGGCATTTACTTGCTTCTCTCAATCTACATTCTACCTCCACCTCCACTCCTCCCTTTTTCTGCCACATTCGCACCCAAGTATCTGAAGCTATCCACTTCCTCCAGTCTCTCTCCTTTAATACTCACTTCCATATTGCTGCTATTTTCTCCCCTTGTACATCTCATCACCTTACTTTATACCCACATTTATCTTCAACTTTCTTCTTTCGCACACCTTCCCAAACTCTGTCACTAACTTCCTTAATCCGTCCTCTGATCCTGCCATAAACGCAGTGTCGTCAGCAAACAACAACTAAATTATCTCCCCTTTTCTCCATTTTCTTTAGCCATCTCCAATCTCCGGCATTTACCTCCTGTACAACCTTATCTATGTATAAACTGAACAACCAAGGCGACAGAACACACCCCTGGCGAAATCTCAGCTTTACCTCAAACCACTCATTTTCTCCATTTATAATTTTAACACAGGCCCTAATACTCTTGTAAAAACTTTTGAATGATCTTACCAGCTTTCCTCCTATACCATATATCTGCAATACCTCCCACAGAGACTTCCTGTCTACCCTGTCATAAGCCTTTTCTAAATCCATAAAGGCCCAAAAAATATCCTTACCTTTTCCTAAAGCTTTCTTACATATTTGTCTTAAAACAAAATCTGATCCACACCTCTACCTGTCTTAAACCCACACACACATATATATATATATATATATATATATATATTATATATATATATATATATATATATATATATATACAATTTCATTGAGAAATAAAGGGCATAGTACAAACGTTTTCATCTATTAAGACATGTTCAAGCAATAAAGAAAAGCAACAGACAGAATATATATATCAAGGACTACTATTACACAGGACATGCGCACCTAGATCCCTGGGTCCGCTAGCGGAGGCCATTGCTTTCTTAGTAACCTAACATTTTATATTGGACAAATATTTCAAAATTAGAAACATAACATTGTATATAGGACAAATATATCAACTATTGACTTATTCAATGCAGTATAAGTTAATATAAACTTTTGTGGTGAAATAAGAAACTATTTTTAAGGCACTGTTATGCTTTGAAATGCCAATTTTAGCCGGACTTAACAGGTATTCTTGTATGAGGTTAGTGGACACTAGGGTTCGCGATTTTTTTTTTTTTTTTTTTTTTTTTTTTTTATCTTTTTAAAAAATATAAAAAATCGATATTTGATTTAAATATATTTTTTGATAGATTTTAAATATTGTGGGATTGCTCTCTGATATGCGATCTGATTGCTAAAGGACATTTTTAGCAGATCAGTATAAGGAGCAGTGTTATATAGATTTGCCACAAGTATACAAGGAACGCTATAAGCCGTATGTGAGGACGATATGCTCAGGTTCACTCGATTCCTCCAAGAGCTTTCTCATCTTGGTGATATTTGCTGCATTGTCTGTCACAACACTTCCAATGTGACAACCAAAATCTTGTTCAGCCTTCTTGATTGAATTTTGTACAAGTTGTAGAAGATATTCAGCAGTGTGAGGTTTCCTTGATGTGTCTATTGTGTCAACTAAATAAATCTGACCAGTGGATGTTGTTAGAGTGACACATATTATGGGTTCATTATGGATGTTAGACCACCCATCAATTGAAAGACATACAGTTTCATTATTCAGGTCATCTGCACACTTTCTATATTCCTTTTCATACACAAGATCCAAGTACTCATCAGCAATATCTTTTCTGGATGGAGGAATATAAACTGGCCTCTGGTTCTGAACCATCTTGAGAAACTGAGGATGCTGAACAAGACCAAATGGTGAATTTGTAGCAAATATAATTCTTGCAACTTCTTTGTCGAGATTTTCCTTTTGAGAGGTAAAGTTTTTATGATAAA
>NC_134790.1:56306731-56309231 GCF_046742065.1 Oratosquilla oratoria
TGATACCCTATCATTCCAGGTACTTGGATAACTATATTTCATTTGCAAGAAAATATATATATATTTTTTGGTTAGGGTTAAGGGTTAAAGTTAGTGGTTTATGGTGTGGGAACACGCCACCACTGTAGTATCCCCTTAAGTCGCGTAGCATTTTTTGTGACATAAGAATTGACATGATTAAACAAACCATTGTATGTGTCCATAAATATTATTTTTATTTGAGAAATTAATGTTGCCACAAACCATGGTAGCTTTTATAAGAAAGCATGTAAATGTAAAATGATTGTATAATTTTACCAAATTTTGAAATATTGGTTATTTTTGTTTAATTCTAATGCGGGCGGAAATATTTTATTCACAAAATCCTACGTTTTTGCAGATAAACCCCGATAACCAAATATGTTCTGAGGATAAATAAACTAGATACATTTCTTCACCTTTTAGCTGTAGACATTTATTGTCAATCCACACACACACACATGCACATACACACGCACGCAAAAGAACGTGTACATATGATATTTGTGTTTGTGTATGCATGTATTTTCAAACTGGGGTTTCCCAACCTTCGGGGGAGGGGGTGCACACCTGGGAAGGGGAGTGTTTAAAGTTATATTTCATTGAAAAAAAAAAAAGATTGTTAAGGTTAAGGGTTAGAGTTAGGTAGGGTGTGGTTAGGTTAGGGATTATTCAAGAACTCGCAGCAACGCGCGGGTAATTTGGCTAATATATACATATGTATATATGTATATATATAGTATACATATATGTATATGTATATACATATATATATATATATGTATATAATATATATATATACATATATGGGTGTGTTTTGCATGTATGTATATGCGCATATATACATATATATATATATATATATGTATATATATATATATATATATATATATATATATATATATATATATATATATGTATATATATATATACATATATATATATATATATATATATATATATATATATGATACACATATTTTCACCATATCACTGTTAAATTTTCATGTAGTTCACAAGCCTTCTTCCACAATCTCTCCCTCAGTTCCGTCTATGTATTTCCGGTTGTTCTCCACTTGTTCTTCGTTCTGTCCTGTTTTTTTTTTTTTTTGCAACGCCTGTCCCCACCTACCTTCTCCTAAGTCTTCTAACTGGATTTCTTCCTAGTGGTATTTATCTCAGCGCCATCTTAGGCAGCCTCCCATCCTGCACCCATTCCCCGTGTCTATACTATCTCAGGTTCTTTCGATTCCATTGTTTTTATTATGGATTCCAAGTACTCGTCTATTGTCAACATTTCCTATTCTATTCTTTCTCGTCACTCCTTTTATTTTCCCCAAAACCTTTATCTCTGTTGCTTGTGGCTCCGATTCTGTTCTGGTTGTCAGTGGGAGGATAGTTGTATATATTGTTGTTTTATTTTTGTTTGGTAACTGTTTTTCATTTATTAATGGGTATGATAATCTAGAATTTTGAATAAACTTGCTAATTATGTTTTTTTTTTGGGGGGGGATATTTCTTCTACTATAATATAAATTTCTATATCTTCTACATAATTTCTGTTTTATTAATGTTTATTTTCTTTCCATTTCCATCTGTAACTAAATTCCATCTCCCTACATATGCTTGTAGTTATCTTTCACTTTTATAAATCGCTACAGTGTCATCTGCATGTGCCAATATTATTCTGTAGCCTCCCATCCCTCCATATCCTTCATGCTTTTGTCCATAAACAAGATAAACAACGCTGGTGAGCTAACTCCGCCCTGTTGAACTCCAGTCTTCACGTCTATTTCCCTCGACTTCACTTAACTTTCATACTTTCTACAGGCAATTTTAATGGTTGTTATTCAAATCTGGCGGTACTCCATATTCCTGCATTCCCAACATTTTCCACATCTTTTCTCTTGGTATTCGGTCAAATGCATTTTTCTTGTCTATAAACAACATGTTGCTGTTTGCATCCTGCTCCCAGCTTTCCTCCAGTAACAGTTTCATCATGAAGGTAAGGTTTACTATCCCCATACCAGGTATGAATCCCTACTGACATTCTGTAAGTCTTTCTTCAACTGTTTCTGTTTTCTGGGGAGGAGAGAAAGGCCTCTGTCATCACTGCATACGGTTTGATCACCTTAGTCTGAGGCATAGGCGAACTACTGCTATACCACTGCTATACCACATTCCTCATGTATTTTCCAATAGTTCCAATTTGCATTTATGATTCTTATTAGTCACACTATTCCTATATCATCTGGGGCATTTACAATTTCTTAAGTTATTTCATCTTCACCGAGTGCTTCCCCGTTTTTTATTGCGTCTTTTATTTCTTTCCCAGAGGTTTCGCATATTCTTTATTTTTGTTCTATAATTCTATAATTCTTCTGAAACATATCCTGCAGATTTCAAGTTTTGTTCTTCATTGTCTACGACACCTAATAGGTTGTGGCAGTACTGTAGCCATCTCTCAGCTATTTCTTCTAGT
>NC_134790.1:56326731-56334231 GCF_046742065.1 Oratosquilla oratoria
AAGAAATAAATCAATATGCATACATATACATACACACATATATATGTATATATATATATATATATATATATATAGATATATATAGATATATATATATAATATATATATATATATATATATATATATATATATATATATATATATATATATATCAAGGACTACTATTACACAGGACGTACGCACCCAGATCCCTGGGTACGCTAGCGGAGGCCATTGCTTTCTTTGTAACCTAACATTTTATATTGGACAAATATATTAAAACTAGAAACCTAACATTGTATATAGGAAAAATATATCAACTATTGACTTATTCAATGCAGTATAAGTTAATATAAAATTTTATAGTGAAATAAGAAAGTATTCTTATGACACTGTTATGCTTTGAAATACCAATTTTAGCCGGAGTTAACAGGTATTATTAAGGTTAGTGGACACCAGGGTTGGCGATTTTTTTTTTTTTTTTTTTTTATCTTTTTAAAAATATAGAAAATCGAATTTTTTTCATTTAAATCAGATTTATTTCATTTAAATGGATTTTGTTTATAGATTTTAAATGTTGTGGGATTGCTATCTGATATGCGATCTGATTGCTAAAGGACATTTTTAGCAGATCAATATAAGGAGCAGTGTTATATAGACTTGCCACAAGTATACAAGGCACGGTATAAGCCATATGTGAGGACGGTATGCTCAGGTTCACTCGATTCCTCCAAGAGTTTTCTCATCTTGGTGACATTTGCTGCATTGTCTGTCACAACACTTCCAATGTGAGAACCAAAATCTTGTTCACCCTTCTTTATCAAATTTTGTACAAGTTGTAGAAGATATTCAGCAGTGTGAGGTTTCCCTGATGTGTCTATTGTGTCAAATAAATCTGACCAGTGGATGTTGTTAGTGACACATATTATGGGCTCATTATGGATGTTAGACCACTCATCAATTGAAAGACATACAGTTTCATTATTCAGGTCATCTGCACACATTTTATATTCCTTTTCATACACAAGATCCAAGTACTTATCAGCAATACCTTTTCTAGAAGGAGGAATATAACCTGGCCTCTGGTTCTGAACCATCTTGAGAAACTGAGGATGCTGAACAAGACCAAATGGTGAATTTGTAGCAAATATAATTCTTACAACTTCTTTGTCGAAATTTTCCTTTTGAGAGGCTGAAGTTTTTATGATAAATCTGTCCAGAGATGATGACTTTCTTTTAGATGAAAATGATTTAGCAGAAGTGGCGCCTGTGGAGGAGTCTGATAGTGACCTTTTTAATGGTGGAGTCAGGTTTGCAGATAATTCAAGTGGAGCCGATGATGAAGGGAATGAAGCTGTTGATACAGATCCTGAAATGGAAACAGAAGATTTTAGCATATTGCATAATTTATAAATGAATAAATAGATGAAGGAATACAGTGTGATTTAGGCTACTTTTGAGTACAGTAGTTATTTTCTTAGATAATGATCATATTCACACAAGCCACTAAATTATTTGGAAATAATTAACAGGATATGAAATAGGTGGGCTTGGAATTCAGCCCACACAGGATTCAGTCCACTTTTAAATTCACTAAAAATAATGGGTTAGTTGGGTTAGGTTAGGCTAAATCTCTTTGAGCTGAATCCCATGTGGGCTGAATTCCAATGGATCCTATGAAATATATTACACAATTTTGAATGAAATGAATAACAATCATCTAGGCCCCAAAGTTGAGTGGATACAGTATATTATAGTGATATAGTTATTACCCAAGCTTGTTAATAATAAAAGAATACACAAATAAAATAACAAGCTCTCCGAAGCGTCCCATGAGATGACCCGTCCGTGTATAAAATATCCTGTTACGTTTGAGTTGTTAGCTTTGTGATCAAGACCCTGCGGGTCGAAACGTTATAACGTGAAATTCTCCCATTACTCCTCGTCTGCTTCTTCCACCTTCAGTCTTATATATATATATATATATATATATATATATATATATATATATACATATACATATACATATATATATACATATATATATAAATGTGTGTGTGTGTGTTCATGCGGAAAAAATCGATCATTTACCAAACTGGAGAAAAATCAAGTGAAATGTTTTGATAAATTCACTTGAATTGTAGAATCAGCATATATTTCAACTAAGAATTCATCGAACCATCAAGGAGGGTTATTCAATTTAGCTAAACAAGTTAGTATTTTAATTCTAGAACACTCCAGAAAAACAACATTTCCCAACTATCCGACAAGATAATTAAGTTTAGTACATAAACTTCAATTACAGTTTTCCGTACACTCTGAAGAAGTTCTACGCGAACGAAACGTTAGAGTGTTTAGGGTTCCGAGCCTTCCCCTGTGTTTATCTTCTCCATCATCCAAATAATTTGTCTAAAATACTTATCAATATAGATATATATATGTGTATATATATATATATATATATATGTATATATATATGTATATATACATATATATATGTATATATATATATATATGTATATATATATATATATATGTATGTATGTATGTATGTATGTACAACACTGAATGGGTCCCAGTGATTAGAAATACATTTCAACTACAACAATGCACTTTAATTCTAAGCCATCAACATCGGGAGACCCGATGGGGCCACATGCAGAAATTGAAATATGGTACTGCCTCGTGTCCTCGGCAGTACCGCATTTCAATTTCTGCATGTGACCCCATTGGGTCTCCCGATGTTAATGGCTTAGAATTAAAGTGCATTGTGGTTGTTAATATATATATATATATATATATGTGTGTGTGTGTGTGTGTGTGTGTGTGTGTGTGTGTGTGTGTGTGTGTGTGTGTGTGTGTGTGTGTGTGTGTGTGTGTGTGTGTGTGTGTGTGTGTGTGTGTGTGTGTGTGTGTGTGTGTGTGTGTGTGTGTGTGTGTGTGTGTGTGTGTGTGTGTGTGTGTGTGTGTGTGTGTAACTGAAGGCTGAGAAAATATACGAGAAATAATGGAAGAATTAATGCCTTAACGTTTCGACCCTTAGGGTCTTGATCACAAAGCATAACACAAAAGTATAACATGGACATTTTATACACATACATGTCACCTCACAGGGTGCCTGGGAAAGGTCGTCGTGCTCGGAACATTTGTCCGTTTGTTTTCATCCACTATCAATAAACTTGTAGCTCTTGCCAAGCATATAAGACCATCTCTATGGTTGATGTTATTATTAGTATTAATATAGGCTGCTTCTATTGTTTTTCTTAATTTCTTTGTTGAACCTTTATTTATTATAATTGTATTGTCCCAGTTCGGAAGGTGGTCATATGTATCTATGTGTCTTACTATAGAATTAGAAAGCCTGTGGGTTCTTACATCATTTTTGTGTTCATATAATCTTTTTTCTAATCCACGACCTGTTTCCCCAATATATGAGGATGGGCAATTTTTACAAGGTATTTTATAGACAATACTATTTTCATTCGTATGGTTATTATAATTACGCGTTACCAAATGTCCCACTTTGCTACCTGAGGTTCTTGCTATCTTTATACCAGCTTTTAAGAGGACTTTGTCTAGAGTTGAATTAATGCTGGAATTTGGGACTGTGATATATCGTGTTTCTTTGTTGCAATTATTTTTATCTTTACTCTTCTTATTTATTTCCTTAGTTTTCTTTTTTATTTTAAGTAGGAGACCTTTGGGATATTTTAATTTGCTGAAAGTTTTTGTAATGTGATCTAGTTCGTCTTCTAAGAATTCTTCACTACAGATGCGAAAATATACGATATATCACAGTCCTAAATTCCAGCATTAATTCAACTCTAGACAAAGTCCTCTTAAAAGCTGGTATAAAGATAGCAAGAACCTCAGGTAGCAAAGTGGGACATTTGGTAACGCGATAAATACAAAGACTGCAGCCAGGAACATTGTGTCAAGATTAAAATCTCACAGAGATAAATGCCAAGGTCAGCCACAGCATACAGAAGAAGAAATTGACCCAGGTAAATAATTTTACTTATACTGTGTGCATTTCTCCCTTTTCATACGCAACTATATAAATTTGGTGAACAATGGAGAGCATGTGCAATAAAAATGTGAAGACCTAATGAGATGATATTTCAAATTCATTACTTCTAAATTTGGGTAATGACTATATCACTATAATATACTGTATCCACTCAACTTTGGGGCCTAGATGATTGTTATTCATTTCATTCAACATTGTGTAATATATTTCATAGGTTCCATTGGAATTCAGCCCACATGGGATTCAGCTCAAAGAGATTTAGCCTAACCTAACCCAACTAACCCATTATTTTTAGTGAATTTAAAAGTGGACTGAATTCCAAGCCCACCTATTTCATATCCTGTTAATTATTTCCAAATAATTTAGTGGCTTGTGTGAATATGATCATTATCTAAGAAAATAACTACTGTACTCATAAGTAGCCTAAATCACACTGTATTCATTCATTTATTTATTCATTTATAAATTATGCAATGTGCTAAAATTTTCTGTTTCCATTTCAGGATCTGTATCAACAGCTTCAATCCCTTCATCATCGGCTCCACTTAAAGTTTCTGCAAACCTGACTCCACCATTAAAAAGGTCACTATCAGACTCCTCCACAGGCGCCACTTTTAAATCATTTTCATCTAAAAGAAAGTTATCAACATCTCTGGACAGATTTATCATAAAAACTTCAGCCTCTCAAAAGGAAAATCTCGACAAAGAAGTTGCAAGAATTATATTTGCTACAAATTTACCATTTCTTCTTGTTCAGCATCCTCAGTTTCTCAAGATTGTTCAGAACTTGAGGCCAGTTTATATTCCTCCATCAAGAAAAGATATTGCTGATAAGTACTTGGATCTTGTGTATGAAAAGGAATATAGAAAGTGTGCAGATGACCTGAATAATGAAACTGTATGTCTCTCAAGTGATGGGTGGTCTAACATCCATAATGAGCCCATAATATCTGACACTCTAACAACATCCATTGGTCAGATTTATTTAGTTGACACAATAGACACATCAAGGAAACCTCACACTGCTGAATATCTTCTACAACTTGTACAAAATTCGATCAAGAAGGCTGAACAAGATTTTGGTTGTCACATTGGAAGTGTTGTGACAGACAATGCAGCAAATGTCACCAAGATGAGAAAACTCTTGGAGGAATCGAGTGAACCTGAGCATACCGTCCTCACATACGGCTTATAGCGTTCCTTGTATACTTGTGGCAAGTCTATATAACACTGCTCCTTATATTGATATGCTAAAAATGTCCTTTAGCAATCAGATCGCATATCAGATAGCAATCCCACAATATTCAAAATCTATAAAAAAAAAAATCTATTTAAATCAAATAAATCTGATTTAAATAAAAAATATATATATATTTTTTATATTTTTTAAAAAGATAAAAAATTGCCAACCCTGGTGTCCACTAACCTCATACAATAATACCTGTTAAGTCCGGCTAAAATTGGCATTTCAAACAATAACAGTGCCTTAAAAATAGTTTCTTATTTCACTATAAAAGTTTATATTAACTTATACTGCATTGAATAAGTCAATAGTTAATATATTTGTCCTATATACAGTGTTAGCTTTCTAGTTTTGATATATTTGTCCAATATAAAAAGTTAGGTTACAAAGAAAGCAATGGCCTCCGCTAGCGGACCCAAGGATCTGGAGAGCATGTGCAATAAAAATGTGAAGGCCTAAAGAGATGATACTTCAAATTCATTACTTTTAAATTTAAGTAATGACTATATCATTATAATATACTGTATCCACTCAACTTTGGGGCCTAGATGATTGTTATTTATTTCATTCAACATTGTGTAATATATTTCATAGGTTCCATTGGAATTCAGCCCACATGGGATTCAGCCCAAAGGGATTTAGCCTAACCTAACCTAACTAACCCATTATTTTTAGTGAATTTAAAAGTGGACTGAATCCTGTGTGGGCTAAATTCCAAGCCCACCTATTTATGTGTCACTATAACAATATCTACTGGTCAAATTTATTTAGTTGACACAATAGACACATCAAGGAAACCTCACACTGCTAAATATCCTCTACAACTTGTACAAAACTCGATCAAGAAGGCTGAACAAGATTTTGGTTGTCACATTGGAAGTGTTGTGACAGACAAGGCAGTAAATGTCATCAAGATGAGAAAACTCTTGAAGGAATCGAGTGAACCTGAGCATACCGTCCTCACATACGGCTTATACCGTTCCTTATATACTTGTGGCAAGTCTATATAACACTGCTCCTTATATTGATCTGCTAAAAATGTCCTTTAGCAATCAGATCGCATATCAGATAGCAATCCCACAATATCTAAAATCTATAAAAAAAAACTAAACCAAATCAATTTTTTCTATTTTCTAAAAAGATAACAAAAAAAAATCGCCAAACCTGGTGTACACTAACCTCATACAATAATACCTGTTAAGTCCGGCTAAAATTGGCATTTCAAAGCATAACAGCGCCTTAAAATTAGTTTCTTATTTCACTATAAAAGTTTATATTAACTTATACTGCATTGAATAAGTCAATAGTTGATATATTTATCCTATATACAGTGTTAGCTTTCTAGTTTTGATATATTTATCCAATATAAAAAGTTAGGTTACAAAGAAAGCAATGGCCTCCGCTAGCGGACCCAGGGGTGCACACGTCCTGTGTAATAGTAGTCCTTGATATATATATATATATATATACATATATATATATATATATATATATATATATATATACATATATATACATATATATATAAATATATATATATATATATATATATACACGTGTTTGTGTGTGTTCATGCGGAAAAATTCGATCATTTTCCAAACTGGAGAGGAGCTCAAGTGTTACATAAAGATTTTGATAAATTCACTAGAAGAATTGTAGAATCAGCATATATTTCAACTAAGAATTCATCAAACCATCGAGGAGGGTTTATCAATTTAGCTAAACAAACTAGTATTTTAGTTCTAGAACACGCCAGAAAAACGACCTTTCCCAAGTATCCTACAAGATAATTAAGTTTAGTACATAAACTTCAATTACAGTTCTCCGTACACTCTCCGCAGAAGTTCTACGCTAACAAAACGTTAGTGTGTTTAGAGTTCATGTTCTCCATCTTCCAAATCATTTGTCGAAAATACTTTTCAATATATATATATATATATATATATATATATATATATATATATATATATATAAATATATATATATAAATATATATACATATATATATACATATGTATACATATATATATAAATATATATATACATATACATATATATATACATATATATATATACATATATATATGCGTGTGTATATATGTATATGTACATACATATGTATATATACATATATATAGATATATATATAAATATATATATATATGTACATATGTGTATATATAGATATATATATATATATATATATGTATATATATACATACGTATATGTTTATATATATACATATAT
>NC_134790.1:56341731-56346731 GCF_046742065.1 Oratosquilla oratoria
CACTTAGACGTTATACGTAACGTCTCTTCACATACCAGCAGCCCGTAACAAAGTGGCGACCCTTGCCAAGGATATTGGATCAGGTATTTAACACATTCTTATAGAGATGGATGATATAGTTCAAGAATTCGTTCAAAATCCCAAAGTAAGTTTCTTAAAGAAACAAACTAAAGACACTTTGATAGAAATAGGCAAGCACTTTGGAGTAGACATTGATACAAGTTTACGAAAGAAAAAAATACTTCAGGAACTTGTTGAAAATCTGATCGAAGATGAGATATTATCTCCAGAAGAGATTACAGCTATACAAATTCCTTCAAATAGGTTAGAAATGGAGGCACGACTAACCGAACTTAAGATTAAGGAGATTGAATTAAAGGTCAGGAGAGTAGATTTTGAGGAGGAAGCTAAATTGAAACAAATGCAAATTGAGGCAGAATTTAAAGCTAAAGAGGAGGAAACTAAACTGAAACAAATGCAAATTGAGGCAGAATTTAAAGCTAAAGAGGAGGAAACTAAACTGAAACAAATGCAAATTGAGGCAGAATTTAAAGCTAAAGAGGAGGAAACTAACCTGAAACAAATGCAAATTGAGGCGGAATTTAGAGCTAGAGAAGAGGAAGCTAAAGCGAAACAAGTAGCTAAAGAGGAGGAAACTAAACTGAAACAAATGCAAATTGAGGCAGAATTTAAAGCTAGAGAAGGAGAAACTAAAGTCAAATTGGCAGAGTTAGAATTAAAGAAGGCAGAAGTAGAAGCTAGGATTGTTGATAGACAACCCGTAGTTCAGGAAGGTCATATAGATATTTCAAAGTATGTAAAACTTCTACCCCAATTTTCAGAAGGAGAGCCAGAAATTTTCTTTCTTCAGTGGGAAAAATTGGCGCAACAGTTACAAATCCCTAAAGAAAATTGGCCATTAATCATTCAAACACAATTTAAGGGTAAGGCTCAGCAAATTTATACTTCTCTTTCAGAAGCAGAAAGCGAGTATGATAATATGAAAGCTTGTATTTTAAAAGCTTATGAACTAATACCAGAGGCCTATAGACAGAAATTCCGTAATTATAGGAAGACACCTCAGTTAACATACGTAGAATATGCGGCTCAACAAGAGAGGTTATTCAATAGGTGGTGTTTGGCTAGTGAAACGGACACCTTAGATAGACTTAAACAGTTGATTTTATTGGAGCAGTTTAAGAATACCTTAGAGACAGATCTTAGGATTTTTATAGATGATCATGTTCCCGAAACTTTAACTAAAGCTGCTGTATTGGCTGATGAGTTCACACTAAATCATAAACCTAAGTCAAGACAAATGGAATCCCAAAAGTCAAAGTCATATATTCCAGATTCAACAAAATACTCTGATCCTTGGTCCCCAAAGAAACGCTTTGAAAATCAGTCTAGCCCATCACATTTCAGTTACAGGTCTGATTTCAATCAATATCCTCCAAACCAACCTTGGCAAAGAATGGAAAGGTTTAAGACTAATCCCCCTGTAACTTGTTCATATTGTAAACAGGTTGGCCATCACATTTCTAATTGCAGAAAGAGACTGACACCCACATTCTCCCATAAGACACCAACTCTTGTAAGTAATATAAAATCAGATGATTCAAAATCCTCTATTCAGGATACACTACCAAAGAAGCCGGTATTGTCAAGTAATGTAGAACCCCCCTCATCAGATCATGATCCTTGTTTCAAACCATTTGTATCTTCAGGAACTATATCTCATAGTAGTAGTTCACAACAATATCCTATTTCCATACTCCGAGACACAGGAGCAAAGCAAAGTCTGATTTTAAATTCTGTCTTGCAGAATCTGGGTGAGTCATATACAGGTTATGATATATTGATAGAAGGAGTTGGAGGAATTGTAAAATGTCCATTACATAATGTTTTCTTGCGGTCTGATTTAACAACCGGAATGGTTAAAGTAGCAGTAGTAGACTCTCTTCCCATAGTAGGAATATCCTTATTGTTGGCCAATGACATCGCTGGAAGCAAAGTCATTTCTCCCTTAATAACAAATAACCCTAAGACCTCAGTAGAACCTTCAGATAACTTACAGTTGTTTCCCGCTTGTGCTGTAACCAGATCTCAGTACAAGAAATCTGAAGAGGAGACCTATAATTTAGAATCCCTATTCTCCCAAACTGACCCATCTTCTTCTTCACCAGTTTCTCTATCTAGAGCAGAATTAATCAAAGAACAGAAGTCAGATCCTTCTCTTAAAAATTTGTACGAGATTGTTTCTTCTCCAGAAGAAGTTGAAAATATGTCACGAGGTTTCTATATAGAAAACGGAGTCCTAATGCGAAAATGGAGAGCATCCACCGCAACCGCTGACCAGCCATGGCAAGTAAGGAATCAAATAGTCCTCCCTCTTGGTTTCAGGAATAATGTTCTAAGACTGGCTCATGATACTCCCTTAGCAGGTCACTTAGGGGTAAGAAAGACCTTGTTCAACATAACCCAACATTTCCATTGGCCCACGGTTGTCAAAGATGTTGCCCAATATTGTAAAACATGTCATACATGTCAACTTGTAGGTAAGCCCAACCAGAAAATTGTAGAAGCCCCACTCCATCCCATTCCTGTAATGGAAGAGCCATTTAAAAAAGTTCTTATTGATTGTGTGTAGGACCTTTACCTCCTTCAAGTAAAGGAAATCAGTACATTCTCACAATCATGTGTATGAGCACTCGTTTTCCAGAAGCAATTCCTTTGAAAAATATTAAAGCTCAAAACATAATCAGAGAAATGTTGAAATATTTCACTATGGTAGGATTTCCTAAGAACATTCAAAGTGATCAAGGAAGTAATTTTCTTTCCAACAAGTTTAGAGAAACTCTTGTAACACTAGGTATAAATCATGTAACTTCCTCCGCCTATCATCCTCAATCACAAGGTGCTCTAGAGCGCTTTCACCAAACGCTCAAGACAATGTTAAGAATCTTCTGTGCTGAGAACACTCGAAATTGGGAAGACGGACTCCCCTTTTTGTTGTTCGCCACCCGAACAACAATTCAAGAAAGCCTTGGATTCAGCCCGTCAGAATTAGTCTTCGGTCATGAAGTCCGTGGTCCCCTAAAGATACTTCATGAACAATGGATGAAAGAAGAACCACCAGTTCCTTCTTTGAAATACGTGTCCCAGGTCACCGAGAAGTTGTTAGAAGCTTGGAAGTTGGCAAGAGAGAACTTGACGAATGCTCAACGAGTAATGAAAGGTCGGTATGATAAAAATTCTAAACTTAGAACTTTCTCTCCAGGAGATCAAGTGTTACTTTATCTTCCCATACCAGGAGATCCATTGCAGGCTAAATACAAAGGACCCTATGAAGTCTTGTCCAGAGCCAGTGATCTCAACTACATAATCAAAACTCCAGACAGAAGAAAGAGTTCCCGTCTCTGTCACATAAATACCTTAAAACCTTATCATTCCCGAGATCCAATTCCAGCTTGCAGCTCTACCACAATAGAATCCGAAGAGCCTCCTGATAACCTGCCTAATCCTCCTGAGATTCCCTTGGAAAACTCTCAGATACTACAAAATCTTCAGATAAAAGTAGGACACTTATCTGAGAAACAAGGTAAAGACATTCTTTTCCTCTTAAGAAGTTTTCCAAAATTATTTCTAGATTCCCCAAGATTCACTTCTTTGATAGAACATGAAATAATTCTAGACTCGCCAAGGGCTATCAAACAAGCCCCTTATAGAGTCAATCCAAAAAAGAAGGAGTTCATAAAAGCAGAAATAAACACTCTGCTTCAACAGGGAATAATTGAACCCTCCAGTAGTCCTTGGGCATCTCCTTGCATTCTTGTCCCTAAATCTGACAATTCTTATCGCCTGTGCATTGACTACAGGAAAATCAATGCCCATACTAAGGCCGATGCTTTTCCTATCCCTAGGATAGATGATATCATAGACAGTCTAGGAACTGCCAAGTATGTATCCAAGTTGGATATGCTAAGGGGATACTATCAAATCCCTGTACACCCTCGCTCAAGAGAAGTTACCGCTTTCATTACGGAAGAGGGATTGTTCCAATTCAGAGCAATGCCATTTGGGCTTAAAAATGCCCCTGCCACTTACCAAAGAATGATAAGTAATCTTGTTGCAGGATTGCCAGGAGTAAAAACTTATCTAGATGATGTGATAATATTTAGTCAGTCTTGGACAGAACACATTGAACACCTAAATAATTTCTTTTATAGAGCAGACCAAGCAAACCTTACCATCAATTTGTCCAAATGTGATTTCGGACATACACAGGTCCCCTATTTGGGATTTAAAGTTGGAAATTCCCAAGTGTTTCCAATAGACGCCAAGATAAAAGCCATCAATGATGTACCAACACCCACTAATCGTAGAGAGGTACGTCGATTCCTCGGAATGAGTGGCTATTATCGCCGTTTTTGTCCAAATTTTTCAGATGTAGCAGAACCATTGACTGACCTGTTGAGAAAAGACCACGACTTCGTGTGGACACCTACCTGTGAGACGGCCTTTAAAAACCTGAAGTCCCTTCTCACTAACGCACCAGTTCTAAGGGCACCCGATTTCCAACGACCCTTTCTTCTGCAAGTCGACGCCAGCGACACCGGTATCGGTGCCGCCCTCTTGCAAGAACACAATGAAGTTCTTCACGCTATCGCCTACTACAGCAAGAAGCTGTCCCCTGCGCAGAAGAACTACTCCATACTTTCTAGAACGTAGCTTTTCAACAGAAAGTGAAAAGCTTTCCCAAACGGTGGAGGTGTAACGTAATATTAGATATTACGTCATATGTGTAATTATGTTATAGAATTGTGTTCCTTTGTATTACATAACTATGTTCATATTTCTTGTCTATGTATGTATTGTAACAATGTTGAGCAGTAACGCCCGTCCATTATATGTAATCTCGCCTACGTGCGGAGAGAGGTGCGCACTCTTGTAGAACAAACAGACAAGCGAAATCCTGAATAGTTCGGAGCGCACAGATT
>NC_134790.1:56349231-56356731 GCF_046742065.1 Oratosquilla oratoria
ATATACATATATACATATATATATATATATATATATGTATATATATATATATATAATTCCGACAGTTGTCCCCGGACTCGAACCGAGACTTGCACGGTGGCAGGCTATTGCTCTACCGACTATGATACTTAGACTATAAGATTTTCCATCCTCGGGGTTCATCTAACTCCCGCGGGATTTGAGTCGACTGCTAACTGTCGTCCTAATCTCGATTTTACGGAGAACCAAGCCCACTTGTAGCTAGTGGTTAAGCTGGTACGTATCCTTGATAGACTTTCGTCGTTGTAATACCTGAATAAAATCGCCAATGACGATGATGTCAATCAAATGATTCCGACAGTTATCCCCGGACTCGAACCGAGACATGCTCGGTGGCTGGCCATTGCTCTACCGACTATGCGACTGAGACTATAAGTGGGCCTGGTTGTATATTTTGGGCGCAAATTCTCACTAATACACACTGTGTTAAATACAAGAGCAGTTTTGACTCCGATTAATTTTCTTACTGAGATTTTTTTTTTTTTTTTTTTTTTTTCTAACAGGCGATCTCACTTCAGGAGGGTGGTCAAATACAAGCCTTCCATGGTCTTCCATGTTTAATAGACGTTTTGACTTCAGGGAGTCATCTTCAGAATAGTATACAAGAATTAAATCACAGTCTTACACAGCTACATAACATACAATTGAAATTTTGTACAGGCAACATGGATTTAAGTATAGGCCGCTTGGGAACATTAAAAGGTTTGTGTTGACTTCCTGTGTGGTCAAACACTTCGCTTAGGAGGGGGAAGGCGGAGGGAGAGGGGAAGAGTCAAGTAGGATGGTTCGTCTCGCAGGGACGTCCCGCTGGTCAAGAGGGGGTTGGTGAGGTGGAGGAGGGGGAGAGAAAGGAGGTGGGTGTTGCTGCCGATGGACTCCAAATCTAGATGGGGAATTAAAGAGCCCATCGGCAGCAACACCCACCTTCCTCCCTTCTCCCTCCACCTCACTAACCCCCTCTTATAATAATATGAATAATAATAAATAGAATAAATAAATGCATAGGTATAGTTAAATAATAAACAAACAGACAAATAATAACAAACAAATAAAAAGATAATATAAAATAAATTATAATCATTACAGCATCTTGCTTAGGTGTTTATCTAAACGAATCTTAAAGCCTCGAACTGAACTATATTGCACTGCCTCTGTAGGAAGTTTATTCCATTCATTCACTTCACGGTTGGCGAAGTTGTTTCTACCCACTTCAAAATTGAATATATTTCCTGACAGCTTGAGACCATTATTTCTTGCCTGATTCTCATTTACTATGAAAATTTTGTCACTTTTGATGTTGTCAATTCCCTTTAGAATCTTAAAGACCTATATCAAGTCACATCTGACTCATATGATTTAGTCGATTTTCGTATGATTTATTTTGATATTTGGAATCAGTTTTGTACTTTTTCCAATCTGTCAATATCTCGGAGCTGTCAAGAGTTTTTATGAGAGTAGTAGAGCCTGTGTCAGGATTAGAAATGGAGAGAGTGAGTGGTTTGAGGTAAAGGTGGGACTTCGTCAAGGATGCGTTATGTCACCCTGGCTGTTCAACTTATACATGGATGGGGTGGTGCGAGAGGTGAATGCAAGGGTAGTGGGTCAGGGATTGGAGATGGTTAAGGAAAATGGAGAAAGGTGGGAGGTGAGCCAGCTGTTGTTTGCGGACGACACTGCACTTGTGGCAGGATCGGAGGAGGGATTGAGGAAGTTGGTGACAGAGTTTGGGAGAGTGTGTGATAGAAGAAAACTGAAGATAAATGTGGGTAAAAGTAAGGTGGGAGGAAGTGGATAGTTTTAGATATTTGGGTGCAAATGTGGCAGGAAAAGGTGGAGTGAAGGTGGAGGTAGAATGTAGATTGAGAGAAGCGAGTAAATGCCTTGGTGGTTTAAAAAGTGTAATGAGGAATAGACATTTGGGAATGGATGCTAAGAGGAGAATGTATGAAGGAGTGATTGTGCCAACAGCACTGTATGGGGCAGAAACATGGAACATAAGAGAGGAAGAGAGAAGGAGTTTGAATGTGTTTGAGATGAGGTGTCTGAGAAGTATGATGGGGGTTACTAGGCTTGATAGAGTGAGAAATGAGGAGGTGAGGAGGAGAACAGGGGTGGAAAGGGAGCTGGGAGATAGGGTTGATGAAAGAGTATTAGGATGGTTTGGACACATGGAAAGAATGAGTGAAGAAAGACTAGTAAAGGAGGTATGGAAGGCAGATGTGGAGGGAGTGAACATGAGGGGACGTCCTAGGATGAGATGGATGGATGGGGTGAAGGGGGCTTTGGGGAAGAGGGGAATGTCTGTTGAGGAAGGACGGGAGAGGACAGAAGACCGGGGTGAATGGAGACTGGTTGTATATGGAAAATGTTGTGATGCATGAGGTGGAATGGACGGGGGAATGGGGGGTGAGGTAGTGTGTGTGAGCAAAAATTTTGACGCAGCCCGAAGGGATTTCTCCCCGTCCTCTCCTTTATATGGGGGGACGGAGAGGGGGGGTCGCCGATTTAATGAAGCGGCCTTGCTGTGGATGTGCTGTGTCCTGCGACACTGCTTCTGACCCAGGGCAGTGGACAGGGTGCAGGGATGACCCGTCATCTAGGAGGTGCTAAGATGGGAGGGAGAGTGGAGGGGTGTAGAGTGTTTTCGGGGATGGAATGGGTGGGAATGATTTTATGCCTTGTCCTTTTTGGCTACCTCCCTGGTAAGGGGAAAAAAACCTTGGTATATGTATGTATGTATGTATGTCAATATCTTTAATGAGATTCGGTGACCATACGGAAACGGCATATTTCAAAAGATCTCGCAGTCAGTCCTAAAATCTTATTTGCTTTCTCAGAGGCTGAAATACACTGCTTAGATGATTTGAGATCGTTATTGATAATTACGCCGAAATCCTTTTCACTATCTACTTTTGTTAACGAATTTCCAAATAACTTGTAATCGTACTTTCTGTTATTTCTACCTATGTGCATAACCTTGTATTTACTTATGTTGAATTTCATTAGCCACTTTTCAGACCATTGCTGTAGTTTATCTAAATATTTTTTAATATCTAATTGCTTTAAGGGATCATTTGCCATTCCGCACAGTTTTGTATCATCAGCAAATTTGGAGACAATAATTTTCAGTCCGTGGTCTATATTATTTATATATACTATGAATAGAAATGCCCCAAGAACGGAACCCTGAGGAACTCCACTTGTAACATTTTTCTATCGAGAAGTTTTGCCATTTAGAACATCTCTTTGTTTTCGTCCGTACAACTAATTGCCAGTCCAACTTAATAGGCTACCACTTATCCCGTGTGAAACTAATTTAGTAAGTAGTCTTTCGTGGGGGACGGTATCAAAAGCTTTTGCAAAGTCTGGATATATTAAATCTATATTGTTTCTTTTGTCATAATTTGAGATAACTGTGTTGTAGAATTCGAGTTATTCACGCAAAAACGTTTCCGTCTGAATCCATGCTGGCTATCATTTATCAAGCAGTTACTTTCTAAATGATGTTCGATAGCATCTCTGATGATAGTTTCCATCGTTTTTCCTACAATTGAAGTCAAACTTATAGGACTGTAGTTATTTGGTTTCTTTTTGTCGTCTTTTTTTTAATATGGGAGTAAAGTTAGCTACCATCCATTCTCTTGTGACATCTCCGGATATGTTGGATTTCTTGAAAATAATTTCTAATGGAACAACAATCTCATTTTTCATTTCCTTTAAGATTATTGGATGCCAACCGTCAGGCCCTGGTGTTTTATTAACTTTGAGTTTTTCTATACACCTTTTATTTTATTTTTTTTTTCTATATATACCGTAGTAAGTTTACCATAGACTTTTCACAGGTTTCAGTTTGTAGTTCACTTTGAGGTGTTTCGTTTACGAATACTGATCTAAAATAGTTGTTTGAAATATCACATATTCCTTCATTTGAATATTCAAGTTGACCGTCAGCAGATAACAGTGGGACAATATGATTCCTAATAACCTTTTTATCTTTAATGTAACTGTAGAATTCTTTGGGATTCTCTATGGATTTATTAGCGATATTCATTAAGTATTGTCTTTTTCGCTTTTTTATTGTCTTTTTTAAATTTCTCTGTATTAATACATAACTTCGAAAGTCATTAGGTGCACCCGAGCACTTGTATTTCTTGCAAGCATGTCTCTTTTTAGTAATATTTTTTTCAATTTCTCTGTCAAGCCATTTTGACCGAGCCTGATTTGGGGGGCGTCTGTCCTTACACGGGATGTAAGTATGAATCATCTTATGAGGAGTATTTTGAAGTATTTCCCACATCTGATCTACAGGTCTTTCTCTTAACTTTGCCTCCCAATCTGTAAGCTGAAGCTCCTGACGTAGTCCTATGAACTGAACTTTACTGAAATCAGGTATTTTAGATATACAAGTATATGTTCTAAAAAAGATAGCAGTTTGAATCTAACTTGTGATCACTACTTGCAATAGTTTCATCAACTTCATCGTTATCATGCTTTCGCGGCTAGTGATCAATAGATCGAGTAAATTTTTCATGTTTTGTGGGCTCTTTTACATGCTGAACTAAGTAATTTTCACCGAGAAAATCTATGAAGCGACTATCTATATGGCCATGTTCAAGGTTCATCCAATCAAAATCAGTAAAATTGAAATCACCCATTATCAATAAGCCCCGGTAGCAGAAACTAGACAGTTCTTGAAACAACAGTTTGTCGTCTGCTAATGATAATTTTTTCGGACTATATATTACACCTACATTAATTTTTTGTCCATTTGTTTGGGTTAATTCTACCCACAAACTATCATATGAACCCTATTTCACTTCCTCTAATACACAGGCACGGACATTGCTTTTAACGTACAACAGAACACCCCCACCTTTCTTGTGGTTTCTATCCTGATGAAAGTGTTTAAATCCAGCAATATTAAATTCAGCTCAAACTCTCCACCATATATATATATATATATATATATACATATGTGTATACATATATATATATATATATATATATATATGTACATATGTATATGTGTATATATATATATATGTGTGTGTGTGTGTGTGTGTGTGTGTGTGTGTGTGTGTGTGTGTGTGTGTGTGTGTGTGTGTGTGTGTGTGTGTGTGTGTGTGTGTTAGTGTATATATATATATATATATATATATATATATATATATATATATATATATATAATGTATATACTCTACAACTGCGAAAGCGCCCTCACGTCCACACACGAGCAAGTCCTAACAGAAGCACTCCGCAGTCTCCTCCTCGCTACATAAAGTCGTTGTCAAATAGAACAATATATGTAATGATGGTCCTTTCTAGCAAATTATGACATACATTTTTTCTTCTTTTCTTTTTTGTCGACGGACAAGGATTCTATTCAGCTGAGAGGATGCACACGGCGTGATGGAAGTGAGGAATCCCACTAATCAAGCGCCGGGAGTAGAATGATTGGTTTGCAGAGTTGCAGCAAGTCAATTGGTCTCGCTCAGTTTGTGCCCGATTGCTCATCAAACCAGCTCAACATTTACCGTCTCCTTTCTCCTGATTGGGAAGAACTTTTAACTCTTTCACTCACTACCCAGTGAGAGAGGTTGTGGAGGGGTGCTGGTGGTTGCCGCGGCGATAAAGAGTCTGGCGGTAGCAAGAGGAGAGGGACGATTGCCGCCCGCTTCAGACACGGGTAACCTCGCCACCGGAGGAGGCGTGTCACGAAGGTGAAAGAGAGAGCATGGAAGGGGATGTAGTAGATTTTATTTACATGTAAGTTCCGTTTGTCTAAGAGTTACCTAACAAATATATGATATATTCCTCATTAAACTATGTGCCCTGGAGGGCACAATCAAGAGGGTTGTTCCCTTCATGCCAGGTAGCAGCAGCAGCCGGAAAAGTCATTAGCAGGCTACGTAATGGACTTAGTCGTTGAATCACCACTTCGCTGCTACCGGTAATCAACTACCAAAGTCCCTGCCGACTGCATGGTCAACAACGGAAACAAACACCAACAGGCGCGTACACATACACGCGTCCGCACGGCATGTTAGTGTACGGGTTAGCGCCTCGAACCCACACGCAGAGGTCTAAGATCGAGTCCCGAGTAAATACTTCACTAACATTACAAGCCGTTACTGCCTCTGTTTGGAAGAAGGATTTGTGGTTTAAGTTTACAACATTGACAATAAATCGGACTATATAAGTTTTGAACTCATTAATAGAAGAATTCTTTGTCGATCCAAGTCCATGGTGAATCACACTCATATATATATATATATATATATATATATATATATATATATATATATATATACATATATATATACATATATATATATATATATATATATATATATATATATATATATATATATATATATGTATGTATGTATGAAGGGGTCGCCGATTAAGTGAAGCGGCCCTGCGATGGATATACTGTGTCTTGTTACATTGCCTCTGACCCAAGGCATTGGGCGAGATATAAGAAAGACTCGTCATTCATGAGAAGCTAAGATGAAAGGGAAGAAAGTATGTTGGATGAATAACAGTGAAATGGATGAGAGTAAGTACGTACTTTTGACTTGGCTACCTCTTCTATAAAAGATAAAAAGAGTGGTTCGAGGTAAAGGTGGGACTTCGTCAAGGATGCGTTATGTCGCCCTGGCTGTTCAACTTATATATGGATGGGGTAGTGCGAGAGGTAAATGCAAGGGTAGTGGGTCAGGTATTGGAGATGGTTAAAGAAAATGGAGAAAAGTGGGAGGTGAGCCAGCTGTTGTTTGCGGACGACACTGCGCTTGTGGCAGGATTGGAGGAGGGACTGAGGAAGTTGGTGACAGAGTTTGGGAGAGCATGTGATAGAAGAAAGCTAAAGATAAATGTGGGAAAAAATAAGGTGATGAGATGTACAAGGGGTGAAAGTGGCGGTAGACTGGAAGTGAGCATTAAGGGAGAGCGACTGGAGGAAGTGGATAGTTTTAGATACTTGGGTGCAAATGTGGCAGGAAAAGGTGGATTGAAGGTGAAGGTAGAATGTAGATTGAGAGAAGCGAGTAAATGCCTTGGTGGATTAAAGAGTGTAATGAGGAATAGACATTTGGGAATGGATGCTAAGAGGAGAATGTATGAAGGAGTGATTGTGCCAACAGCACTGTATGGGGCAGAAACATGGAACATAAGAGAGGAAGAGAGAAGGAGTTTGAATGTGTTTGAGATGAGGTGTCTGAGAAGTATGATGGGGGTTACTAGGCTTGATAGAGTGAGAAATGAGGAGGTGAGGAGGAGAACAGGGGTGGAAAGGGAGCTGGGAGATAGGGTTGATGAAAGAGTATTAGGATGGTTTGGACACATGGAAAGAATGAGTGAAGAAAGACTAGTAAAGGAGGTATGGAAGGCAGATGTGGAGGGAGTGAACATGAGGGGACGTCCTAGGATGAGATGGATGGATGGGGTGAAGGGGGCTTT
>NC_134790.1:56361731-56376731 GCF_046742065.1 Oratosquilla oratoria
TTAAGACAGGCGAGAGGGGATTCCCCATAGCCATTCCAAATTTCTGGGAATAAAAATTACCATTAAATTCAAATTTACAATTTTTTACGCATAATTTGATGAGTTCAATTACAGTATTAGAAGGCAAAGGAAGTGGGATTTTGTCCAAGTAAATAAATTGAGTGAGAAGGTTACAATTATACGATGATAAAAAGAAAGTGAAGAAAGTAGAAAGTGAATGAAGAAATATTATATCACAGAAGGAACAGCTAACAGAATTAAATCCAGTAATTAAGGAAATAAAAGAACTGAAAGTGTTGGTAGCAACAGAGTTAAATGTACTCTGAGCAACCAAATTAACATAGCAACAGGTGAAACACCCCATTTTATTGTTTTTGGGGAAGGCAAAACCTTTCCATATGAAATCTTGATTGCAGAGCAGAAACCTATGTATAATATAGATGATTATATCTCAAATAGGATAAATACATTTCAAACTATACACCAAAGAGTTAGAGAACATATGCAGGAGTATTCACAAGATATGAAAAAGCAACAAAACAAAATAGCACATAAACTAGAATTTAAATAGGAGATTTAGTCATGGTCATACTACATTCACCCTATAATAAACTTTCACCATGGTACTCGGGTCATAGATTCAAACTTCAAAAGAAATGGTAGACAAAAGAGAAGTATGTTATTGGTAGCTTAAGAAACTCTTGACATTTTGGGAATAGCTAATTTTGCCTTCCTTGCTGACTTAAAAATTTCTATGAATAAATTGAATGAGAAGGTTGAAAAAAATATAATTTGCAAACAAGTGTAAAGAACATTGAGGAACTAATATCTGAAATTACAAATAATTTAGAGAATCTCAGTTTAAAACAAAGTGAACAGGAACATACAATACTTCTTTTCTTGTTACTTAATACAATGCATTTGAAATTATCTGAGATGCAAATTCAGTTGGAATCCTTTGTCCAAGATTTAGTTCTAGCAAATTGTGGTCAAGTCACATCTTCTCTTCTCCCAATACCTCAACTTATAAGAATAATAAACTCAGCAAAGAAGGACTGGAATTTGAAACGTTTCTTTGATGAAGCTAATGTAGCATTCTATTACCCTTTATTAACTGCATATTTAAACGTTTCCTCAGTGATAATAGAAATTCCTTTTTTCTTCTAATTTTAAATTCATTCTATACAAATTGACACCCTTCCTTATGGAGGTAAATGGTACGTTATATGAAGTGGATGTTCCAGTTGTAGATCCATTCAACTACATCCTTTTTGTAGACAACCTAAAGGAGAGCATGATATCTAATGATAAATTAAATGATTGTAAAATCATTAATAAGAATCTTTATCTTTGTCATTCTTCCCTTTTTGTGTTTCGTGAAGCTTTGAAAAACTCATGTGAAGCTTCTCTGGTTAGAAATGTGTCCAAGATGAATAATTGTCATTAAAAAAAAAATTGGTAGACCAGATTTCTCATAGTAACATACAAGGCTCCCATTATCTATTTTCCCTAATAAGACAAAAGTTTCTATTAATTTTCCAGGTTTAAGTCCTAAACTGGAATTGGTTGAAGGTCTTATCTCAATTTTTGACACCTGTGAATTACATGGAGGCACATTTACCACTATTGTTAATACCCTTAATACCATGCATTTAACTGAAGAGTCATATATACCTTCAACACCACATTACCCGAAAACTCTCCCCCTCTGAAAGTTAAGAGAAGATTATTGCCAAGATCTCACTCAAATGATTATTCTACCAATTATATAGTTATTCTTAATGTCCTCTTTTCTTCAATAGTGGTGACTGCTCTGACTTCAATTTTTGTATTCAGGAGAGTGTTGACGTTTAATTCTATTCGGCATGTTTCTGCTTAAATTGTTATTGACATTTATGCATTTTGGAGGGGTTGCTTGTTTCTTTGAAATGTATATGTTTGACATGTTTTACTGATACCATTTTACTAGTTTATGCATTTTCCAAGTATATATTAGCGAGCCCTGTAAGAGGGTAGTAGAAATAATTGGTCGGGACGACCAAGGGTAGCTGCCGAGCCCTGTAAGAGGCTGGTAGATTAAAGTAGACAAGTAGGTAGATAGAGGGGTAGGTGGCGAGAAATTCATTTTACGACTTAGATGTTTTGAAAACAATGGCCGCTACGGAGTTGCAGAGTTGCATATTCTCGCTCACCGTCCAATGTTTGTAAACACAAGCTAAGGTATCGATATAGGCGCTGATGTTACAGTTTGTTATCGCTAAGCCACTTCCCTTTGTAACAAGATTGCTTACGTAAGCAGTATTACTTGAGACAGTATAACAGCCTTTCTGATTGGGGAAAAGGGTAGAGAAGGAGAGAAATTATTGGTGCACGGAGGTAAAGTCACGCC
Organism: Oratosquilla oratoria; assembly: GCF_046742065.1. Taxonomy (NCBI): domain Eukaryota; kingdom Metazoa; phylum Arthropoda; class Malacostraca; order Stomatopoda; family Squillidae; genus Oratosquilla; species Oratosquilla oratoria. The sequence goes on from NC_134790.1 coordinate 56,364,121, forward strand.
CTTAAAGGGCGACACTTATTTGTAACGTTCAAAGTTATTTGATGAATTAAATAGTGACGTCGAAGCAGACTTTGCTTGGTAGGTGTAAAAGGATCGCAGGTGGGATTCCTCTGCTTTAATTAATACAAATAAGTCGTAGAAGTGTAATATTATTCGGAAAAAAAAAGAAAAAGAAAATTACGTTTAATTCACCCCATACTGATACTAAGTACTTGACTAAGTAGGACGAAAGAGGCATGGGGCCTACAGATGAGTGACTTACAATTATACGATGAAAAAAAGAAAGTGAAGAAAGTAGAAAGTGATTGTAGAAAAATTATATCACAAAAGGAACAGTTAACAGAATTAAACCCAGTAATTAAGGAGAGAAGGGAACTGAAAGTGTTGGTAGCAACAGAGCTTACAATATGTAAAACATGTATTTTGCTAAAATTAGAGTACAAACGAAGAATATTTAGGAGCTGCGCATTGGCTTCAAAGTTCTCTCTCTCTCTCTTTCTCTCTCTCTCTCTTCCCCCAGGAGTACGATCTTGTTTGATGGCTTCTGCAACAAGGGCAAAAACTGAAGTTTGGCTGATTGGCCATCCCTCTCCTTCCCTACCATCACAACACAGGCTGCCAACTATGGGGGAGGTGATGGAGGTGTTTTTCCACTATCACCTGAATCTGAAGGAAGAACTTATGGCAAGCGCCAAGGCGAAAAGCATAAATTCCAACGGCTTACGACCACGACATAGCCAAGCAGATTGCCAAGCGCCACAAGGAGTGGCAGCACCTGAAGAGAGGAAGGCTTAGGGGAGGTCCAACTCAAGAACGGAAGGAGAAGTTCTTGGAAAACCCAGGAACTCTCTTCGACGTGGCCTACGTCTCCGCCGGATCTATGATCAAAATTCCCAAGGACCTCTCCTTCCTCAAAGCTCAAAGGGAGGGCAGAGGAAGGTTTGGCGGGGAGTACTTCGACTTCTCAAGGAAGGAAGAGGCCAAGGCGGTGAAACGGAGGAAGGAGGAAGCCCTGAAAGTGAAGGCGGAGGAGGAGGCACTGAAGATGAGTGACGCGGCTCAGTTGGAGTCGTCCAGCAGCAGCAGCGCCGAGAACACAGCTGATGAGGCTGGACCAAGCACGTCCACCGCTTCTCCACCCAAGAGAACGAAGCGCGGCACCATCAAGGTGGTCACGCCAGAGCTACCCGTAGTATTACCTTCACAGAGGTTAAGGCTCTACGAAGGTAATCTTACGGGTGGCCGAAAGCAGTTGGTTCGAATCCTACATGCGACTGTCATAGAAATGATCATATATATATATATATATGTGTGTGTGTGTGTGTGTGTGTGTGTGTGTGTGTGTGTGTGTGTGTGTGTGTGTGTGTGTGTGTGTGTGTGTGTGTGTGTGTGTGTGTGTGTGTGTGTGTGTGTGTGTGTGTGTGTGAGTGTGTGTGTGTGTGTGTGTGTGTGAGTGTGTGTGAGTGTGTATTTATATATATATAGATATATATATATATATATATATATATATATATATATATATATATATATATATATATATATATGTGTGTGTGTGTGTGTGTGTGTGTGTGTGTGTGTGTGTGTGTGTGTGTGTGTGTTAGACGAATATTGATTTATAGATTTACTCCTGACTTCATGCTCTGCAACCTGATTCCTTCCGCCATAACGACTGCCTGCAGTCTCTCGGTTACATCATTATGCCACGTCCACACGGTCGAGCACTGTCCGCCGGGCACGAGGGCTTTGCTCGACAACGGGCAATTTCAGCGGGCAAACCATCAAACTGTCATTTCCCGGCGCCATTTGCGGGCAGTGGATGGAGGGCTGATATCGCTGCCAAACGCACGAGGTGAGGTGCGAGCAAAGTTAGCAAACCCACTCAGTACAGACCGAAGTTACCTTTACCACCATGACCGTGCCTAGTACTAGTGTGTACTGGTCTCGACAAGACGTGCTATTGGTGATATGCTTTTCCTCATATTTGTCTCTTGTCTTTGTATATATGTCTCCACTTTCGAAAGGAGAAAAGAAAAGCTGCTTATGTTCATTCTCATGTAACTGCAAAACAATTATTCATTTTCATCCTGCAATCCACGTAGAATTGTCACTGAGCTTCCCATTAAATCACGTCTTTGTAACCACTCCCGGCATCAGACATGTTTCCGTAATTTCTTGTTTTTCTTTTTAATGCAGGCAGCAATTATAATGCTGTAAAGTGCTACCTTCTTTCCAAGTATGGCGGGAACCATGGTTTTTCGTACCGCACTGAACTACTCTCTCCCAACCTCTGCTTGCGGCCAACTAACCTCCAACCACCATCGTCAGCCGTGTGGACACTTCGTGGGCAGAGTCTGCGGACTTTGCCCGGTAAGGGCAAAGTCTGCCAGGCACAGCTCGACCGTGTGGACGCGGCTTAATGACACCATTTCTCTTGTCCATGTTGTCCTCATTCCAAGACGGTCTGATGCAGCGTCGTATACACACCCTTCAATGTGGCGACACATTTTACAGACTCCCGCCCCACTGGCTGGCACCAGATGATTTTACACAGCTAAGGGGCAATTCCGCGTTAAGACAGGGTCTCCATCTTCAGAGATCCCGATTCCCGTTCGTTCACCGAGTTGAGTTCTTCGGCTGAATAAATAAGGAAAGGGTAGGCCCAATTAAAAACGACGAAGATGTCATGATAGAATCGTAGGATAAAATAAGTGAGGCGTTTAACAAATATTTTCTCGGTGTTTACTAAGGAGAGGTTAGAGGTACCTGACTGCGATCAATAATAGCTAATAAAATCAGAGATCACATCGAGAGACATAATTTGATTCATGACTTACAGCATATTTTCTCCAAGGGTAAGTCATGCGTGACTAATCATCTATCTTTTTACACTAAAGTATATAAGGTGTCAGATAACAATTATAGTTACGATTTTATTTACCTTGAATTTAGCCAAGCGTTTGACAAGGAGCTCCACCAGAGACGACTAAATGAAGTCAGGCCCATGGCATAGGAGGAAAAGTGTTTGAATGGATTAGAGCTTGGGTCAACATAAATGGAGTAAAATCCAAATGGGGGAGTGTTTCTAGTGGAGTTTCCCGGGGCTTGGTTTTGGGTCCCTTAATTTTCATAATGTTCATAAACGACTTGGACAATGAGACTAATAATGATGTTAGTAAGTTTGCGGACGACACTAAAATAAGATGCCTAATCAGGTCAGGAGAGAACGCCGAGATTCTGCAGGAAGATTTTAACAAATTGTTCACATGGTAGGTGAAATGGCAAATGGACTTCAATATCTCTAAGTGCAACGTGTTAAACGTAGGGCTACACAACCACGAAAGCAGATATAGTTTAGATAACACGTATTTAGAGAAAACTGAGTGCGAGAAAGACTTAGGAGTTCTAGTGAGTCCTGGCCTTGAATTCAGGAAACAGTGCGCTAGCGCCGGGAATAAAGCTAACAGAGCATTAGGTTTCATTGTTAGGACGGTTACGAATAGAAGTGCAGGGATAATTATCAAACTCTATCTAGCGTTAGTTAGACCCATCCTTGACTATGCTGTACAGTTTTGGTCACCGTCTTATAGAATAAACATGAATTCACTAGAATCAATACAGAGGAGAATGATTAAAATTATACAAGATGTAAGAGGCTGGTAGAAAGAGGGGTAGAATACGAGTTGTTGCATTTTATAGGTAGGGTTGTTTATAAAACAATATAGCCAAACGAGCTGCCTGAGTCCGCTTCTTAACTTGTGCAGATAATAAAATTATTACTCATAAATAAGAGCCGGGAACTCTAGTGTATTGCTGACATGACATTCCTTTGTAACCTAAGTGATAATTATGCAGACTCGAGATTATTCTAAGTAAACAATATTGCCATATAAACTTGTAACAATGAATTTGGCGAAAGGGTGGAGGAGGAGAAATATCAATTGGTTCACGATTGTAAGATCACGCTCTTTGGGGAGGATCTTAGACATAGAATTAAATATCATTGAACTAAAAAAAATCACTACGTTACTGCAAAGCTCACGTAGGATCTTGCATACGTGCTCTCGGGGGATTTCTTTGCCAAGAGTTCGAGAGCACGCTGTATAAGAATTAGCCGGTGAAAGATATAGAAAACTATTTCACTTTCATTCTTCTGGACAGAAAATTATGATTAAAAGAAGTGAGTTGCCATATCCATAAGTGAGGACCACAAGGGCGATTACAGTGGCTAGTGTTGACAGAACTATCAGTGGCAAGAGCGCGGGGTGATCTGATAGAGGTGTTCAAGTGGATCAAAGGTTTTAACAAGTGCGACGCAAACAAGGTCATCATATTAAGACAACAGGGCAGGACTCGCAGTAATTTATTTAAATTGGACAAATTTAGATTTAAGAAAGAAATAGGTAAGAACTGGTTTATTAATAGGGTGGTCAACGAATGGAATAGACTTAGTAACCATGTAGTGAGCGCTGAAACTATTGATTGTTTTAAGAAATCGTTAGACAACTTTATGGATGGGGGTAACAGGTGGTAATGAACATGGAACTGCCTAGTGTAGACCTTTTAGTCTCTAGTAGTCTTCTTCATTCTCATGTTCTTATATACCGTCTGGCGACAACTAAAAGGGACATGCATTATGAATGCATTTTGAAAAAAAAATCTGTATGGTTTTTCCCGCATTTCTTAACAAAGAAAATTCTATTTTTCAAAGTACAGTATTTTTTCATTTGAATTATGCACAGCATTTTTTTTAGATTATGTCCAAAGTTAAATGTATTACTGTACTACGCATGTTTTATGACTTTAAACAATATTTTGTGATAATCACAATATTATATTTTTACAGATGCACCATTAATTTTACATATATATCTATATATATATATATATATATATGTATATATATATATATATATACAGTATATATATTTACATATACATATATATGTACATATATATATATATATATATATATATATATATATACAAAGATGTTTTACCAGCATTTTCCCGTATTTTTTTGGATTATCTGTAGAAATAAAAGTGTTCTCCATCTTTTGCTATAATTTATGACAGCAAAAGCAGTGCAATTTAGTATACAGTATCCTTCTCACGTTTCACCATCCCTATGTAGACCTGTTAGTCTGCGTCAGCCTCCTCCAGTCGGTGCGGTCATCATATCGTCTCTCTTGTTGCAGAGGGATCCTCTACTTGTAAGCGCTTCATTGATGTCGTCACGCCACCTTTTCCGTGGTCTTCCTGGTGGTCGTCTACCCCTGGGACGCCAGTTCAGCCATCGCTTTGGTGTTCTATTATCTTTCATTCTCATGACATATCCATACCAACGTAGCTGTGCTCTTTCCACAAAGACTAAGATGCTGTCGATATATAGTTCCTTCCGGATGTCTTCGTTTCTCACTCTATCTCTTCTAGTAACACCCTTGATGATACGCAATACTCATTTCTGCAGCTTGAATTTTAATTCTTGTTTTAATTGTGAGAGTCCAAGACTCACACCCATAAGTCAGTATAGGTCTCAAGATGGTTTTGTATATTATTATCTTTACCTTTCGTGATACATGCCGGTCTTTAAGTAGGGGATAGAGAAGGTTAATATTTTTGCTGTAGCTGGCAATACGATCTTCTATGGTCTTCTCATCTCTAACTTCTTCATCAAATGCAACCCCCAGATACTTTACTTCAATTACTTGCTTCAGTTTCACATCCTCTATTTGTATGTCAATCACTTCCTGTTCTCTCCTTGTTTATTACGCTGTATACAAATTAGCAATAAGTTATTGTTTAACATAAGTTTAACAACTTCAAGCAATGTTTTGTAATCCTCCAAGCGTTTTAATATTATATTCACAGAAACACCTTAGATTTCATAGAAAATCTCAGGAACCCTTTCAGCAGTAGCAGCACATTGTACGTTAATTTTACGGGTTACTTTTTTTCGCCGAAGCATAGAAAACATCTGTCAACCGTTCTTCACTGAGGGATTGATTGCTATGGAGATGAATAAATAGATGCAATAGTCTGGCGTCATCCACCATAGAGAGAAAAATGCCACCATTGGATGGGGGGGGGGGGCTCAGAGTTAGATAGAATAGCTTGGCGACAAAGTGAATGAAAACAAATGTGCCTTTGGTAATCCGTGGACCCATCTGGTCTTAGAACAGTGTTTCCCAGCCTGGGGTGCTGAAATCAATTATAGGGGGTGCTGGGAAGTGATGCACACAAAAATCACATTGATATATGTATCATTGATTACCCAGTTGTGCATATTTGACTTTTTCCATGCTATTTTATTTTTCTAGGGTGTTCTTATTTCTTCTACAAATAATATTGTCAATTTGTTTCAGTTCTAAGGAATCAAGAAAATAAATCATCAAGCAGTACACTTCACTTTCTTTTATCCTTCTAATAACAAGATAGGGGTGCTGGACTGCTTAGACATGACAACAGGGGGTGCTATGGTCGGGAAAGGTTGGGAAACGCTGTCTTAGAAGAAGAGCAAAACTGATAAAGTCTGCCCCACTAATGATGGGGTGAGGACTTCGAGTCCCAAAACCTGTTTGCCCTGAAAAGAGAGTGGAAAGAATGGAGGGATTCTTTTCTTGCAGGATTCTGCACGACACAGAGGCGCCCGGCCGGCCCGAGCCCTCGTGCATTTGCCGTGATCCTTCCTGTCAGGTATCCGGAGTGGTCGGCTGTCAACCTTGATAATTAAAACGAGAAGCATGCAGGAAATTGTAGCAACAACGTGACCCTTGTCAGCGGTGTTGGTAATTAGACGAAAGCTGGCAGCGAAAGTAATGGCTGAGAAAATAATCCTTATCAATTAAAACAATGGGTTTAGCGTATCAGCCTCGCAGTTTATCGCGTAATGTGAAACCTGAGTGACAGGATGCATGTGCCTGCAGCCAGCCATGATAGTCACCATGACATGATTATGATGTTGGTGCTGCTGCTGCTGCTGCTGCTGATAATGGTGCCGATGATTGTGTTGCTGAGAGGGTAGTGTAAATGGTGTGAACACGGTGATAGTAAAAGGCCCGTTATGATGATAGTGGTGGTGGTGGTGGTGGTGGTGGTGGTGGTGGTGGTGGTGGTGGTGGTGGTGGTGGTGGTGGTGGTGGTGGTGGTGGTGGTGGTGATGATGATGATAATGATGGTGGTAGTGGTGATGGTGATGATGATGATGGCGATGAGTAAGTAAAGAAGGAGGAAAAAGAGGAAGAGGAGGAGGATGAGAAGGAAGACAACGAAACCAACAATTATGACAAGCGCCAATGTCATCATACGAAAAAGCCCAACCACCACCATACCGACGACCCGCTGCAAGGCAGGAAACAACGACCACGACTGTACCCATAACACGTACACACGCACACGCACACACACACAAACACACACACACTCGCATACACACACACGCATACACACATACATGCACATACACACTCGTATACACACGCGTATACACATACATGCGAATACACACTCGTACACACACACACACACACACATGCACACAGAGAGCCTGGCCCTTCTCTGCAATATCTCTAAAAGCAGTATACGCTTCTCCGAGGCAAGCCAAATATGCAGATCAACACCACCTTCCAACTGCAGCGATCAAGACAAACAACCCATTTCGTGCTTTGATATCCAAGGGAGGAGCAAGTCTTTCTGTTTGTCAGTCTATTGTGGTGTGTGTGTGCGCGTTTCATTGCGATTATGATGGCGACGATGATGATGGCAACTGCAACAGGAGGAAGATGACGATGACGATGATTGGGTTCATGATGGTAACGACAGAGACAAAGTCGAAGAAGACCACGAAAAAGACAACAACTTTTACGTTAGTGATGCTGATAACAACAACAACAAAAGCGAAGGCGACAACGATAACGACGGCAACAATTACGACGACGCTGATGACAACGATCACGATAAAATACTGTCCAAGTGCCGACCGGCCATTTTCTCACTGGGTAACCATGTTGCCATAACAGGTCGACAACATTCCTGGTTATCCCACTGACATATTAACCTTGTCACCGCGGTGTAACTTCATTTGTTTTAGTTCGACTCGAGCAAAAAGAAAGTGTGTCTGCATTTAGATGTAAGATCCTTCAATGTTTCATATAGCGGCAGACTGATGTGCATTTAAGATGAGGGAAGACAACTGACCTCTCCGTTGGGTCACGTGACATCAACAGTAACGTGCATTATATATGCTCAGGCGGTTGAGACTTCGTGCTTGGCCATTTGGTTTACTAAAAGTGTCTGGCCTTAGAACAAAACCTACAGAGTACTTTCGCTGCGGATCATAGTCAACGACGTGATCCCTGTATGGCAAGATAAGCTACGTCTCTTATTTCCTAGCTAATCACAACTTCCCGGGCCGGTATGGCCGGATTTAAGGCAGGGCCTAGAGCCGCGACCCAAGGCCCCGCGCATTTAGGAGCTCCGCGCCACCTCCTCTCTGGTCCCCTTTCACCACTGGTGTCGTCTCTGTGGGCCGACTTTCTTTTGTGTTTTTGCTTTTCCTTTCACCACCGGCATTGTTACGTATGATTAGTCACTCACTATTTTCATCCATAGGAAGTTTCAGTTAGTATTACTCTGTCTCAGAGAGGGGAATTAAACTGAGCTTAATTTTTCTTTCTTTTCTCCCTAATATTAATACACTTGGTTCTTCAAGCTGCACCAAGGGACTCCCGTCAGAAATCCTCAATTTGTTTACTAGGTCAGTTCTGCAATGACGTCATGATTTCTTTAGTCCAATTATCTTTACTTTTATATCTAAGTGCCTCCCCTAAGGGCGTGATTTTACTCTCATGAACCAATTGAATTTTCTTCTCCTCCACCCATTCTCCAATCAGAAAGACTGTTACAATCCCACATGCAATACTGCTGACTCAAGCAATCTCGAAATCAATGCATACCTGACTTAGTTTACATATTGTTACATCGGCATAAAAATGAACATTATACAGTAATGAAATCAGGTCCTCGGCGCTTATTTGTAAACATTAGACAGAGAGTGAGCTTACAACTCCTTCGAACTGTTGTTTACCAAACACCCAACTCATAAAAATTAAATTCTCGACACCTACCCCTGTATCTACCTCATTTGTCTACCTATATCTACGAGCCTCTTACAGGGCTCGGCAGCTACCACTTGGTCGTCCCGACCAACCATTTTCTATTACCCTCTTAAAGGGCTCGCTGGAAATACACACCTGAAAATATCCTATACAAGGAGCTATTAAAACTATTTCTGCATAAACTGGCTAAACAAGGTTAAAAGTATTGTCCTTCAATAGATGTTGTCATCAAAACATATGCCACATATAACAAAGAACTGAGTAACCCCTACAAAATGTACGAATGTCTGCAACATCAAATATTTATAATGGCTTAAAAATAAAAAATAATTGTAATGCAGATATAAATTGGATGTCATAAATTGATTTGGAAAACTCACTACTACCAAGGTCTGAAGATGTCATAATTTACCAATAACCAAATCAGGAAAAACTGTCAAACAGTATTTAATGTCTTCCTCCTGATTGTGGAATTTTATTAAGAACAGCAACAATTAAGATAAGACATTATTAGAATAGTTGTTTGTGTTAGATCTCAATGGAAGATGTTTTACATTTTCAAATGTGGTGAGTTGTGAATCAATATTAAAGATGTCAATATAGTAGATGGTCTCTCCATAATTTCACATTTGTTTCACACTTATTTCACTTTTATCTCAGACACACTTTTAAAACTACAAAAGAATTTTCAATGCTTCAAAAAGAAAATATTGTTGTTGTTGTTGTTCTTCTTCTTCTTCTTCTTCTTCTTCTTCTTCTTCGAGTTCTTCTTCTTCTTCGAGTTCTTCTTCTTCTTCTTCGAGTTCTTCTTCTTCTTCTTCGAGTTCTTCTTCTTCTTCTTCTTCTTCGAGTACTTCTTCGAGTTCTTCTTCTTCTTCTTCGAGTTCTTCTTCTTCTTCTTCGAGTTCTTCTTCTTCTTCGAGTTCTTCTTCTTCTTCGAGTTCTTCTTCTTCTTCGAGTTCTTCTTCTTCTTCGAGTTCTTCTTCGAGTTCTTCTTCTTCTTCTTCTTCGAGTTCTTCTTCTTCGAGTTCTTCTTCTTCTTCTTCTTCGAGTTCTTCTTCTTCTTCTTTTTCTAGCTCTTCTTCTTCTTCTTCTTCGAGTTCTTCTTCTTCTTCTTCGAGTTCTTCTTCTTCGAGTTCTTCTTCTTCTTCGAGTTCTTCTTCTTCTTCTTCTTCGAGTTCTTCTTCTTCGAGTTCTTCTTCGAGTTCTTCTTCTTCGAGTTCTTCTTCTTCTTCTTCTTCTTCTTCTTCTTCTTCTTCTTCGAGTTCTTCTTCGAGTTCTTATTCTTCGAGTTCTTCTTCTTCTTCTTCTTTGAGTTCTTCTTCTTCTTCGAGTTCTTCTTCTTCTTCTTCGAGTTCTTCTTCTTCTTCTTCGAGTTCTTCTTCTTCTTCTTCGAGTTCTTCTTCTTCTTCGAGTTCTTCTTCTTCTTCTTCTTCGAGTTCTTCTTCTTCTTCTTCGAGTTCTTCGAGTACTTCTTCGTGTTCTTCTTCTTCTTCTTTTTCGAGTTCTTCGAGTTCTTCCTCGAGTTCTTCTTCTTCTTCTTCGAATTCTTCTTCGAGTTCTTCCTCTTCTTCTTCTTCTTCTTCTTCTTCTTCTTCTTCTTCTTCTTCTTCTTCTTCTTCTTCTTCTTCTTCTTCTTCTTCTTCTTCGAGTTCTTCTTCTTCTTCGAGTTCTTCTTCTTTTTCGAGTTCTTCTTCTTCTTCGAGTTCTTCTTTTTCGAGTTCTTCTTCTTCTTCGAGTTCTTCTTCTTCTTCTTCTTCTTCTTCTTCTTATTCTTCTCTTTCTTCTTCGAGTTCTTCGAGTTCTTCTTCTCCTTCTTCTTCGAGGTCTTCGAGTTCTACTTCTTCTTCTTCTTCTTCTTCTTCTTCTTCTTCTTCTTCTTCTTCTTCTTCTTCTTCTTCGAGTTCTTCGAGTTCTTCTTCTTCGAGTTCTTCGAGTTCTTCTTCTTCTTCGAGTTCTTCGAGTTCTTCTTCTTCTTCTTCTTCTTCTTCTTCTTCTTCTTCTTCTTCTTCTTCTTCTTCTTCTTCTTCTTCTTCGAGTTCTTCGAGTTCCTCTTCTTCTTCGAGTTCTTCGAGTTCTTCGAGTTCTTCTTCTTCTTTGAGTTCTTCGAATTCTTCGAATTCTTCTTCTTCTTCTTCTTCGAGTTCTTCTTCTTCTTCGAGTTTTTCTTCGAGTTCTTCTTCTTTTTAGAGTTCTTCTTCGAGTTCTTCTTCTCTTTCGAGTTCTTCTTCGAGTTCTTCTTCTTCTTCGAGTTCTTCTTCTTCGAGTTCTTCTTCTTCGAGTTCTTCGAGTTCTTCTTCGAGTTCTTCTTCGAGTTCTTCGAATTCTTCTTCGAGTTCTTCTTCTTATTCCAAATAATATCTTTGGTAATCCCCATGATCCGATTTTCCCCCATGTTTTGTAAAATTCTTATAACCCGCAAAGTAATGTTTTTCGAACTCACACGTACTCTCTCGCGAAATTTCTCCGTCAAACAACTCGAGTTTTTCAAAAGTTTCGTCACTGTACTTGTAATCCTTGTCCTCTTTCAATCTCCTGTTGAATAACAGCAACTTTCGGTGAAACACCTTTATAGATTCCTTTACCGAATACGCCTTAGTGTTACTATACAAACTTGGAAACCCCGAGGCGTGTTCCCTTCGCAGTTCGCCCATCAACTGTTTATTCCTGGTTAGAGATGCTTTCGTAATTTTTTTCTTTTCCGCCACCCATTTCCAAAAGTGACGGTTCCTTTGCAATTTTAACTGTGAAGATTCCGGCATTTTCTTCCGAGAACAAACAATAGCACAAAGACACTCGGGTGAAACCCTAAGTATACCCTAAATACACCTGCCAAGCGATGATGTAACCAATTTACCACCGGCCCGCCCCATCTCGGGAAATGACAGATTTTATTTTTATTAAGTATAAGATACTCCTGATATCCCTCTGAACTTAAGGGTTCTACATCAAAACTAATATATTGTGTATATTTTCCCTCAGTATCACATTTACCATCATCATCAAATTCTATCCTAGTTTTTTTTTTTTTTAAATCATCTAAGTGTCTAATTGACACTTCCCTAGTTTCTAAGTGTAAGATAATGTATTTATTTCCACCTGCAAAAGCAATCATCCTATGTGGACCTGAGTACCTAAGTGAAAGTTGTATGTAGGGGTTGTATGTAATTTGACCATGACCAAATCTCCTATTTGTAATTCTATTTTATGTGCTATTTTATGTTGTTGTTTTTTCATCTCTTGTGTATACTCTTTCCTATGTTCCCTAACTCTTTGATGTATGGCCTGAAATGTATGTATCCTATTTGAGATGTAATCATCTATATTATACACAGGATTTTGCTCTGCAATCAAGATTTCATATGGGAGAATTTTGTCCTCCCCAAAAATAATAAAATGGGGTGTTTCTCCCGTAGCTATGTTAATTTGGTTGTTTAGGGTACATTTAACACAAGAAATCCAAGTATCCCAAGTTATACTATGTGGGCTTATCAA
>NC_134790.1:56381731-56394231 GCF_046742065.1 Oratosquilla oratoria
ACATATATATATATATATATATATATATATATTTATATATATATATATATATATATACATGTGTGTGTGTGTGTGTGTGTGTGTGTGTGTGTGTGTGTGTGTGTGTGTGTGTGTGTGTGTGTGTGTGTGTGTGTGTGTGTGTGTGTGTGTGTGTGTGTGTGTGTGTGTGTGTGTGTGTGTGTGTGTGTGTGTGTGTGTGTGTGTGTGTGTGTGTGTGTGTGTGTGTGTGTGTGTGTGTGTGTGTGTGTGTGTGTGTGTGTGTGTGTGTGTGTGTGTGTGTGTGTGTGTGTGTGTGTGTGTGTGTGTGTGTGTGTGTGTGTGTGTGTGATTAGAGATACATTTTAACGACCACAATGCACTTTAATTCTAAGCCGATGTTGATGGCTTAGAATTAAAGTGCATTGTGGTTGTTAAAATGTATCTCTAATCACTAGGACCCATTCAGTGCTGTACAAATACTTTCCCGCGTTTGTATACTTCAAATTGTACTATCATAGTGGAGATGGGTTGAACGCAAAATTTCATGTTTATGTATGTACTCGAGCATACAAATATATATAAGGAATATTGCTCTTGACTTTTATCTCTCTTGATAGCGTAGTTGGTAAGTCAATGCGCACTTGTCATGTGATAGCTGAGTTCGAGTCCTTGGCAGTGCCACATTTCAATTTCTGGTTGTGGCCTCCATTGGGTCTCCCGATGATGATGGCCTAGAATTGAAGTGTATTGTGGTTGTTAAAATGTATTTCTAATCACTTTGACCCATTCAGTGTTGTACAAATACTTTCCCGCGTTTGTATACTTCCAATTGTACTATTATAGTGGAGATGGGTTGAACACAAAATTTCATGTATATGTATGTACTCGAACATACAAATATATATAAGGAATATTGCGCTTGACTTTTATCTCTCTTGATAGCGTGGTTGGTAAGTCAATGCGCACTTGTCATGTGATAGCTGAGTTCGAGTCCTCGGTTGTACCACATTTCAATTTCTGGTTGTGGCCTCCATTGGATCTACCGATGTTGATGGCCTAGAATTGAAGTGTATTGTGGTTGTTAAAATGTATTTCTAATCACTTGGACCCATTCAGTGTTGTACAAATACTTTCCCGCGTTTGTATACTTCCAATTGTACTATCATAGTGGAGATGGGTTGAACGCAAAATTTCATGTATATTTATGTACTCGAGCATACAAATATATATAAGGAATATTGCGCATGACTTTTATCTCTCTTGATAGCGTGGTTGGTAAGTCAATGCACACTTGTCATGTGATAGCTGAGTTCGAGTCCTCGGTTGTACCACATTTCAATTTCTGGTTGTGGCCTCCATTGGATCTCCCTATGTTGATGGCTTAGAACTAAAGTGCATTGTGGTTGTTAAAATGTATTTCTAATCACTTGGACCCATTCAGTGTTGTATATATATATGTATATATATATATATATATATATATATGTGTGTGTGTGTGTGTGTGTGTGTGTGTGTGTGTGTGTGTGTGTGTGTGTGTGTGTGTGTGTGTGTGTGTGTGTGTGTGTGTGTGTGTGTGTGTGTGTGTGTGTGTGTGTGTGTGTTTGTGTGTGTGTGTGTGTGTGTGTGTGTGTGTGTGTGTGTGTGTGTGTGTGTGTGTGTGTGTGTGTGTGTGTGTGTGTGTGTGTATAAACTACAAAATGTTTCAGAACAGACAATATATATTATCTGACTTCATGGAATTTTATTTTACTGAACTACGATAAGAACTAAGGCTTCCAGATTAGGAGTCAAAGTTAATTGAAAAACCTCGGGATCAAATCATGACTACTTTTGACTTCACAGATTCTATTGCGATGGTTAGACGGACTAGAAAAAAACAGTTGAGATCACGGTTATCGCTACGATGGAATAAATGCAGCCGGCCGAGGTCTTGGCCTGAATTAGATTTGACTTTGTTTTTTCTAGGAAGTTACAACCAAAATAAATTTTCATTGTTTCAATAACTTTGGCCTTGAGCCGATTGCTCACAAAATTTAATCAGTGGGGTCATGCAGAGACCATTGCCACCTTGCCATTTTATTGTGATATTGCTCTCAAACAAAGAGACACACTGGACCAAAATCAATATCTCACCCTCGGACCCCGTCCGCGTGAGGTAATGATAATAACAACGATATTATCAAATCCTACTTCCAACTCCTCCCCGGCCCACACCTGATCTCGACCTCTCGCGATCATCAGAGACTTTATTCACACTTCTACTAAATAATATATATTTGTGGACGCAAAGACTTTTTCCGCGCTCTCTTCTTCTTTCCCTGATTACAATTTCTCCTTCCTGAGCAAATGTTTCCTTTTGTATTCGGCCTCGCGCCAATAGTGTGTCCGTTACGTTTAATAGAATTTTTGTTTCATAATTTTTTCCCGTCTGCGGCCCAACTCATCTTAATTTCTGTTACCTTTCCCGTTTTCTCTCTTCTGACCACGGCTTCGGCTCCGATTTGGGTCTTTTGTTTAGCTTGCGATCTATGTTTATTGCCCGACCTTACCGTAACCTATGGATTGGAATAACTTTGTGCCTTTTAAATTGACCGCGGTTTGGGATAAATTTGTGCCTTTTGAATTGACCGTGGTTTGGGATAACGTCTGAAACTATGACTTGGCTGTGACTTCGGCTTACGATTCTCTCGAGTCATTTGGTTGCTTCACGGCTGCTCCAGTGCGAGTCCAATTCATCTTAGTTTGACTGTTTCTGTTTCACTCTTGAGGAATTTCTCTTAGATGACTGCGGGTAGAATATATAATATAACGAGTAGAACATACATTTGAAAGGGTTCACGCCCTCATTGTTGGGTGACTTTACTTCTGCTTGCACCAGGCAGCCACTCTATCATTCACCTCCGTAACACAGCGAAAAAAGAAGGGGATTGGTCGAGATAGTTTTAACGCTCTGGTGTCATGACGGATTGTCCCCAGCAAACTAAAATTGAGCTGGCGGAGGGCAAGGAATAAACAAGAGTTCGGTGCAATCCTTTCAAGGATGAGCCAAGATGCCTTTAACCCTTCTCGTACCGGCGGGATAGAATACAGTTGAATAGGATAGTCTTGCATCAATCAGAAAAGAAGATAGGTCATGCTTCATCGTTCTGAACTCTAGCTGGCAGCATAGTGGCAACACTTATAGAATCATTGACGTTTAATAATGGCTGAGGTGGTGAGTATGGTGAGTATCAATCTGCAAAAACCTTGATTGAATGTCCAGTCATCATCGGATTATGTTCTCCCCTCAAGTAGAAAAAAAAAATAGATCCACGGGACCAAAGGCCAAAGCACAGAAGATAACGGGACAGAAGACAATTGGGACAAATGAGACAGGAGACCACCGGGACAGAAGACCACTTTGATAGAAAATCATGATATAAGCCCATCATTATTAACAGAGTGACCTTCGCAGCTATCTCCCAAACACCTAACTCCGCCCTATCTAATCCATGTAATCTTACATTGGAATCAATCCGGACACCAAGTATCAGCCACTCCTTAGGGCTGCATCTGAAGGAGATGAGAGGGAGTTGATGGGTTTTAGAAGTAGGCAGTTCCACTATCAATCTTGCAGAACCACCACATGCAGACACTCATTATTGGTCCCAGAGAAGAAAAAAGAAAATGAACATTAAAAAAAAAAAAAAAAAGAGAGAAAATGGATGGAACAGAAAAAGACATGGTATTGGGAAGACGGAACAGATTCGATAAGTCGGAACGATCTCCTCAGTTCTGATGGGTCTCAGGAAGCCGGAAGAATCATCCCGCTAGGTCGAAGATGCCACTCGTTGTCTCATGCCTCGATAGCAATCTTCCTCGACGCTTTTACTTTCCTTAACTTCTTTGCTGCCGAGCGAGCGCCACAGAGACGAATGACATAATCTGGCGACAGGCAGAATAAAAGGAAAAGTGCCATCTGGCATGGAAGGGGTTTATGATCGCTATCTCTCTCCGTGGTTTCACACGCAATGCTCTTTTTATCACTCTGACTTTTATTGCTTATTTATCTGCATATTTGTGTATCTTTTATCTATTTATCTATTTACATATTTACCTAAGTTTATTTCCTCAATTCTATGCATATATTTATTTATTTGCTTATGTATTCATATATTTATTCATTTATCGTTTCCCCTGGTCGTCATTACTTTTTTTTTTTTTTTTTTTAATTCGCTCATTCGCTCCTCGTCGACCGTCGTCAATCTGGCCACCAGATAATGTGACATCATAATTACAGCTTACGTCATCATCATTAGTGCGGTAATGTTGTTCCCTCACGCAAGAGGGCTCTGCGCTCTATGACACGACACTTTTGTGGCGTCGACATCTCGCCTCCTTTCTTCGCAACTTCCCTGCGCCTCCTCTGCCTGAATCGGCCCCTGGCATCCGTCGCAGCCCCTCGGCACGTCCGGCTCCCGTACCTCGGAAACTCATTCCTTCTTCCACTCCCCGGCTGGCAGAAATTAATCAATCCTGCAAGTGCATGAAGGAAGACTATTGCGGAAGGCCATAGTCGCCTAGCAATAAATCTACATTATATTAAGAGCCGTGTTTCTCCGTCCGTCTCATTCCCCAGAGGACATGAGCAAAAATAATTTTTCATGTAGGATGATGCATGTAATACGCTGCATGTAACAAGTTGCATGTAAATGTTTTTCCTTAATATATATATATATATATATATGTATATATGTATATATATATATATATATATATATATATGTATATGTATATATATATATATATATGTGTATGTATATGTAACATGTTGCATATTTCGAGTAATATATTGCATGTTGCATTAACATGTAAAATGTTGTATCTTTAACATTTTAACAAATACAACAGGGAACCTGACGGGACTCAGAACAAACAGCCAGCAATAACGAGGAACTTGGAAAAGATTTTGGTCGATCTGTTGGAGGTGGCGAAGGAACTGGAAGATTTCGGTCGAAATGGAAGCACATCGCTTTAGCAGACAGAGATTGATCAAACTTTTGTTCGAGAATATTCCTGGGTAGCATGGACGTTTACCTTTGTTCTCTGCCTGGCATAAAGACTACGGAGCCTCAGTTCTTGTTTGGAGGGAACACAGATAAGCTGGAACCTCGATACAGTTTGGCTGACGGAGTAAATGGGCAACGTCGGTCACTAACGTGAGTGACTAAAATTCAAAATCAAAACGAACGCAGATTAACATCATATATATATATATATATAATATATATATATATATATATATATATATGTATGTATATATATATACATATGTATTATATACATATATATATAATTTATTTATATATATATTACATACATACATGTATATATTATATACATATATATATGAGAGTAATTCGCTAATAGCAGCGACATCAAACCGATAATGTATGGGGTTCGTCCCGGTCTTTACCCCATACCACTGGTGGGCTGGTCCTTGAGTAAAACAGGAATTTCGGATCGCCGTAATAAGTGATCTTCCTTCCCTCGGGAATCAGTTCGATTCCAGGTTTCAAGGATTTTATAGCCTCTGTGGTCTAGTGGTTAGGGCACTGGGAAGGTAATTTACGGATGGCCGAGTACAGCGGGTTCGAATCCTGCATGCAACTGTCACAAAAAATTATCGGTTTGATGTCGCTGCTATTAGCGAATTACTCTCATAGTTACAATGGTGATATGCGTGAAAGGGGTTCGTCCCGGTCTTTACCCCATACCACTGGTGGGATGGTCCTTGAGTAAAACAGGAATTTCGGATCGCCGTAATAAGTGATCTTCCTTCCCTCGGGAATCAGTTCGATTCCAAATTTCAAGGATTTTATAGCCTCTGTGGTCTAGTGGTTAGGGCACTGGGAAGGTAATTTACGGATGGCCGAGTACAGCGGGTTCGAATCCTGCATGCAACTGTCACAAAAAATTATCGGTTTGATGTCGCTGCTATTAGCGAATTACTCTCATAGTTACAATGGCGATATGCGTGAAAGGGGTTCGCCCCGGTCTTTACCCCATACCACTGGTGGGCTGGTCCTTGAGTAAAACAGGAATTTCGGATCGCCGTAATAAGTGATCTTCCTTCCCTCGGGAATCAGTTCGATTCCAGGTTTCAAGGATTTTATAGCCTCTGTGGTCTAGTGGTTAGGGCACTGGGAAGGTAATTTACGGATGGCCGAGTACAGCGGGTTCGAATCCTGCATGCAACTGTCACAAAAAAATTATAAACATATATATATATATATATATATATATATATATATATATACATATATTCAGAGATGAAATATTGGTGTCATAGTTGTCAATGACTGTTTAAATCAAACCATCATCAGCTTTGAATAATCCCTGTATTTCCCTGCTATCACTGGTATTTTGCACCGCAGATGATTTGAGCCGCAACACCTAATCATATGAACATGTTACTGAAAAGTCATGCAGCATACTTAGCAAGTATTTCTCCCTTGCACAAACACCAAGAACGACTTGTAACCACTGATCTATATAACACCTGGATAGCGTATACGGGCCGTGGGCTGCCCCAGGAGTGAGGCGGGCAGGCGGGACATGGCCGCCATAATGGAAGTACCAAAACAGCAAGTGTGAACCGCTCCGCCGGTCATGGGACACTAATCTATATAACACCATTTTTAGATCAGTGTCATGGGAGCTGTCGTGTTACTCTCGTGGCCTGTGATCCAAGCATGATTGGGTATATAATGGCCACACAATTCGTCGCTGTTGGGCCCTCCATATACATACATACATACATACATACATACATACATACGTACGTACATACATATACAAGGTGTATATCAAAATAGCATCATCACAATAAAACAATACATTGATATTTATTACCTCTAGCAGAAATAACCATTTATATACATAAACTTGTGCATGTATATGGATGAGTTGGCACTGACTAATTATAATTCCAGTATATATTATAACTTCAAGGGAATGTTACACAGACAACAAATGGGATAATGATATATAGTCAAAATATTATAGGGATAATTATAATTATAATTATAGATCTATACTAGCATTTAACGGAATAAATATCCCTATAACATTTGATTACTGTACTGCATATCGTTATTGGTGCTTGAATAAAACAAGTTTTGATAACTCCTTCCTCACTTTGACACCGGTTACTTTTTGAGAATACAATTTGGAAATATGATGGAGCCTGATTTTGCAGAAGCACGTGACGATACACTTGATCAAATTGACGATGTGGTTAGAATCCGGGGTTGTGTCGAACATGTGGAAAGATAGAGAAATTGCCATATCTATGATCTAAATTGTTTCAAATAGTAAAATATCGCATTAAAGTGGTGAACATGTAAGGGGCCATTCAAAGAGTATGTAACGCTGGTGGGGGGGGGGGTGCATGGTAGACGCTAATAATGGTTATTTATATTTATTTATTTATGTCATAAATTATGCATTGAAACAGCATATCCTTAATAGATCGAGCAATAAATATCGAGCAACAAAAAAATCCAAAAACATCATACCATGTTTCATTCTTTCATGCAATCGTAAACAATTTCACACAGGACAAATAAAAATGAGTATGTTTTGGTAAGAAGTCAAGGGGGAGGGGTGTTTGGCGGATCTGGCCTACACTTGATGGGGGTGCCGAGTTGTAATTAGTTGTAATCAGTGTTATGTAATACAGGGAGGTGTAACGCCCAGTGTTACGCAATGTTACATGAGGTGGGGGGTGTCGAATTTCACCAGAAAAAACGTTACATAATTTTTGAACGGGCCCCGAATAGTAATTCAGCCCATCTAATATGAATTCCTCACACTTCACAATATAGAAAAAGCCTACACATGTAATCAGGAAGAACAACTGGTTCTATACAGCTACACAGCTCTGGACAGCGTTTGAGCCTTATAAGATATTTTTAAATGATAAATATCTATCCTGCTATTGCCACGATTACATTCGTGACAAATGGGTTGCTGCTAGATCTATTTCTTACATATAATAAATACATAGCATTAACATGACAACACCTAACAAAACAGTTGGTGGGCAACATTTTATGGCTCCTGATGGCCAGCCGCATCATTTGTTGATGGGTATCGGGATGTTTTGGGTAATAAAACCTTAATTTCCTTACGAGCGGAAGGACTGCTCACATCCACCTTTTCTCCGGTTGGTGCAGTTGAATGCAGCACAAGTTGGCATTGTAAAATGATCGTTGAATATGTATATGGGAACGAAAGCTGCCGAGAACTGTAACTGTATCAGATCAGTGATCGCGTGGCGTGACTTTGTTTTGGTACTAACATCATGGCTGCCGCCGACCTCATAATCTCGACACCGATCCGTGATCCAGTTATATCTAGATCAGTGATTGTAACGAGGCAGGTTTGTGCGCTACTGCACTGGTCACTATGTTTCCAATGAGAAGTGCAGGGAGTGAAGCAGATAGTTTTGGACTGATTTCGGACAACAAGCTCATCGATGTACTACTAGATTCAGCCAAAGCAATATTTTCGTTCATTCGTGAAAAGCAACTTTTGCTGTCAATATCAATTGACTTTGCTTCCTCAAGGATCTGACTTGCAACTGACTTAATTGCATGTTCTTCATCGTCAGATTCGTCGAACAAGTTCACAAGCTAAAACGCACGTGACCTTTACACCAACAATGATGCTAATCCTTTGCAAGACAACAGCAACAAGCGATCACCAAAATGCTTCTCAAGTGCATCACCCAAGCTCCGTCTTTGAAGTTGTGTGCCACCGTCTTCCGTGTATTGCTTGTGAGCGTCAGTCGAAGACCAAAGCTTGCTCGTATCAGATTCCTCTTCTTCGATGAGCATGTAAAGTACTGGATCCTTGTGGAGTTTATTTTTTATCGCTGCAGCTTTTAATGATTTCGAACCTATGAATGAGAGTCTGTAGTCTCGATGATAACGTGCATCAGCTGCATGCAGATCACTTATTACACCAAGAACACGAAGTTCAACATCCTTACCCCACTGGTCATTTCGATCATGGCACACCTGAAGAATGGCTTCTTTGAAGTTCTTGCCCTTTGACCCTGAATCTATGGTACGACAACGGCTTACAGGTCTCCATCTTCCAGGGTGTTTGGCTTCCTTCTGTTCTGTACATTCCTCACCACAAAATATACCAGTGGTCTTTACAGTTGAACTCTGAATGAGTTCGAGACAACCTAGTTCGTTTTGGTGGTGGCTGTTCAGTTGGACATTTTTGCTGCTTCTTCAAGAGTCTTATAATTTTGTGCTCTAATATGTATGATGATACACATGATCGATGACATTGAACAGTATAGTCCTTATTGTCTCTGATAGACAATTCTCTTGGAAATGTATCACCATGTTGTTTGTTTGCGTTGATGATCGACTGGATTCTGTCTTTTCCTTTTTTTTTTTTTTTTTTTCTGCCTAGCTGCACCGGCCCATCAGTTTAAAGTAGCACTCAGTTATTTCTGCCTTAAAAGAGATGAAAGAGCTACCTAAGCAAATTGCACCAACATCATCTTTCCTAGCAATAGAAGAAGTCAAATTAAAGAGCATTTACCACCACTGCCCTATATGAACAAAATAAAATTAAGTATACCTAAAAACAAGCAGAAATCACGGAAATTTTAACTATCTTATTGTGAGATAAAAGACGACCAACTAGTTTCCAGTAGAACGGATAATCTTGGAACTACTTTTATACTGAATATGAACAACTCAATAAGTTTTGGGTTTACACTTTATTTTTCATTAAAATTGGCTTCCTTGACCTCGAAAACCCTAGAATTGATGTATCATATTATAAAATAGGCCAAAAAATAAAGAAATGAGAGACGTTTATAGCTTTTGGATTTACGCGGCAGCCATCTTGGACGCCATGTTGAATTTCTCAAAATGCCCAAAGATGCCAGCTGGGCATCATTCAGTTTCTGATTCTATGGAACTTTTTCTACCAAAATCAATCATAACCTGCTGGGGGATATTTTCGCAAGGTTGTCACCCACTGCTGCCAAACTATTAAGCCTGTTGTCATCGGGAAGGCTGCCATACCACGATGTAGGAAAGACTATCCGTGAGTCGCCAGTTGTGTACTACAACATCAAAATTGCATGGTTTATTTCTGCCATTTTTAGCGACTGGTTCTTCAAACATTTCATTCCTGAAGTGTGCAACTTTCAAGAAAGTTTTCTACATATCGATCCTGAGAATGTAAAGGCGCTTCTACTTGACAATGCACCAGCGCATCCAGATGCCGACAATTTAGTGAGCACTGATGGCAAGACTAGTGTCATGTTTCTTTCCCCAAATACAACTTCGCTCATATAACCCATGGAGCAAGAAGTCGTTGTTTCATGCAAGAGATATCTTGATAAAGTTTTGGTTTCAATAGAGGAAGAGGAAGGTTTAAAAGACACTAAAGGTTAACGAACTCTTAACAACATAAAACACTACAACATAAAGTCTGCCACAATTTCATGTCGGCATGAAAATCTGTAAAGATGACTACGCTTGCAAACTGCTGGAAGAAATTAATGATTGATGAAGATCTAGAACTAGATTTGCATGGTTTTGAACTTCAAGACCTTTTCCAGACTTTACTGTGTGCTGGAGAGAGAAATATTACAGTAGATAATGTAGAAGGCTGGCTTGAAGAGAATTATGCTGATCCTGGTTACAGGTCTTATCGACGGAGATAGTTGAAGCTATTCTCGCAGACAAAGAAGAGGCGGGAGAGAGTAGCAGTGAGGAGGAGGAAGTGGTAAGACCGAAAATGTCGGTGGTGAGTGAGTCTCTTGATATGCTCAGCTTACGTTAAGGTCACCAATAACCGTGAAATTCAGGGTTCTTATGAACATTTGCGCACTCTAAGAGAACTAGTAATTCGTGAACAATACAACAAAACCAAACTGTTAAAGCTGAATATATTTTTTCAAACGCAGAACCACTCCCCAACCGCTCACCATCATCACTATCACCACAGCCAAGCACCAATTCGAACACTGCTTCAGATGGAACCAGCAATGCTTTAATGAAGTATACAATCTCCTCTGACTCTGACTCAGAGTTTATTGCTATTCCGAGTTCTTTATATACGATCACGGCAAAAGTAAACCTAATCTCACTCCACATAAGATAAACGAAAATTACAATTGTATTTCCATATTTATTTACATTGATATTTAATATAATTATCTATTCATGTTGATCGTTATGCTGCTTGTCATGTATACAGTACTTGGGTACCACTTTTATGGACCTTAGTGTATTTTTCCTTGTATTTCCATTATCTTAATCCCCCACATTAAAACGCTTTACATCAACGGACAACCTCTCTCCCCAATTAGTCCGCTAATGAGAGGTTCAATTGTATACACCCCCCATATATATATATATATATATATATATATATATGTATGTATATATATATATATATATATATGTATGTATATATATATATACATATATATATATATATATATATATATATGTGTGTGTGTGTACATACATATGTACACATGCGTGAGTTTACGTGGTTCTGGTATATCATGGAACTGTTTCGGTTGTCCGCATTAGCACGTGGCATTATAATATACAAGTATTTGTTTCAATTTTTTTCTTTCTTGGATTCTTGACCTCTCCTCCTCCACAACCACATCCCATCCCATCCCATCCATTTTTTTTTTTCTTCTTCTTCTTTCAAGAATTAAATCCTATCCTGGTAAAAAATAATAATCACCCCCGAAGAAGTCTTAGGGGAAAAGGAGAAAATAAAAAGACAAATGAATCTCTTGTACAGAACTCAACATAGATCTATTTTCGAACTATGACCTATCGGACGCTAGTTGGTCGAGTGTGTTTACTAGTCAGTCATCAAGCAGTGGGGTATTTGGTCGTCAAACACGTTTGTCGAACGTGTTTGACAACCAAATACCCCATTCACACGGTCAAATATCACTTCAAACACTTGTTTGACAAACCGGGTTTGTCAAACCGTTTGGCCGTCTAAATGGCCCTTTAGGCTTCACCACTCACGGCCACCTTCACTCTGCACCATCCTACCAACCTTGCCAAACCATCGTAGTGAGTCACAGAGGCTGCGTTGTCCCTAAGGGGAGAGGCCGACTGTCATGCAGAGGACACTCAAAGCTGAACACGCTTTCACCTGTTGTATAGTAGTTTACTTTTTACTCTTTGTTCCTACTTTGTCGTCATTCTTACTTCCTCTACTTATTCTTCTTCCTGACAGTCATTCTCACTTCCATTTATTTTCTCTACGTTCCGCCTAAATGTTCCATGTAGATTCGTTCACCGTCCTTTAACTTATTTAATTCTTATTTCCATTTGCTATGCACTTCGCTTACTTTCGCTCTTTTGTTTTTTCCTTGTTATCTTTCCCCCTCCCGTTTCGCAAGATTTCTTTTCGTTTCGTCTCCTCTCCCCTCTCTTTTCCTATTTTGCTTCGCTCGTTGCACT
>NC_134790.1:56399231-56401731 GCF_046742065.1 Oratosquilla oratoria
CTGCAACTGTGCGTGTGAGATGCTCTTTATCTGATCTTTCTTACAAAACCTGTTCGATATAGGTGACCCTGCAGAGATTTTCTCTCTATCGACATAGCTTTTGTAGATCAATGATGGAAATAACGCTGAGAGACCGAAAGAGAGCAAGTTGGGTGAAACAGCAGACTACAGTGAAAAATATTGTGGAGGCGGTAAAAGAGAGGAAGTGGAATTGGGCAGGTAAGTTAGTGCGAACGACTGATGAGCGATGGAGCAGGTGTGTTACTGAGTGGACGCCGCGAGATAGAGAGCGTGGAAGAGAGAGACCAGACAAGGTGGAGAGACGAGATCGAGAAGTTTGCAGGAGTGACGTGGCAGATGATACCGCGGTCGTGTGATTCATGGAATGCTATGAAGGAGGCCTTTGTTCAGCAGTGGACTCAGGATGGTTGATTTGATTGATTGATTGAAAACAGGTCAACTATGCCCTCTCCTTCCTTTCTTTCACCAACTCCCTCCATCTTTCCCTCTCTCCCTCACGCTAACCCTCCCTCCACTCCCCCAACCCCTCCCCCCAAAAAGACCGTTAGGATGCCCCCTCGGCCACATTATATAAGCTAAATCCACGCGTTCTCATGTGTCATATCTTTACTTTCTTTACTTTGTAAATACTGTTTCCCAGTTAATTCTCTCCATTACTTCATTTATCTGTATTTATAAATTATTTTAATTATTGTGACCTTTTGTGTTTATTTTCTTTATTTCTGTATGATTGTATTTATATGTTCCAGATATTTCCTGAAGATGTCTCTATGTAGACGAGACGTTGACAATAGAAATGTATGATTTTGGTGAACTCGTATTTGCTCACCCCCCAAATGCCCGAATCCTTGTTATGAAAATTGAAAATATGCACAAGAAGCCTAATAACTGTCAAAATGCTGTCGATTTTAACAATACATGCACACACACACACACACACACACACACATATATATATATATATACATACATATACATATATATATACATATATATATACATATACATACATATACATATATATATATATATATATATATATATATATATATATATATATATATATATCAAGGACTACTATTACACAGGACGTGCGCACCCAGATCCCTGGGTCCGCTAGCGGAGGCCATTGCTTTCTTTGTAACCTAACATTTTATATTGGACAAATATATCAAAACTAGAAACCTAACATTGTATATAGGACAAATATATCAACTATTGACTTATTCAATGCAGTATAAGTTAATATAAACTTTTATAGTGAAAAAGGAAACTATTTTTGAGGCACTGTTATGCTTTCAAATGCCAATTTTAGCCGGATTTAACAGGTATTATTGTATGAGGTTAGTGGACACTAGGGTTGGCGATTTTTTTTTTTTTTTTTTTTCGTCTTTTGAAAAATATAAAAAATCTATTTTTTTAACAGATTTGTTTGATTTAAAGAGATTTTTTTTATAGATTTTAAATATTGTGGGATTGCTATCTGATATGCGATCTGATTGCTACAGGACTTTTTAGCATATCAATATAAGGAGCAGTGTTATATAGACTTGCCACAAGTATACAAGGAACGGTATAAGCCTACATTTAGTATATATTACTGTGGAGCCCACAAATTTCAAGAAGATTCTTGTTGAAACTTGTTCTAGGTAAGGAGCTTCTCACCGAGTCAGTTGCTGCTTTGGAATCAACCAGGAAGGATGTCTTCTGGACCTGCAGAGTGGTTCCCTCAGGCAGAAAAAATTATCCTGTCTGATATTATTTCGAAAAACTACCAACAACTTCTGGCAAAGGGTACCGAGCTAAATGCAAACACTGCAGCCAGGAACTACAGGGCATTGTGTCAAGATTAAAATCTCACACAGATAAATGCCAAGGTCAGCCACAGCATACAGAAGAAAAAATTGATGACCCAGGTAAATAAATTTACTTATATTGTGTGCATTTCTCCCTTTTCATACGCAACTATATAAATTTGGTGAACAATGGAGAGCATGTGCAATAAAAATGTGAAGGCCTAAGGAGAAGATACTTCAACTTTATTACTTCTAAATTTGGGTAATGACTATATCACTATCATATACTGTATCCACTCAACTTAGGGGCCTAGATGATTGTTATTCATTTCATTCAACATTATGTAATATATTTCATAGGTTTTATTGGAATTCAGCCCACATGGGATTCAGCCCAAAGAGATTTAGCCTAACCTAACCCAACTAACCCATTATTTTTAGTGAATTTAAAAGTGGACTGAATCCTGTGTGGGCTGAATTCCAAGCCCACCTATTTCATACCATGTTAATTATTTCCAAATAATTTAGTGGCTTGTTTGAATATGATCATTATCTAAAAAAATAACTACTGTACTCAAAAGTAGCCTAAATCACACCGTATTCATTCATTTATATATTCATTTATAAATCATGCAATATGCTAAAATTTTCTGTTTCCATTTCAGGATCTGTATCAACAGCTT
>NC_134790.1:56406731-56414231 GCF_046742065.1 Oratosquilla oratoria
CACTATGCAAATTCTCCAGGAAATTCTCTGACACGGACCAAGTTATCACTCAGATACAGAGGCAGTCAGTACTCATTGTATCCAACCACACGGTCATACGGTCCCCCTCATTACAATTTTTAATCCACCAAGGCATTGACTCGCTTCTCTCAATCTACATTCTACCTCCACCCCCTCCTCCCTTCCCTGCCACATTCACACCCAAGTATCTAAAACTATCCACTTCCTCCAGTCTCACTCCCTTAATACTCATTCCAGTCTGCTGCTACCTTCTCCCCTTGTACATCTCATCACCTTACTTTTACCCACATTGATCTTCAACTTCCTTCTTTCACACACCTTCCCAAACTCTGCCACTAACCTTCTCAATCCCTCTTCTGATCTGTCCCGTCTGGGGTATTGGCTGCATGTTATTGTGGCAAAGTATCATGCAGCTGAAACTTTAGGGTCTATATGGGGCACACCTTCGGACCAAACCCACACATCATTTTGCCTGTGATAGAGGAAGTCTCTGTTCATAGAGAAAGGATGGCACTTTTATTATTCTGCGACTGTCCTCCCGTTATGCTGTCCCCCTTGTTATTGTCCTGTATCATTTCTTTGAATATTCATTACTTTTTTTTAGCTGCAACCAATTCTTCCCACTTGAGTCTTTCGAGAATACAAAAAGCGAGACGGGGATAGGACTAGGAATCCTACTACCTGTAGCCCCAAAGGGGACATTCCTTAAAAAAGAAAAAAAAAAGTAAAGGCATAAGAGGGCCTAGGAATTTTCCAACCATTACCCTAAGATTTGGATCTTTTAATGTGCGTGGATATGGTAATGATGAGAATAAAAGGGAAGAGATAGGTAATATGTTTGTGAGAAGAAAGATGGATGTGTTAGCATTGAGTGAAACTAAGTTGAAAGGAAGGGGTGAGTTTGAGTTTGGGAGTGTAGTTTGGAGGTTCTCAGGAGTGAAGAGAGGACGAGGGAGAGAAGGGGTGGCTATACTAGTAAGTGAAGAGATAGGTAAGTGTGTAGTGGAGTGGAAGGAGGTTTCTTCAAGATTAATGTGGATGAAGGTAAAGCTGGGAAGTGAGATGTGGGTTTTTGTAAATGCATATGGGCATGGTAGTGAGAAGAGTGTAGAGGAACGGGAGGCTATTTGGATGGATTTAAATGAGTGCATAGAGGGATTAGGGAGAAATGTCGATGTAGTTGTATTGGGAGACCTTAATGCTTGGGTAGGAAATGAACCAATAGACAGAGTGATTGGGAAGTGTGAAGTTCCAGGAAAAAATCGTAGTGAAGAGCTGATGGTGGAGATTTGTCTCGAAAGAGAGTTGATCATAGTAAATACAGTGTTTAGAAAGAAGTTGAAGATAAATGTGGGTAAAAGTAAGGTGAGGAGATTACAAAGGATTACAAGGGCGGAGCATGCCGACAGGAGACCTTTTGGTCCATAACTAGGTCGGATGCCAAAAAATATAATAATGATAAAGATCAAATAAAATAAAATAAAAAGTATAATAATATAAATGATAAGTAAAATAAATAAATGCATAGGTATAGTTAAATAATAAATAAGAAGGTAAATAGTAAATAAAAATAAATTTACAGATGAATAATGATAAATGAAAATCAAACAAATAGTAAATAAACAGACAAATAATAACAAATAAATGAACAAATACATACATTACAGCATCTTGCTTAGATGTTTATCTAAATGAATCTTAAAGCTTCGAACTGAATTACATTGCACTGCCTCTGCAGGAAGTTTATTCCATTCATTAACTACACGGTTGGCGAAGTTGTTTCTACCCACTTCCAAATTAAATCTATTTCCTGACAGTTTGAGACCATTATTTCTTTTCGGATTCTCATTCAATGTAAAAATTTTGTCACTTTTGATGTTGTAAATCCCTTTTAGAATCTTAAAGACATGTATCAAGTCGCCTCTGAGTGAACGCTTTTTAGGGAAAACAGATTCATATGTTTTAGTCGATTTTCGTATGATTTATCTTTTATATTTGGAATCAGTTTTGTGGCTCGCCGTTGTACTTTTTTCCAATATGTCAATGTCTTTAATGAGATTTTCTAATCTAATAAGTTGACTACATTGTCCGTAAGAAATTAACCAGATTATGCCATAACAGTCTTTGGACCAAATTCTCTTTTACGGAAAATGTAGATAACTTATCAGATGAAATCCTTACTAGATAGGAAAAAGAGGTAATAGGATTCGGAGTCAATTTTGCCATGAAACCGGACAAAAGTCATGCCTTAGATTATGTAGTTGGATTTGATAAATACATGGCAGCTAGTGATTATGACAAAGACTTATTTTGTTTAAAATGTGTTATTTTGCAAGGAAATATGGACTGTTCCAAAGAAGACAATGGTCTACCCAAACGTTACAAACTAGCGTCAAACCATCTCATAAATCGTAAAGATATCATAATTACTAGACGGATAAAGAGGGAAGTTAGTAATTCTCAATCAAAAAGATTATGAAACAAAGGCTCTCAACATGTTAACAGATAAGGAAACTTATGAACGTCTTACCAAAAATCCCCTTAAAAATTCAGCCACAGAATTCAACAAAGAAGCCCGTAAAATCTTAGGAGATGAATTATTTAACAAACTTAGAGTCATCAATCCCCAATTACCCAATTTTTATGGTCTTCCAAAAATTCACAAAGAAGACATCCCCCTTAGACCTATCCTTTCAAATAGAAATTCCTGCACTAATATGGTATCTAAATGGCTGGCCGGAATTTTAACACCTTTCGTAGGAAGTTTCTCTAACACTCACATCAAACACACTGAAGATTTTGTGAGTAAAATTAAGAGACATAATATACCTCAGAATAGTAAATTACTAAGTCTGGACATAGTTTCCCTATTTACTAATGTCAACATAGATGATGTTTTAAGATTCTTGGAAACCAAACTGCATCAATATCAACACCAACTCCCTCTGTCAGTTTCAAAAATTATTAGACTTACCCGCTTATGTCTTAACACTAATGTTTTCTCTTTTAAAGACTTATTTTAGACAAAGATATGGATGCAGTATGGGGTCCAATCTTTCCCCAGTTCTAGCCAATTTATATATGGAGTATTTCGAATGCGAACTATTACCAGACATCAAACCAGCTGAGATGTTTTGGTACAGATATGTCGATGATATTTTTACTGTTTGGGACGAAAAATGGGGCTCATTCAGTGTCTTCTTGGAAAAATTAAATAAAATAGCACACAGCATAAATTTCAAGGTGGAATGGGAAGAAGAAGGAAAAATACCTTTTCTGGACGTATTGGTGATCAGGTGTCCGGACCAATTGTCCTTTTCTGTATACAGGAAGCCCACTCACTCCGGCAACTATTTACATTTTTTCAGCCACCACCCTGATAACATTAAACGTAGTGTAGCTTCGGGTTTATATCTAAGAGCTTTGAGGATATGCAGCCCACAACACCTTGACAAAGAATTAGAACAAGTGAGTTCCCAACTCTCAAAATTAGGATATCCGTGGTGGTTTTTGTCCAAAGCACTGAGCAAGGCAAAAAGCAATTTTCATAAGACACCTAACCCAGACAATAAGTATAAGTGGAGTGATAACAACATTATACTTCCATACAATGAGTCAGTGAACGCCTGTTCCAAAACACTACCTATCAATATGATATTTAATTACCCAAACAGTATTTTTAGGAAAGTAGTAAATGTACACCGAAGGACGAATGTGGACACCAGCCCCGGGGTTTACAAACTACCTTGTAAGGACTGTGAAGAAGTGTACTGGGGCCAAACAGGAAGAGAACTGACTACAAGAATTAAGGAACACAAGAACTCCATCAAATATGGTCAAGAAAATTCCGCAGTGTTCCTACATACCAGCAAAAAGGATCATCGTATGGACTGGGATAATGCTACCATCGTTTATAAATCCCACTGCAGCTTTCGAAGGAAAATTATAGAATCCTCCCTTATTAAACATATACCTAATTTTAATACCTCCAAAGGTCAGTGGTCCCCAGACTGTATAACTTGGATGGCTGCTAAGAAGTCCATCTCTAAAGCAGCCGGGCTTGACCTCACTATCGGCCAACCTCCGCCCCGACCTCATCAAGGACACATAACCTGAGTCCCCCTTTTCCATGTCCCCAAATGTACCCCTTCTTAGCTATATATACTCTCATACTCCACACTATGTATCATTTTGCTGAAGAGGACCACAGATAGTGGTCGAAATATAAAGAATTTCTGTCCATCTTATCTTATTCTCCGACAGTGGATCAATAAGTCTTATATATATATATATATATATATATATATATATATATATATATATATATATATATATATATATATATATATATATATATACATAGATATTTATATTCGTTCTCGCACTACACATCTCCCTGCTGAAAAGGTCGAGTAACGGCTTGTCGAGTCAATTGCGTTTTCAAGCTCTGAATGAGGACCAATCATTGGTCTGGTTTGTTGTAAGCATTCAGCGATAATTATAATCACTCTACCAGTAAGCCATGTGCCTGTATGCCTGCGTAAATACATTGAGCCGCTTATAATTGTAGTCATGCAAAACTTCAAGTTTGAGTGTCAGGTATTATCTCATAAATATGAAAAGGAGAAGAATCTGGCCTACTTGCTATTTAGTGTCCGTCACACAGGGGAAGGGTGTTTTTGATTTAGCAGCTCCTCTGCCTTTTATGTGTTTATAATCATGGGTGACATTATTTCTAGCTGTGGATGTATAACATCATTTGCTTTACACAATTATATATGTGCTCTGAGTTCTCAACCGGGAAGGTAATACGAGTTGCTGTCGATTACAAGTCCGACACGTGATCCAAGACCGTGGTGAATCACAAAAATCAGAATTGATCTCATGTCAGTGACATCGCAAACGTTGGCATGTGTGTGTGTGTGTGTGTGTGTGTGTGTGTGTGTGTGTGTGTGTGTGTGTGTGTGTGTGTGTGTGTGTGTGTGTGTGTGTGTGTGCGTACGTGCGTGTGTTCTTATGTGTGTGTGTGTGTGTGTGTGTGTGTGTGTGTGTGTGTGTGTGTGTGTGTGTGTGTGTGTGTGTGTGTGTGTGTGTGTGTGTGTGTGTGTGTGTGTGTGTGTGTGTGTGTGTGTGTGTGTGTGTGTGTGTGTGTGTGTGTGTGTGTGTGTGTGTGTGTGTGTGTGTGTGTGTGTGTGTGTGTGTGCGCGCGTGCGTGTAGGAGTCTGTGTATTGTGTATAGACCTGGAAACAAATCAGGCAGCAAACAAGCAGGAAGTCTTGCAAAGACCAACAAGCAGACAGACAGAACGAAGATCTTCCTTGCATAATCGAGCCTTGGGGATCCAAATTCATTTTCCAAAAATGCTTAGTTATTTCATTTGATGTTTCCATTCTTTTCCGTAAACTCGTAAAAATATTTCAATTTTGTTTTAGGCTCAGAGACGAGCGCATTATAGTGAGTCCATGGGTGGTAAACTCAGAAAAATACAAAGATATGATACTAACTGTTGGCTTAAGGCTCCAGCCTGGAACTCACGTCCCCGCAGTAGCCAGCAACAATCCTTGGTCCTTCCTAAGGGAAGAAACACTGCTGGTCTCTGCCTCAAAGTTTGGCTTGGACCATTGTCTGGCACGTACTGGAGACCAAACTAGCGCCTCCCACCCCCGAGTCAGGAACACCAGCCACAGCTCCACGCAGGATCTGCAACTGGGCAAATATGAGTGAAATGTGTCGAGGTCTAACCTGTCTCCTGTGGATAGCCCAAAGCCCCACAGCGGCTGACAATAGTCCCCAGGCTCTCCCACAGATATCTCTGAGAAGAAAGTTTAGAATGTCTTCTTTGTTAATTAGTGTGGGACTGTTTCTATGTCGCCTACTGAATGTAGTAGAGGGGTGATAGCAGTTGCCGGTTGTCAGCTCTCCATGTATAAAAAGGTGTTAGAATTAGAGATGAAGTTGAGAGATCCTGGGCCCAGCTCGGACACTCAGTGTCAGTCCTTCAGGGCCGCACTTACCTGTGCTTTATGAAAGGGAGTCGCAGAGTCATCAGTCTTTCGCTTATACCTATAGGAACTTCGTGGGGACGACTGAGTAGACTTGTTTTAATTGCAAAATCTACACCGTGGATTCTGTGAGGGCCTTCTGGTAGCCCCTTCCAGAAGAATGTATAGTACCTACGGAGTTCAGATGTGACGAGTGCGTTGCGCCTACGGGGTCTATCACAGCCATTGGTGAGAGGCTGGTCCATGAGTGTTCTGACGTTCCAGAAGACCAGTTTCATTTTCTTGATGTTTCGACAACGATTGTGAGATGCCTTGGTGAGGGCGGTTACCCACTACAGGATTGGGCTTGGAGATGAATACTTTTGTTAGGCCTGGTTTTCTTGGCCCTTCTTTCGTGGACGTGAGCAGTGTGGCTCCCTAAAGAGGTCTGCCCATTTATACAGCCCGCTGTATTAGGTGGGCATCATCTCTGCAATTGCCAGCAGAGATGATACTATAGTCCAGTCCACGTTGAAGAGGATGACAGTGATTGCAATATAAGCATCTTCTCATATATTTATTTTTTCTCTGATAGCTGGATTTTCAATATATATATATATATATATATATATATATATATATACATATGTATATATATATATATGTGTGTGTGTGTGTGTGTGTGTGTGTGTGTGTGTGTGTGTGTGTGTGTGTGTGTGTGTGTGTGTGTGTGTGTGTGTGTGTGTGTTGTCACATATCACAAAGGGTCACGTGATTTCTTTCGTGGTGTGGTGGGTGGTCGCACGCAGTCGACAGTCACGTATTTTCACCCCTCCCTCCCACCTATTGATCACACAGCTGCGTCCAAGTTGACCCACAGTAGGTCAGGTCTTGGCTAGTCCCTTACACTTAGGTCAAGACCCGGGAACGTTAGCGTCGCGGCACATATTGCCAGGTTATGTGTTTTATTTTTTCTATCTTTTAATGTGGAATGTTCTTTCTTTTATTTGTGTGTGACCAGATTAGTTGTAACTGGTCGTTTTGCCTTCCTCTGTAATCTGTACCCTTTTTATCAAGACGCACGCTGCTCCGTAATTTTTCTTGACTTTTTTTTTTTTTTTTGTTTCTTTTTTTTTTTTTTCTTTTTTTTTTTTTTCTTAATTTGCCCGCGTATGGCAACACTCAATCGCCCGGCCGGTTGGTTGGACACATATTGTAACGAGTTGCCATACGATTGTCATTTTGGGGGTACATTTTCTTTTATGTGTTAGAATTAAGATTTTATTTGTATATATGTATTTGTATATATGTTCGTTTGGGCTCTTTAATGGCTTGTGTATGGGTTTAGGTTTTTAGGCTTGTATTCAAGTAGAATATGGAAACTCTTCCTGTCCTTTTCGGCATTCGTGACCCCCTCAGGTCATGGCGCCTTTAAAAGTAGGAACCCTCTTGTTTCGTGGCTTTTTTCCTTCTTCGGTTTCAACGGGTCGACATCCG
>NC_134790.1:56421731-56439231 GCF_046742065.1 Oratosquilla oratoria
TGTGTGTGTGTGTGTGTGTGTGTGTGTCTGTGCGTGTGTGTGCGTGTGCGTGTGTGTGTGTGTGTGTGTGTGTGTGTGTGTGTGTGTGTGTGTGTGTGTGTGTGTGTGTGTGTGTGTGTGTGTGTGTGTGTGTGTGTGTGTGTGTGTGTGTGTGTGTGTGTGTGTGTGTGTGTGTGTGTGTGTGTGTGTGTGTGTGTGTGTGTGTGTGTGTGTCTGTGTGTGTCTGTGTCTGTGTGTGTGCATATGTGTATATATATATATATATATATATATATATATATATATACATATTTATATATACATGTACATACATGACGTAAGTGGAGTAGGAAACACAAGAGTTTTAATCTTAAGTTTATTCCTGACTAGTTACGCAGGTATGCTTTTTCAAAGGAATGATGTACAAACGAGCTGTGGGCATTTTTTTACATGCGGTGGACCTCACTATCTCTCCGTGTTACCATAGTTGGTGACATGTGTGAACAATTCATATTCATTGTAGCAAATGTAATAATAATGATAATAAGAGTAGTGTTATCATCAATTTTACCACTACTCCTATTGCTAGTCAGGAATAAACTCAAGACTAAGACTCCTGTGTTTCCTATTCAACTCACGTCAACTTGTCAGAATGTCTCAACATATACATACACCCCCATATATATATATATATGTATATATATGTATATATATATATATATATATATATATATATATACACGAGTGTGTGAGTGTGTGTATACATATATGCAGTAATTCACAAACACACGTGAAAATAATTTGCAGAAAAGCCACTGGGAAATAAGAATTTTAGCCCGAACTTTTTCGTCTAAGACATCATGATGTCTTAAATAGACGAAAACGTTCGGACATCCTTATTTCTAAGTGTTTTTTCTGATATATATATATATATATATATATATATATATATATATATATATGTATATTTATATATATATATATATATATATATGTATGTATGTATGTATATATATGTCCGCGTGTGTGTGTGTGCGTGCATATATATATATATATATATGTATATATATATGTATATAAATATATATATGTGTGTGTGTGTGTGTGTGTGTGTGTGTGTGTGTGTGTGTGTGTGTGTGTGTGTGTGTGTGTGTGTGTGTGTGTGTGTGTGTGTGTGCATTATATATATATATATATATGTATATATATATATATATGTATATATATATATATATATACATATATATATAATATATATATAAATATATATATATATATGAGAGAGAGAGTGATTTGTGGAGAAGGGCAAATGAAGATGGGCTTTAGAATACGTTTATTATCCTAACGTTTCGGTCTCTATGACCTTCTTCGGAGGACTCGCTACAATACATCATGATCACAAAATTTATACTTGTAGTGGGAGGAACTCGTCAAGCTTCGAGTGTCAGGTTTTTTCCAGAGCGTTAATTATTAGGAGACTAGCTGCTTTGGAAAGGCATATAAATCCTTCTCTATCGTTGTTGTTTATTTGGATGTTTATATGTGCAGCTTCCACCGTCTTTTTCATTTTCTTTTGTAGTCCCTTGTGTAGAATCTCGACTTTGTACCAATCAGGTAGGTTGTTACACTGTTCGAGGTGGCGAACAAGTGAGTTGGATGTCCTATGTGCTCTTATATAATTTTTGTGTTCGCTCAATCTCTTTTCAATCCCTCGACCTGATTCATCGATGTATGCTAAGGGACAGCCGCTACAGGGAATGCGATAAATCACACTGAGGTTGTTGTGATTATTAGTGTGGTCTTTAAACATTTTTCCTATTTTATTAGAGGATGCCATAGCAATGTTTATTCCACCTTTCAATAAATATTTATCAATGTCCTCGGTGTTTTCAGAATTAGGTACAGTTATAAAATGTGGTTTGACATGATCTTTCGTCACTGCACGGTCGTTTGGCCTAGATGCCTGAACGTTTGGTCCGTTGGTTTGGGCGTTAGATTTATCGTGGATTTTCTTTGCTTTGTGTTTTACTTTGTTGATCAAGCCTCCTGGGTATTTCAAAATTTTGAATGTGTCTTTAATATGTGTTAATTCGTCTTCAAGGAGCTCTTTGCTGCATATACGGTAGGCTCTAAGGAAGAAACCTATCAGGACACCAGTTTTTACTCTTTTACTGTGGGCTTAGAAAAAGTGAATAAAA
The DNA here is from genome assembly GCF_046742065.1 of Oratosquilla oratoria. Lineage (NCBI taxonomy): Eukaryota > Metazoa > Arthropoda > Malacostraca > Stomatopoda > Squillidae > Oratosquilla > Oratosquilla oratoria. The sequence continues at coordinate 56,423,909 of NC_134790.1, forward strand.
TCATCTCTATTGGTGGGTTTTCCGTATACCGAAAATCTTAAATTATTAGAGCCTCTGTGTATTAATGTGTCTAGAAAGGGCAGTTTGCATTCTTTCTCTTGTTAAACTGTGAATTGGATGTCCGTATGAATTGTGTTAAGTCTCCTTACCTTGTTTGTTTTCAATATTGGTTTCTTTCGGCATTATTACAAGTATATCATCTACGTACCTAAGCCAAGTAGTACCTCTTCCCATGATGTTAATATATTCATCTGTTTCCAATACCTACATAAGTAGACAGGCCAGAATAGCCGACAATGGGCTGCCCATTGCGAGGCCTTTTGTTTGTTTAAACTCGGTGTTGTTAAAATATAGTATCCAAACTTAACGCACATTGCGATTAGCTTAAGGTAATCAGACTTTGGGACTGGGAGGATATCATCAGCAATGTCATCAGTTACCTTTTTTAATGCATCCAATGCATTATCAATAGAAACGTTCGTAAATAAAGCTGTTACGTCAAAACTAGCTAATTTCTTGTTAAATACGTTCATATTCTCAAGCCTTCGGATTAGGTCAAATGAATTTCTTATGTGTGTCCCGTTAATAGAACCCATGGTATTAGGTAGGGTTTAACCATGGGTTCTATTAGCGGTTAAAGATTATTCATGAACTACTCCCAGGTTTTTGCAGATAGACCCCTATAAGCATATATATTCTGAAACCTTATAAACTATCTTTCATTTGTCTGTCAATTTGTTTGTTTGTTTGTTTGTATGTTCACGAACTCCTAGGGTTTTCCAGATAGACCCCCATAACCATATATATTCTGATACCCTATCACTCCAGGTACTTGGATAACTATGTTTCATTTAAAAATATATATTTTGGTTAGGGTTAAGGGTTAAAGTTAGGTGGGGTATGGTTAGGTTAGGGATGATTCATGAACTCCCAGCAACGCGCAGGTAATTTGGCTAGAATATATATATGTGTGTGTGTGTGTGTGTGTGTGTGTGTGTGTGTGTGTGTGTGTGTGTGTGTGTGTGTGTGTGTGTGTGTGTGTGTGTGTGTGTGTGTGTGTGTGTGTGTGTGTGTGTGTGTGTGTGTGTGTGTGTGTGTGTGTGTGTGTGTGTGTGTGTGTGTGTGTGTGTGTGTGTGTGTGTGCGTGCGTGTGTGTATGTGTGTGTGCGTGTGTGTGTGTATGTGTGTATTTACCTAGTTGTATATACCTAGTTATATTATACGGGAAGGAAGCTACGCTCGTGGTGACCCGTCTTTGTATCTTTCAGCATCAAGTTTTTTCTTAAAATCTTGAATAGTGTTTGCACACACTGTTTCTTTCTCTAATTTGTTCCAGGTATCTATCACTCTGCGTGGGAAGCTTTTTTTCAGATCTCTTCTGCAATTATCTTTTTTGAATTTCTTTTCGTGTCTTCTTGTTTTTCCATTGTCCCATTTCAATAAATCATTCTTATCTAAGATTTCCATTCCTTTCATAATTCTATAGATAGTTAGTAGGTCTCCTCTTTCCCTTCTTTGTTCCAGAGTTGGTAATTCTAATTTGGACAGTCTTTGTTCATGTCATTTTAGAAAGAGTTGGTGCCAGTTTTGTTGTTGATCTTTGTATTTATTTTTTCTTTTTGGTACTGGGTGTCCATAGTGTTGCTGCGTAATCGAGTTTTAGTCTTATTAGTGTAGTTTTTTGTTTTTGTTTTTTCCTCATCCAAATGCCACTTTTATTGACATCAATAAATTGTAGGTTTCTCCGACTATTTTATCAATATGTTTGTCCGGTGTCATGTCTTGGCTGATCATCACTCCAAGGTCTTCTTCACCAATTTTATAATCTCTCGATATTCTGTTTTTACTTTTTTTTTCCAAATTCCATTATACTGCATTTCTTGATATTGAATTTCACTTCCCACTTCTGAGTCCATTTCCAGATCTTGTCCAAGCCTTGTTGTAATGAGTTGCAATCCTCCGTTCTTACTTTAGTATTTTTGCGTCGTCTGCAAAGAAATTCATATAACACTCTACTCCTTCATCCATGTCATTTATGTATATGGTAAACATGATCGAGGCCAGTACTGATCCCTGCGGGACACCACTTATCATTTCTTCCCAATTTTAGAATTTATCTCTAATTAGTATTCTCATTTTCCTCCCAGTCAGGAAGTCTTTCATCCATTCCAATAATTTTCCTCCGATGCCACCTATTCACTCTATTTTCCTTATTAGTTTCTTGTGTGGTACCTTATCAAATGCCTTTTGTAGGTCCAGAAAGGCACAGTCTGCCAAAGTATCTCTCTATTGTATTATATCTATTAATCTCGAGTAGAAGCAGATCAAGTTTGTTGTACATGATCTTCCTTGTCTGAATCCAAATCAATTTGGATTCAGAATAGTTTTTTTCTTCCAAATGTTTAACCCATCTATTTTTGATTACCTTTTCACAAATTTTTGCTACTGTGCTTGTCAGGAAGACCGGTCTGTAATTTGATGGATCTTCCTTGTTTCCTCCCTTATAAATCGGTACAATGTTTACATTCTTCCAGTCCTGTAGCACCATTCCTTCTTGAAGTGAGAATTTAATTGTATATTTTATCTGTTAATTGTTCCATGCATTCTTTCAGTATCCAATATGCAATTCCGTCTGGACCATGTGATTTTCTGACATCAAGGGTTTTGATTTGGTCGCGGATTTCCTTCTGTGTTACAACTATTTCTTTCATTGAGGGGGATATCTCTCTCTTTTTCCTTACAGTTAGGTGAGTTTTCTATTGTGAATACTGATCTGAAGTGGTTGTTAATAATTTCAGCCATTTCCAGTTCTTCTGTATATTCGTATTTGCCCTGGCACAGCTTTTCTATTTCTTGTTTATTCTTTAGTTTGCCATTTACATACCTGTAAAATAGTTTGGGTTCTTCCTTGCATTTTTCTATTACTTTTTTCGTAGTTTCTCTTTTCGTCTCTGCGTATTTTTACATAATCGTTTCTTAGTTTGATGTACATTAGCCATTTGTTTGTTTTCTTGTCTTTTTTCCATTTCTTCCAAGCTTTGTCTCTTTTATCCTTAGCCTCACTACATTTTTTTGTTGTGCCAGCTTTTTATGTATCATTCTTTTTTTTTCTTTCTTTCTTTTTTGAGGTACGTATTTATTCACTACCTCAGTATAAATTTCTTTTAGTACATTCCATTTCTCTTTCATCTCTGTTTCTTCATTTAGGAATTTTTCCCAGTTCGCGTTGCAAAAGATTTTTTTGAGTTTCTCAAAATTTTTGTTGTTGTACATTTGTCTTCCTATTCTATTTTTTTCATTTCTGCTTTGATCCATTTGCTCTTTCAACTCAAGTTCTATTAGTATATGGTCACTCTTTCCTATCGGAGTTTTGTGATCAATTATGTCGACAATTTCAGGCTCTGTCGTAAGTATTAAATCCAACCTAGATGGTTCTTCACTACCTCTGTATCTGGTATTTTCCTTTATCCACTGAGTCATTGTGTATTCGATGGTCACGTCGAGCGGGACGTTGCCCCAGAGCTGCTCTCCACCCTTCACTGTCATATCCTCCCAACATATTTCTTTTGAATTAAAGTCACCCATAATTACTATATTTCCTCCGTCCTTCAATATATTAGTTAATTCGTATTTTGTATCTTCTAATATTTTGGAATGATCACTTTCTATCCAGGACTGTGTTTTGGGAGCACTACAATTTTTCTACTCTTCATATATTTGCTTTCAACTTGTATCGTAATTGATTCTACCTTATTTTCTCCTTCAGCTATTTTTGTTACATTTAAATCTTTATTAGTCAAAATCAATACTCCGCCACCCTGTTTATCCTTTCTATTCTTCGTCCAACAATTGTACAAACCTTGTCCCACAGTGTTGGGTGGTGCAGTACACTTTAATTTAGTTTCCACTATTCCCATTATATCTGGTTTTTCTAAGGCCAGATAATCATTTAATTGATTCATTCCTGAAATTATTCCATCTATATTGGTATAAGCTATATTTAATTTCCTTTCTCCTCGTCTTTTTCTGTCTGCTTTGTTTCCTTTTTCCTTATATGCCATTTTCTCAGCCTCAGGTCCACCACTCTCAAAAAAAAAAATCATTCGTTTCAGTTTCAGTTCTTTTTTCGTTTTTCTTGTTTTTTTCTCATTCGCTTCGTTTCGAAGTTCTTTTTCTTTTTTCTTTTTTTCCTTCACTCATTTCTTTTTTATCCATATATTTTTGTATTGTTCACTATTTGCTAATTTCCTTGTTCTGGATAGTACTTCCTGTGCATTGGTTTGTGATTTAAACTTTACTTTCGGTGGCCTGTATTGTTTTTCTTTAGAATATCTACCTGTACTATAAGTCTCCTCGATTTCCTTATCTAAGCCCTGTCCTTCTGCTTGTAATTCTTTCAGAATTTCCTTAGCGATCTCTTTCTCCTCCTTTTCCCTCTGATATCTAGGAACATCATGCTTCTCTTTAATGCCATAGATTACAATGCATCTTTTTTTTCCCACTGTGTCCCCAAGTTGCCTTTCTCTTTAATCACTTGGATCACCATTTTTTGGCATTCTCTTTGACTTGTTTTCCACTATTTCTTTAAAGGATACTTTTTGACATTCCTGTTCAAATTTCCACTGTTTCTTTATTTCTTGTAAGTCATTTTCTTTGATTTTTTCTTCCATAGATTACAATGCATCTTTTTTCCCACTGTGTCCCTAACTAAGTTGCCTTTCTCTTTAATCACTTGGATCACCATTTTCTTGGCATTCTCCTTGACTTATTTTCCACTATTTCTTTAAAGGATACATTTTGACATTCCTGTTCAAATTTCCATTGTTTCATTATTTCCTGTTAGTCATTTTCTTTGATTTTTTCTTCCACCTTTTCATTTGATCTTTTATCTCCTTTTCTAATGCCTCCTTCACTTTTCAACCTTTCATTTTCTCCCTTTAATTTAGTTAATTCCTTTTTTAAGTCCTCTATCTCCCTATTATTCTCCTCATTGGCTTTCCTTAGCAGAGCTACTTCTTTGTACATTATTTTATACTCACATTTGAGCTCTATCAATTCATCCAAAATGTCATTAATTTCTCTATTTCTCATTATATTTCTATACCTGGGCTCTCTATCCATTTCCAACCCTCTATGCATAATATTTCCTTCCCCTTCAAATCCAGAAAAAAGAAACTCTTTCAAACCTTTGGTACTCCCTTGGTGTTTGAGAAAGACACGTCTTCTTTCGAATGACACCAAGTGGAGTCTCTGTTCTGCTTTCCTCCAAGCACATTTTTGCTGGTTCTTTGTCTTTCAGAGTTTCTTTGCTTCTTTCCATTTTTTATAAAAAAGAATAAAAAACAAAAACAAAAAATAAAATAAAATGGAGATACAAAGACGGTTACAATTTGGTCACAGTCTTCATACAGTCTCCTCTTAGTATCCATTCCCAAATGTCTATTCCTCATTACACTTTTCAATCTACCAAGGCATTTACTCGCTTCTCTCAATCTACATTTTACCTCCACCCTCACTCATCCCTTTCCTGTCACATTCGCACCCAGGTATCTAAAACTATCCACTTCCTCCAGTCGCTCTCCCTTAATGCTCACTTCCAGTCTGCTGCCACTTTCACCCCTTATCCATCTCATCGCCTTACTTTTACCCACATTTATCTTCAGCTTTCTTCTTTCACACACTCTCCCAAACTCTGTCACCAACTTTCTCAATCCCTCCTACCCATCCATGTATAAGTTGAACAGCCAGGGCGACATAACACATTCCTGACATAGTCCCACCTTTACCTCGAACCACTCACTCTCTCCATTTCTAATCCTGACACATGCTCTACTACTCTCGTAAAAACTCTTGACACCTCCTAGGAGTTTTCCTCCTATTCCATATATCTGCAAGACCTCCCACAGTGCCTTCCTGTCAACCCTATCATAAGCCTTTTCCAGATTCATAAAAGCCCAAAAAACATCCTTACCTTTTCCTATTGCTTTCTCACATATCTGTCTTACCTCAAAAATTTGATCTACACAACCTCTACCTGTCCTAAATCCACACTGCTCCTCGCCAATCACTCCCACTGTTCCTCTCCTAATCCTCTCAATCAAGATCCTCCCATAAGCCTTCCCAACTACACTTAACAAGCTAATCCCTCTGAAACTACTACACTCAACACTTGTCCCCTTTTCCCTTGTAAAGTGGAAATACAGTATAAAGGCACTCCTCCAGTCCTCCGGCACTCTACCCTCTCTCCAGCAAACATTAAATAGCCTCACCAACCAGTCCAACATCACTGTACCTCATTTTTTTTTTTTTTTTTTTTTTTTTTTTTTTTAGACATTCTGTATGGCATCCATACAGACAAGGTGCTTTACCTGCTCTCATCATCTTAACAACTACCTTCACTTCATCCTTCCTTATTTCTCCTCCATTTTCCTCATTCATCTCGGTCATTTTCTTAGTGTTTCCCACTGTAACTATCTTTCCCTCCCTATCCTCCTTCACATTTAGCAACTCCCTAAGATACTCTGCCCATCTTCCTATTACTGCCTTCTCTTCCATTATTATATCTCCATCTATGCCTTTTACCTTTTCTTTACTTGATTTGCCTCCTCTTCCTCTCTTAATTTCTTTCCAAAACATCTTTTTATTACTTTCAAAATTTTCTGTCATACTCTTACCCCATTTCACATCTGCTCTCCTTTTTGCCTCCTTTACCTTGTGCTTTACTTCTCTTTTCTTTTCTTTGTACCTCTCATATGACTCCCTCGTCCTATTTTGTAACCAATCTGTGAAAGCTCGCTTCTTCTCTTCTACAACCTTCTTTGTTTCCTCATCCCACCATTCACTACCTTTCCTTCTATTTCCTCCTGTCCTTCTTGTTCCACACACCATCCTTGCACACTTTGTGACTCCCTCCTTGAACCATCCCCATTCCTTCTCTACTCCTAGCTCTACTCTATACTTCACTCCCTCCCACTCCTCTCTCAGCTTCTTCTTGTGTTCCTTCTCCTTTTCCTTTTCATGTAAAGAATTCACTCTAAGCCCCTCCCTACCTTTTGTCCTTTTCCTCTTTCTCCATCTATCCTCCACTCTCAACTTACCTTCCACCAGAAAATGATCTGATATTCCCCCATTCTCTCCCCTTAGCACTTGTACATCCTTAATTATTCCTATTATACTCCTATTTACCACTACATAGTCCATTAACGCTCTATCTACCACCCTTCCATCCACCACCCTCTCCCATGTGTACTTTTGCTCGACTTTCTTCTAAAACACTGTATATGCTATCATCAACTCTCTAGACACATCTCCACCATCAACTCTCCACTACGATTCTTTCCTGGAACTCCACATTTCCCAACCACTCCGTCAATTGGTTCATTTCCTACCCTAGCATTAAGATCTACCAATACTACTACATTGACGTTCCTCCCTAATCCCTCTATGCACTCATTTAAATCTACCCAAAAAGCCTCCCTTTCTTCTACACTCCTCTCATTTACAAAAAACCTACATCTCCTTTCCCAGTTTCACCTACATCCACATTATCCTTGAGGAAACCTCATTCCACTCCACTACACGTTTACCTATCTCTTCACTTACTAGTATAGCCACCCCCTCCCCCCTCCCTCTCCCTCTCTTCACTTCTGAATACCTCCCAATTACACACCCAAACCCACATTCGCCCTTCCCTCTCAACTTAGTTTCACTCAAAGCCAACACATCCATCTTTCTTCTCACAAATATACTACCTATCTCTTCCCTTTTACTCTCATCTGTACCACATCCACGCACATTAAAAGACCCAAACCTTAGGGTGCTGGTTGGAAAACTCCTAGACCCTCTTATGCTTTCAGTTTTTTTAGGAATGTACCCTGCGGGGCTACAGGGAGAAGGATGCCTGGTCCCAATCCCCGTCCCGTTATTCTCGCCTCTTACGATCCAAGTGGAATTACTTGATGGCAGTATTCTTTTCCCCAACCGCAGGGTAGGCGAAATAAGGAAATTAAATTCAGAGAAATGGTACAGGACAGCAACAAGGGGTTGGGGGACAGCATAACGGAGGGACAGTAGCAGTATAATATATAATTACATATACATATACATATATATATATATATATATATATATATATATGTATATACATATATGTATACATATAAACATATGTATATACATATACATACATATATATGCATATGTATATATATATATATATATATATATATATATATATATATATATATATATATATATATATATATGAGTGGATGGGTGGTGAGATAAACACAGGGAACCGTTTAGGGATTTATTCTGACGTTTCGTCCTTACCAGGACTTCTTCAGAGTACATGCACATTCAAATCATTCACCCCCTAAATACCCGCCGAATCTATCCGCGTTCCACCATGATCGACCTGACCTCTCGTCCTCCTACGCTCTGCCTCGCGAAGTACCAAGCGGCTCGCCGTCTTTGTTAATTTAATAAACCCATCGCGGTGGTTGTTGTTCGGATGGGAAGCGATGTAAGCTGCTTCAGTTATTTTCCTTCTTTTCTTAGGAAGTCCTTTCTGCAGCACCTCTACTTTGTTCCAGTCTGGTAAGTGGCCGTGAGTATCTACATGAACCACTAGCGAGTTTGATACTCGGTGTGCCTTGATGTCATTCCTGTGCTCAATTGTCCGTTTCTTAATACCTCGGCTGGTTTCCCCGTAGTAGCTCACAGGACAGTTTCCACACGGTATCTTGTAGACGACACTGTTTTCTTCCCCGTTGGCCACGACTTTATTCTGGTTCTTAACAATGTCTCCTATTCTCATTCCCGTGCTGATCGCAATCTTGATGCCGGCTGTAGTGAGCAACTGTCCTAACGCGCCTGAGTGGCTCGAGTTTGGCACGGACAAATAATCCCTGCTACCATTTTCAGTCACATCTCCTCTGTTCCGTATGCTTCTTTTTGCTATCTTTAAAGCCTTTTCTCTAAGTCGGTACAACAGCCCTTCCGGATAACAGAGTTTGGTGAAAACGTTGAAAATGTAATCTATTTCATCTTTAATAAATTCTTCACTACAAATGCGGTATGCTCTCAGGAAGAATCCTATTACTACTCCACTCTTTATTCTCTCGTTGTGGCCGGAGTAGTAGTGAATGATGTCGTCTTTATTTGTACTTTTTCTATGAACCGAGAATGCGGTCTTGTTCTCTTTCCTCCAGATGACGGTGTCGAGGAAGGCCAATTTGTTATTTGTCTCGTGTTCAACAGTGAATTGGATGTTTCGTTCGACATTATTTAATCTCCTCAATTTGTTGTCCAAATTGGTGTTCTTGGGGGCCACGACTAAGACATCATCCACATATCGAAACCAGGAGGTGTTTCGACCCATTATTTTTACAAAATGATCCCTCTCTAAAACTTCCATATAGAGGGTGGCTAAAACAGCACTGAGGGGGCTCCCCATCGCAAGGCCTCTACACTGGCTGTATTCCTCTCCGTTGAAAACGAAGGGACCAAATCTCACACATAGCGATATAAGTTTTAAGAAATCTGCCTTTCCTATGGGTAGAGCCTCGTCATCCATATCTCTAACTACCTCTCTTGCTGCTTTTAAAGCCTCTTCCACGCAAACATTTGTGAATAAGGCTGTGACATCATACGAAGCCATATTTTTTCCCGAAATGTCCATATCCTTTATTCTGTGAATGAGGTCACTGGAATTTTTCAGGTGGGCGCTACTTATTAATCCCAGTCTGTTGGACAGGGGTTTCGCCAGACATTTGGCCAACCTATGCGGAGCACTACGTATGCCTGAAGTGATGGGTCTCATCGGGATGTTGGGCTTGTGGGTTTTCGGGAGCCCGCGCATACAAGGTGGTCTCGGGGCTTCCTCCAGCAGTCCTATCAGTTTTTTGCCCCTTTGGGTCTTCGAGAGTATCTTCCTGGCCTCTTTCTTAAAATTTTCCCCTTCCATTGCAGCGTGACCTTGATATTTCCTTTCATACGTAGTAGTATCACTTAGCAGATCTAACATTTTGTCATTGTAGTCCTTTTTGTTCATGACAACAACTCCTCCACCTTTGTCAGCACTCGTGATTATCAGGTTGTCATCTTTCCCAAGCTCCTCCAAGGCTAATCTGTATCTTTTTGGTATGGTACACTGGTTAGATCTGGCTAAGGCGTGGAAGCATGTAATTACACTTTGCTTGAAACCTTTTTCAATGTCGCTGTCACCCCATCTATAGTTAGATTCCACATACTCTGTAAAATCTTCCTTTTGAAAACCGATATCAAATTTGAGGCGGGTATTTAGGGGGTGAATGATTTGAATGTGCATGTACTCTGAAGAAGTCCTGGTAAGGACGAAACGTCAGAATAAATCCCTAAACGGTTCCCTGTGTTTATCTCACCACCCATCCACTCATCTTACATATTTCAACATATATATATATATATATATATATATATATATATATATATATATATATATATATATATACATATACATATACATATCCTCCCCCACCACTTTATAGAGCTTTCCCTCTTCCCGCCATCTTTCTGTCTCTGTCCACTCTGTCATATCTCTCTCTCTTTCCCTCTCTTCCGCTCGCTCTCTCTCTCTCTCTCTCTCTCTCTCTCTCTCTCTCTCTCTCTCTCTCTCTCTCTCTCTCTCTCTCTCTCTCTCTCTCTCTCTCCAACCACCGCCCATATTTTCTCCCTCTGTTTTTTTCCCACGAGCCATATCTCTCTCACTCTCTGTCTCTGTCCACCCTTCCCGCCATATCTCTCTCTCTTTTTCTCTCCTCCCCCCATCTCCCATTTTTTCATTCATTCATTGTGTGTGTATGTGGACGTCTAAAAGTATCATTTCAACGAGTGCCTCATAAAGTGCCAAACGTTAAAATTAATAAACAGTAATTTCTCTAACATCATCTTCACATGTGCCCGCTCAGCGTGTATACCTTGCTTAAGATTGGTTAAGTTACTTCTCAGAAATAAGGTGATGGCATCCAAAGTACACAGATGTATTAGTTATCTGTATCATCAATAAAAGGTTAGTTCTGTTCACGCAGATGCTATATGATTAGTTTTTGTACCCGTGATTTTCATGAGACATAGAAACTTCGAACTTTTTTTGGGGGGGCTAAAAAGAAATGTCTGCATATGTCCTAATCAATATGTATTACATCGCTTAGTTCATTTACAAATCGTTATTTTGAACACGATGAACAATTCACTTGGATGTATCCAATACAATACAGTTTAATTTTACGTTATAGTTACTGTAGGGGTATGTACATCTTCACACATTGAACAAGTTGGACTATGATTCTGCATTACAAATGAATGACCTTAATAGGGAGTCCAACCACCGCATGGGTTAATTACCTCGTTTAGTCTACTGCCTAGTTCAGGCCACCTTTCAAGGCAAGAAGGACATTACTTGTCCGAGCTAGCCAGTCTGGGAACGCGACACAGCTGTATTAATTTTCTCAGGCGATAATACATGGTTTTAATCAAAAGTAATATACTGTATAGTGTATACAGATTATAACGAACTTTGTGGTGATACTATTGTGTAAATTATTGATACAGAACAAGGGAAATTTTCTATCGCCGTGATATTCATATATCCTGCATCAAATTTAGTTTTCTTATTTGCAGTGGCTATTCTAACGACAAGTTGTAAGAATAGTACTCAGGCTATTCTTACGACATGGTTGATAGCACCCTCTATCGTTAACTTTTTAACTAAATTCAAAATGGCTGCCAGTAATTTCAAATTACTTGCAGCAGGTGCAGAATTTGATTCATTTGCAGCACTAAAAGAATCGATTTCCAGGTGGGGATAGTCTAATAATGTAAATCTTTATACCAGGAACTCCAGAACAATACAATCAGCTACTAAGCTTGCTCCTGACAGAAGTTTCAAACCTGAGCTGCAGTATTTTTCAATATATTATTGCTGTCAGCATGGAGGTAGAAAATACCAGCCGAAATCTACTACTAGGACACGCCCAAATCAAATGTAAGAACTAGAATTCTGTCTAGTCCAAGACATATTCATACGTCATTAGCAACTTCAGATAAATTTGTACATTTAAGAAAATGAAACGACATTCCTGGGAGGATTGTTAGGTTAGGTTAGGTTATTGTCGTAAAAAATTAGTTCAAAAGTTTATGATAGAAGGTGCTATCAACCATGTCGTAAGAATAGCCTGAGGACTATTCTTACGACTCGTCGTAAAAGTAGCCACTGCCTTTATAAGAAATGAGATATGAGAAATATGTGGATAGTCGTTTGCATTTGCAGCATAGGGAATAATAATTTTCTATGTTATTCATAAAGTATATGTTCTTGTTTTGCAATGTTGTGCTAAAAGCAGTGATGTACTAAAAGAAAGGTAAAAATTTAATTTACCTTTTATATCGAATCACACTTTCAACAGTATATTCATCACTGTGTATATACGAAAAATACTACTTTTGTACTCTACGAATCTGTGACAGGATTTTTTTGTCACAAAAATTATGCGTACTTAATTAATGTGTCATGTACTTGGACATACAGTCGCCTGTACTTGGACCCAGCCCTGGTGTGTGTGTGTATTTATTTACTTAGTTGTATTATACGGGAAGGGAGCTATGTTCGTGGTGACCCGTCTTTGTATCTCAGCATCAAGTTTTTTCTTAAAATCTTGAATAGTGTTTGCACACACTGTTTCTTTGTCTAAATTGTTCCAAGTATCTATCACTATGTGGGAAGCTTTTTTTTCAGATCTCTTCTGTAATTATTTTTTTCTTTTCTTTTCTTTTCGTGTCCTCTTGTTTTTCCATTGTTCCGTTTCAATAAATCATTCTTATCTATGATTTCCATTCCCTTCATAATTCTATAGATAGTTAATAGGTCTCCTCTTTCCCTTCTTTGTTCCAGAGTTGGTAATTCTAATTTGGACAGTCTTTGTTCATATGTCATTTTGGAAAGAGTTGGTGCCAGTTTTGTTGTTGCTCTTTGTATTCTTTCTAATTTTTTTATATTCTTGTTGGTGTGCGTATGTGTGTGTGTGATATATATATATATATATATATATATAGAGAGAGAGAGAGAGAGAGAGAGAGAGAGAGAGAGAGAGAGAGAGAGAGAGAGAGAGAGAGAGAGAGAGAGAGAGAGAGAGAGAGAGAGAGAGAGAGAGAGAGAGAGAGAGAGAGGGAGAGAGAGAGAGAGAGAGAGAGAGAGAGAGAGAGAGAGAGAGAGAGAGAGAGAGAGAGAGAGAGAGAGAGAGAGAGAGAGAGAGAGAGAGAGAGAGAGAGAGAGATTTAAGCGACCTCAGGCAATCTTACCCACATTAGAGCATGGCCTCCTGCTCCATCAGTTAATGTTTGAGGCGCGCGGAGAAAGGATGGTTTCACTCAACTGAATAAAACACCGTGGCGTCAGCTGAAAAAAAACAGAATTAAAAAAAAAAAAAGCAAAATGGATTTCTATCAATAAAATTTTCACTCCTTTTGCAAAACAGCTGATTTATACAAACATTACAAATTAAGCAAGAGAAGTTTATTTTGTACATGGGCGAGTTCAGAAGCGGGGGCGGGATTTTGGCAGTGAATGCACCGTATGTCTATTGTTTTATGAAATGCAGCATAATACACGCACGCAACAGTTGCACGCCATTTTGAATGCCGTGGAAGCAATTAAACCTGTTCACTGTTATCTCACCATGTATACCCTCTACATACATACATACATATACCAAAGGCTTTTTCCCCCTACACGGGGGGTAGCCAAAAAGAAAAATGCATAGAAACCACTCCCACCCATTCCATTTCCTATATATTCCACTCCCTTCCACCCTTCTCCCTCCCTCTTATCTTGGCACCTCCTGAAGTTCTAGTAATGTCTTAATGTCCCCAGGGAGTATCCAAAAAGGCGTTCTGGAAAATTGTGAATTAATCATTTTGTGTAAGAATTATACTTTATTCCTCTATTTACTGAAAATGGAAAGGAAAAGAGTCCCTAGAATTCATCTGTTTGTCCATGGGCGTCCTGTTTCCTCTCTTTTTGAGTAAATTAAAAGTTAATAATCGGAAGCAGTAGGCTATTGTTGGAGAGGGAGTATTTGGGTGACTCTGGGGGTATCGGGGCTGAAAAAAGGAAACAAGAACCATTGCTCTGTACCATAGATCCTCATCGGGGATATCTACGAGTTCCTGGCCTATCTCAGAGGTCTCCAGGGACCGTCAGACGATTTTACTCAGTAGCGATGTGAATTCTCTAGAAGGACGGCAAACAGCATCTATATGAACTTCCGTTTGCCAACAACTTGCGAACGACTGCTCGCTGTGAAAAAGGACCCGAGCACCACGCTGACCACTGCCTGTCTTGCTAGAGATGAACTGTATATTCTGGGCTGTAGGGTGAAATTGTATTGTTTTCATTTGCAATGTGTGCCTTGAATTTCAAGCACCTTCTCCAAATGAGCAAAAGTGTGCAGGACAGGAGGACTATATAGGACGGAGCGCGTGTGTGCCGTTGGGTTTCTTTGTTAAAAGATTCTCAATTCCATGACCAATTCATGGTTTACCCTATTGTTATTTGTATGTTTGATATTCCGTACTATTCTTTTTGATAACGTGATCACGATTTCACCTATTTAAAAGTCTCAGCAGGTTTTCCAAACTGGGTTGTTTCCTTATGAATATTAATGTAATGTTCTCTGGTGAAAAATGCTAAATCACACTTTGCTCTCCTGAATTACCATTAAGGATGACATGTCCTCGCATAGATTCAGATAGATGGGTTTATTTTCATTTTTCATTTATTGTGTAAAGATGCTTAGGTTTATGTGTGTTAAACAATTACACACACGTGCGCGCACATTCACTCATATAAGTTCATATCTGGTTACGGCTTTTAGATAATTAACGTGCCAGGTAGTAAGTAAACGGAACTCATGATATTAGGGGCCTGGGATCAAAACTTTGTGACGAACAGATTTTATAAACATTTTCATCAGAATAGAAACCACAAGAAAGGTGGGGGTGTTCTGTTGTACATTAAGTAATGCCCATGCCTGTGTTATAGAAAAGGTGAAACAGGATCCATATGATAGTTTGTGGGTAGAATTAACCCAAACAAATGGACAAAAAATGAATGTAGGTGTAATATATAGACCAAAAACATTATCATCAGCAAACGACAAACTGTTATTTCAAGAACTGTCTAGTTTCTGCAACCGGGACTTATTGATAATGGGTGATTTCAATTTTACTGACATTGATTGGATGACCCTTGAACATGGCCATATAAGTAGTCGCTTGATAGATTT
>NC_134790.1:56444231-56446731 GCF_046742065.1 Oratosquilla oratoria
TCGTTAGGTGATTGAGCTGGTTGTGAAATTCTTGGAATGATCCCCATTCATCATCCCAAACCGTAAAGATATCATCTACATATCTATGCCAAAACATGGCGGGTGGTTTAATTTTCGGTAATAGCACTGATTCAAAATATTCCATATATAAGTTGGCTAGAACTGGCGAGAGATTAGAGCCCATGGAACATCCGAATTTCTGTTTATAATAAAGATCTTTGAATGAAAAAACATTGGTGTTGACGCAAAGTTTTTTCATTCAAAGATCTTTATTATAAACAGAAATTCGGATATTCCATGGGCTCTAACCTCTCGCCAGTTCTAGCCAACTTATATATGGAATATTTTGAATCAGTGCTATTACCGAAAATTAAACCACCCGCCATGTTTTGGCATAGATATGTAGATGATATCTTTACGGTTTGGGATGATGAATGGGGATCATTCCAAGAATTTCACAACCAGCTCAATCACCTAACGAACAATATTAAATTCTTGCTGAGAGCTTTTTGTAAAAACCACGGCGGGTATCCTAATTTTGTTAGTTGATTTTTCACTGAATTTAGTTCCAAATCTAAGTATTGGGAGCTACAAATTCTCAAAGCCCGTAAGAATAGGCCTGAAGCTACACTATATTTTATTTTGTCAGGATGGTGGCTAAAGAAATGTAGGTAGCTCCCTGTGTGGGTGGGCTTCCTATAAACTGTGAAGGACAGTGACTCCGCATTTCTTATTATTAAAATATCTAGAAAAGGTAATTTGTGATCTAATTCCCATTCCACCTTGAATTTAATATTGTTCGTTAGGTGATTGAGCTGGTTGTGAAATTCTTGGAATGATCCCCATTCATCATCCCAAACCGTAAAGATATCATCTACATATCTATGCCAAAACATGGCGGGTGGTTTAATTTTCGGTAATAGCACTGATTCAAAATATTCCATATATAAGTTGGCTAGAACTGGCGAGAGATTAGAGCCCATGGAACATCCGAATTTCTGTTTATAATAAAGATCTTTGAATGAAAAAACATTGGTGTTGACGCAAAGTTTTTTCATTCAAAGATCTTTATTATAAACAGAAATTCGGATGTTCCATGGGCTATAATCTCTCGCCAGTTCTAGCCAACTTATATATGGAATATTTTGAATCAGTGCTATTACCGAAAATTAAACCACCCGCCATGTTTTGGCATAGATATGTAGATGATATCTTTACGGTTTGGGATGATGAATGGGGATCATTCCAAGAATTTCACAACCAGCTCAATCACCTAACGAACAATATTAAATTCAAGGTGGAATGGGAATTAGATCACAAATTACCTTTTCTAGATATTTTAATAATAAGAAATGCGGAGTCACTGTCCTTCACAGTTTATAGGAAGCCCACCCACACAGGGAGCTACCTACATTTCTTTAGCCACCATCCTGACAAAATAAAATATAGTGTAGCTTCAGGCCTATTCTTACGGGCTTTGAGAATTTGTAGCTCCCAATACTTAGATTTGGAACTAAATTCAGTGAAAAATCAACTAACAAAATTAGGATACCCGCCGTGGTTTTTACAAAAAGCTCTCAGCAAGGCCAAAATTAGTTTTCACAAAACAGATTCCCATTCCGCCATGAATCATCATTGGGATAATAGAAGCATAAAATTGCCTTTTAACAAATCAATCCATGAATTGTCTCACATGTTACCAAAGGAAAAGGTCAATTTTATCTTCCATTATCCTAATAATTTGTTCAGTAAAGTTGTCAATATACATCACAGATCCAAGAGTAATACAACTCCTGGAGTTTATAAATTACCTTGTTTAGATTGCAATGATGTATATTGGGGACAGACGGGTCGAGATCTCAATACCAGGGTTAAGGAGCACAAGAACTCTGTTAAATACGGACAGGAAAATTCCGCAGTATTTCAGCACGTCGCCAATAAAAACCACCGAATAAATTGGGACGATGCTGAAATAATTTATAAATCCAAATGTAGTTTCAGAAGAAAAATAGTAGAATCCTCCTTAATAAACAATTTCCCAAATTATAACATTTCACATGGTCAATGGTCACCAGACTGTATTTCTTCTTTTGCCATAAATAAAATGTTACCATCAACATTAACGGTGGACAAAAATCACCAAGGCCCATGCAACGCCGGTCATGTGACCTGAGCCACCAAGATGCGAGCATGCGTGCCGGGCGTGTTGACCTGAGCCTCGTCCCCTCATGTTACCTCACTGCTTTACTATAAATACATATTGTTCTGTACTTTGTAACTTATATCTGCCGAAGAGGATCACAGTAAGTGATCGAAATATACAGATCTCTATATCTTCGCTTATTCTTCTCCGAAAGTGGGTCATCAGTATTATTGTACATATGTGCTACGACATATCTTTGTTGTGATATATATATATATATATATATATATATATATATATATATATATATATATATATGTATGTATGTATATATATATTTATATATATGTATACCTA
>NC_134790.1:56451731-56531731 GCF_046742065.1 Oratosquilla oratoria
GTGTGTGTGTGTGTGTGTGTGTGTGTGCGCGCGCGCACTCCCACCCATTTCATACCAAACATACTCCATTCCCCTTTAGCGATGCTACTATTGGTGAAGAGAAAGAGGTTTTGGTGAGTTCGTCTCCTTTATTGTAAGGTACGAGTGAACTGATTTTACATGCGGCGGAAGCCGCTATATATACCGCGTGGGTAAGTTACCCGTGGTGCGTAATTACATAATTGCACTGGGTTAGGTTAGGTCGGGTCAAGCAGGGTCGCACTGGCAGAGAAGCGTCAGATCGTGGGCGACATCATGCACGTTCCATGCCACGTGATGATCGTGGTGTGTACAATATTCCCCTCTCAAAATTGCCTTGGCTTCAGAGGGCGTCCTGCACGTGAGAATTTGGTGGGCGGAGTGTCGAGGTGTGCCGGTTTTAGGCGGTCGATGGAAACCCATTCTGGCCTGCCAGAGATAAAGATGCGGAAGGTCTTGTCCTTACGTTCAAGGACAAGATGGGGGCCAGTGTAAGGACGGGTGAATGGTGGGGTGTGAGCGTACGTCTTTAGGAAAACGTGCGTTGAGGTGTGGAGGTGTTTTGGGAGGTATTCCTTCACCTCCCGGTGATGTATCGGCAAGCATGGGGCGAATTTGCCGACAGTGCGTCGCAGCTGGTGCAGGCTCTCGGGAGAATCTTGTGGAGGGAAGAATTCTGCGGGCACGACGAGGGTTTGGCCGAGGACCATCTCTGCTGGAGACACGTTGAGGTCGTCCTTGATGGCTATCCGAAGGCCAAGGAGTATCCATGGTAGTTGGTGTAGCCAGGAGCCGTTGTTGCAGCGTGCAATAAGAGATGCTTAAAGTGAGCGGTGGGTTCGCTCAACCATGCCGTTGACTGCAGGGTTGTAGGAGGTAGTGTGATGGACTGTAGTACCCAGGAGTTCAGCGAGGGAGTGCCACAGCCGCGACGGTGTCGACAAGGAAGCGACTTTAGAGGCCTTGTCGTTGATGTAGAGGCCCGTTGCGCCTGTAGAGGCCACCATGATGGACGGTGGCCCTTTTAGGCGTTTTTTGTCCAGGTACATCCCGGTTGGCATTTCTTGGCTAAGGCGCCGATTCTTGTGTGGTAGTAGCACAGGTGCAGAGGGGCGCTGGTCTGGCGTCGCTGCCTTTGCTGATGTTCTTGGCGCCTGTTGGCTGGCGATGCTGCTGCGGCGGAGATTTCGTCCGTGATGTCGTCAGTAACACAGACATCCTGACTCCTTGCTGCGGCGGCGTGGGCATCGACGAGAGGGCCCACCTTCCGGGAAACTTCGTCGGTGGTCATTTCCTCGGCGTTGCCAAGGGCAGATCGGACGGGCGCTGGGAGGCGCATGAGCCACAATTGACAAAGCATATCGACGTTCCTGCTGTTTCCACTGGCTGTGGCTGGGAGGCGGGCGATGGACATCATCTCGAGGTATGCTGTACTTGGTTTAATGTCCCCCCAGTGGCTGTTGGGAGAGTTTGAGGATAATTGCGGCTCTGAAGGCTGTTGACGGCGTGAATTCCTGAAGCAGGTACTGTTTCAGAGCGTCATACTGGATAACACCGTTGTGTTGATCGAGCCATTGGGAGATAAATAGGAACACATCCTCGGGGATCGCCTCGAGAACATAGTCTGCCTTCGTTTGGGACGCGCTGATATTCTGCAGGCGGAACTGGATCTCCGTACGTCGAAACCAGGAGGGAGCGTCGACCGTAGAAAAAGGTGGCAGCTTTAGAAAGACGGTGTTGACGGTGTTGGTAGCGGGCAGCGTGGCTTCGGAGGTGGAAGTGGTAGATGGGTCCATTGTCGCTCCGAATGGTCACCAGTGTAGCGATGCTACTATTAGTGAAGAGAAAGAGGTTTTGGTGAGTTCGTTTCCTTTATTGTAAGGTACGAGTGAACTTGCGACTTGCGACTTGCAAGGGAAGACCACCCGCTTGCGCGGGATCGGTTTTTGTGGGAGGGGAAGAATGTCTGTAAGAAAATGAAAGGTAGTAGTGTATAAAAGAGGGTTATTGCCACCGGGTGATTAAGCGAACGATCAGGGGCTGTTGGTGGTCGTGGCTCGGGAGAAATGGACAGGAAACTCGGACGGCGGCGCCGACGGCCGGGATTAGAATCACCAAAAGTTCAGAAATTTGTAGGAGGCGTAGTAGTAGAGGAAGGTGGAAAAACGGAAAAATCTTTAGTGGAAGGTAAACTGAAATGAGAAGATGTAGTATAAGAGAAAGTTAGAAAGGAAGCGAATCTTAGTCGAAGAAAAAGTAAGTGTAGATGTTTGTGCATGGGTCGTGGCTATGTTCGTGAGAGGTGTGTGTATGTATCCTACGGAAAGTGAATAGAGTTCACTTCCCGCGTGTAGAGAGCGCGTTCCTGTTTAGCCCCAGGTTAGGCATGGTCTTTTCCTGCTTTTCCCCAGGTTGGGTTTGAGAGTCGGTAGAGTCAATCCAGTGGCGGCACGAGGGGGAGCAGGCGGGCGGGTGTTGTATCATCTTTCTCCTTCCAAGCACAACTCTGAAAGTAGAGAATTACGTGACTGGAAATTGTGTGTAAATGTCAGAAGTGTAAACCCGCTCGCCAGCGTCAGCGAAGAGGCTAGCGCGTGGGTGCGGGCCGGTCGGATAGAGAGGCTCCCCAATTCCTCTCTGTCGACCAGCCGGCGATCAGATAAGGATTCTGAATAAGAGTTGGGTTGGGCCTCTGCTAAGCCAGCGAGCAAGTGTGCGTGTCTCTCTTTTCTTCCAAGCACTACTCTAAAAACAGAGAATTACGTGACTTGGGAAATGTGTGTATTTGTCTTTGGTGTAAACACGCCTGCCGACGTCAACGAAGAGGTCGGCCTGTGCCAGACCGGCAGCAGCAAAGGAGATATATCTCCTCGCCACCACCGGCCGGCGAAGATTGCTGGGCGCTTGTTGAGTGAGCTGGAGTGGAGAGACGTCCGTCCTCTAGAAGCGCTGTGTTGATTCTCAAGCTATATATACCGCGTGGGTAAGTTACCCGTGGTGCGTAATTACATACTTGCACTGGGTTAGGTTAGGTCGGGTCAAGCAGGGTTGCACTGGCAGAGAAACGTCAGATCGTGAGCGACATCATGCACGTTCCATGTCACATGATGATCGTAGTGTGTACACCCCTCTACCCTCTTCCCTCCCTCTTATCTTGGCACCTCCTGGATGACGGGTCATCCCTGCATCTTGTCCACTGCCCTGGGTCAGAGGCAGTGTCGTAAGACACAGCACCTCTACAAAAGGCCGCTTCATTAATTCGGCGACCCCCCCCCCTCTCCGTCCCCTCATGCAGAAAAGGAGGAGACGGGGAGAAATCCTTTCGGGCTGCGTTAATAAATTTCTCATTCATGCTCCCTCACCCCCATCCCCCACCCACCACCCCGCATGCATCACAGCATCATCCATACACAACCCTTCTCCATTCACCCCTATTTTCTGTCCTCTCCCGTCCTTCCTCAACAGATATTCCTCTCTTTCCCAATGCCCCTGTTACCCCATCCATCCATCTCATCCAAGGACGCACCTTCATGTTCACTCCTTCCACCTATGCCTTCTACACTTCTTTTACTAATCTTTCTTCGCTCATTCTCTCCATGTATCCAAACCATCCCAATACTCTTTTATCAACCCTATCTCCCAACTCCCTTTCCGCCCCTGTTCTCCTCCTCACCTCCTCACTTCTCACCTTATCTAGCCTAGAAACCCCTATCATACTTCTTAGGCATATCATCTCAAACACATTCAAACTCCTTCTCTCTTCCTCTCTTATGTTCCATGTCTCTACCCCGTACTGTCGGCACAATCGCCCCTTCATACAATCTCCTCTTAGTATCCTTTTCCAAATGTCTATTTATCATCACACTTTTTAATCCCCCAAGGCATTTACTCGCTTCTCTCAATCTACATTCTACCTCCACCCCCACTCCTCCCTTTCCTGCCACATTCGCACCCAAGTATCTAAAACTATCCACTTCCTCCAGTCTCTCTCCCTTAATACTCACATTCAGTTTGCTGCCACTCTCTCCCCTTGTACATCTCTTCACTTTACTTTTGCCCGCATTTATCTTCAGCTTCCTTCTTTCACACACCTTCCCAAACTCTGTCACTAACTTACTCAATCCCTCCTCTGATCCTGCTACAAGTGCAGTGTCGTCAGCAAACAACAACTGGCTTATCTCCCACTTTTCCCATTTTCTTTAACCATCTCCAACCCCTAACCCACTACCCTTGCATTCACCTCTCGCACCACCCCATTTATGTATAGATTAAACACCCAGGGCGACATAACACATCCTTGACGAAGCCCCATCTTTACCTCAAACCATTCACTCTCTCCACTTCTAATCCTAACACAAGCTCTACTACTCCCGTAAAAACTCTTGACTGCTCTTAACAGCTTTCCTCCTATCCCATATATCTACAATACCTCCCACAGTGCCTTCCTGTCTACCCTGTCATAAGCCTTTTCCAAATCCATAAAAGCCCAAAAACATCCTTACCTTTTCCTATAGCTTTCTCACATATCTGTCTTACCACAAAAATCTGATCTACACAACACCTACCTGTCCTAAAACCACACTGTTCCTCACCAATTACTCCCTCTATTATTCTCCTAATCCTCTCAATGAAGACCCTCCCATAAGCATTCCCAACTACACTTAACAAGCTGATCCCTCTGAAATAATTACACTCACACTTGTTCCCCTTTCCCTTGTAAAGCAGAAATATACAGGCACTCCTCCAGTCCTCCGGCACTCTACTCTCTCTCCAACAAACATTAAATAACCTCACCAGCCAATTCACCATAACTGTACCTCCTTTTTCAGACATTCTTCATGGCATCCATCCAACCCAGGTGCCTTACCTGCTCTCATCATATTAACAGCTGCTTTCACTTCATCTCTCCTTATTTCTCCTCCATTTTCCTCACTCATCACTCTCATTTTCTTAGCGTTTCCCATTGCAACTACCTTTCCCTCTCTATCCTCCTTCACATTTAGCAACTCCCTAAAATACTCTACCCACCTTCCTCTCACTGCCTTCTTTTCCATTATCATCTCTCCATCTGCACCTTTTACCTTTTTTTTCTCTACTTGATTCGCCTCCTCTTCCTCTTTTAATTTATTTCCAAAACATCTACAAAGGATTACAAAGGCGGAGCATGCCAACAGGAGACCTTTTAGTCCATATCTAGATCGGAAGCGAAAAAAAATCATGATCATGATAAATAAATAAATATATAGATAGATAAATAAATAAATAAATAAATAAATAAATAAATAAATAAATAAATAAATAAATAAATAAATAAATAAATGAATAAATGAATAAATAAATAAATAAAAACTAAGGTTTGGGTCTTTTAATGTGCGTGGATGTGGTACAGATGACAGTAAAAGGGAAGAGATAGGTAGTATGTTTGTGAGAAGAAAGATGGATGTGTTGGCTTTGAGTGAAACTAAGTTGAAAGGGAAGGGTGAGTGTAAGTTTGGGAGTGTAAGTGGGAGGTTATCAGGAGTGAAGAGAGGACGAGGGAGGGAAGGGGTGGCTATTCTAGTAAGTGAGGAGATAGGTAAACAGGTAGTGGAGTGGAAGGAGGTTTCCTCAAGGATAATGTGGATGAAGGTGAAACTGGGAAAGGAGATGTGGGTCCTTGTAAGTGCATATGGGCCTTGCAGTGAGAAGAGCGTGGAAGAAAGGGAGGCCTTTTGGATAGATTTAAATGAGTGCATAGAGGGTTTAGGAAGAAATGTCAATGTAATAGTACTGGGAGACCTTAATGCTAGGGTGGGAAATGGTCCAATCGATGGAGTGGTTGGGAAGTGTGGAGTTCCAGGAAAGAATCGTAGTGGAGAGTTGATGGTGGAAATGTGTCTAGAAAGAGAGTTGATGATAGCAAATACAGTGTTTCGGAAGAAAGTCAAGCATAAGTACACATGGGAGAGGGTGGTGGAGGGAAGGGTGGTAGATAGAGCGCTAATGGATTATGTAGTGGTAAATAGGATTATGATAGGAAGAGTTAAGGATGTACAAGTGCTAAGGGGAGAGGGTGGGGGAATATCAGATCATTTTTTGGTGGAAGGTGAGCTGAGAGTGGAGGATAGATGGAGAAAGAGGAAAGGGACAAAAGGTAGGGAGGTTCTTAGAGTGAACTCCTTGAATGAAAAGGAAAAGGAGAAGGAGTACGAAAAGAAGCTGAAGGAGGAGTGGGAGGGAGTAAAGGATGGAGCAGAGATGGGTGTGGAGGAGAAATGGGGATGGTTCAAGGAGGGAGTCTTAAAGTGTGCAAGGATGGTGTGTGGAACAAGAAGGACAGGGGGAAATAGAAGAAAGGGTAGTGAATGGTGGGATGAGGAAACAAAGAAGGTTGTAGAAGAGAAGAAGCGAGCATTCACAGATTGGTTACAAAAGAGGACGGGGGAGTCATATGAGACGTACAAAGAAAAGAAAAGAGAAGTAAAGCAAAAGGTAAAGGAGGCAAAGAGGAGAGCAGATGTGAAATGGGGTAAAAGTATGACAGAAAATTTTGAAAGTAATAAAAAGATGTTTTGGAAAGAAATTAAGAGAGGAAGAGGAGGCGAATCAAGTAGGGAAGAAAAGGTAAAAGGTGCAGATGGAGAGATGATAATGGAAGAGAAGGCAGTAAGGGGAAGATGGGCAGAATATTTTAGGGAGTTGCTAAATGTGAAGGAGGATAGGGAAGGAAAGATAGCTGCAGTGGGAAATGCGAAGAAAATGAGAGTGATGAGTGAGGAGAATGGAGGAGAAATAAGGAAGGATGAGGTGAAGGCAGTTGTTAAGATGATGAAAGCAGGTAAGGCACCTGGTCTGGATGGATGCCATGCAGAATGTCTGAAAAAGGGAGGTTCAGTGATGGTGGACTGGTTGGTGAGGTTATTTAATGTTTGCTGGAGAGAGGGTAGAGTACCGGAGGACTGGAGAAGTGCCTGTATAGTTCCTCTTTACAAGGGAAAAGGGGACAAGTGTGAATGTAGTAGTTTCAGAGGGATTAGCCTGTTAAGTGTAGTAGGGAAGGCTTATGGGAGGATCTTGATTGAGAGGATTAGGAGAGGAACAGGAGTAATTGGTGAGGAACAGTGTGGATTTAGGACAGGTAGAGGTTGTGTAGATCAGATCTTTGTGGTAAGACAGATATGTGAGAAAGCTATAGGAAAGGGGAAGGATGTTTTTTGGGCCTTTATGGATCTGGAAAAGGCTTATGATAGGGTAGACAGAAAGGCACTGTGGGAGGTTATGCAGATTTATGGGATAGGAAGAAAGCTTTTGGGAGCTGTCAAGAGTTTTTACGGAAGTAGTAGAGCTTGTGTCAGGATTAAAAATGGAGAGAGTGAGTGGTTTGAAGTAAAGGTGGGACTTCGTCAAGGATGCGTTATGTCGCCCTGGCTGTTCAACTTATACATGGATGGGGTGGTGCGAGAGGTGAATGCTAGGGTAGTGGGTCAGGGATTGGAGATGGTTAAAGAAAATGGAGAAAAGTGGGAGGTGAGCCAGCTGTTGTTTGTGGACGACACTACGCTTGTGGCAGGGTCGGAGGAGGGATTGAGGAAGCTGGTGGCAGAGTTTGGGAGAGTATGTGATAGAAGAAAGCTAAAGATAAATGTGGGTAAAAGTAAGGTGATGAGATGTACAAGGGGTGAAAGTGGCAGTAGACTGGAAGTGAACATTAAGGGAGAGCGACTGGAGGAAGTGGATAGTTTTAGATACTTGGGTGCAAGTGTAGCAGGAAAAGGTGGAGTGAAGGTGGAGGTAGAATGTAGATTGAGAGAAGCGAGTAGATGCCTTGGTGGATTAAAGAGTGTAATGAGGAATAGACATTTAGGAATGGATGCGAAGAGGAGACAGTATGAAGGAGTGATTGTGCCAACAGCACTGTATGGGGCAGAAACGTGGAACATAAGAGAAGAAGAGAGAAGGAGTTTGAATGTGTTTGAGATGAGGTGTCTGAGAAGTATGGTGGGGGTTACTAGGCTGGATAGAGTGAGAAATGAGGAGGTGAGGAGGAGAACAGGGGTGAAAAAGGATTTGGGAGATAGGGTTGATGAAAGAATATTAGGATGGTTTGGACACATGGAAAGAATGAGTGAAGAAAGACTAGTAAAAGAGGTATGGAAGGCAGATGTGGAGGGAGTGAACATGAGGGGACGTCCTAGGATGAGATGGATGGATGGGGTGAAGGGGGCTTTGGGGAAGAGGGGAATGTCTGTTGAGGAAGGAAGGGAGAGGACGGAAGACAGAGGTGAGTGGAGAATGGTTGTATATGGATGATGTGTGATTGCATGAGGAGGAATGGGCGGGGGGTTGGGGGGTGGGGTAGTATGTGTGAGTAAATTTTGACGCAGCCCGAAGGGATTTCTCCCCGTCCTCTCCTTATATGCAAGGGGGGGCGGAGAGGGGGGGTCGCCGATTAAATGAAGCGGCCTTGCTGTGGATGTGCTGTGTCTTGCGACACTGCTTCTGACCCAGGGCGGTGGGCAAGGTGCAGGGATGACCCGTCATCCAGGAGGTTGCTCAGATGAGAGGGAGGGTGGGAGGGGTGTGGAGTGTATTTAGGGATGTAATGGGTGGGAGTGTTTTTATGCCTTTCCCTTTTTGGCTACCTCCCTTGAAAGGGGGAAAAAGCCTTGGTATATGTATGTATGTATAATGATATAAATAATAATTAAATACATAAATAAATGCATATCTATGGTTAGATAATAAACAAGCATGTAAATAGTAAATAATAATTAATTGACATATAACTAATTATAAACGAGAATCAAGCAAATAATAATAAACAAACAGACAAATGATAACAAAATTTTCACCATTTTCTGTCATACTCATAGCACATTCCACATCTGCTCTCCTCTTTGCCTCCTTTATCTTATGCTTTACTTCTCCTCTCTTTACTTTGTACCTCTCATACTATTCCCTTGTCCTAATTTATAACCAACCTATGAAAGCCTGCTTCTTCTCTTCTACACCCTTCTTTGCTTCTTCATCCCACCACTCACTACCCTTCTTTCTATTTCCTCCCACCCTCCTTGTTCCACACACCATATTTGCATACCTTATGACTCCCTCCTTGAACCATCCCCATTCCTCCTCTACCCCTAGTTCTACTCTATTCTTCACTCCCTCCCATACATACATATACATATACATACATACATACATATATATATATATATATATATATATATATATATATATATATATATATATATGCATACACATACACACACACACACACACACATATATATATATATATATATATATATATATACATGTGTGTGTGTGTGTGTGTGTGTGTGTGTGTGTGTGTGTGTGTGTGTTTGTGTGTATGTATGTGTGTGTGTATGTGTTTGTGTATGTGTGTGGATGCATATGCCCACCGTTTATGATTAGCGTATGCATGTTTTGGGTGCATGAGTGCACAGATATACAGTTCTGGACTCTGTCACCGAATATTTATACTTCTTTTGAACATGAATGCATATCCCATGATGCTCAACAGCATTTATTGATTAGTATCCTCCAGATCCTTCAGGCCGCAGCGTGAACAACTTGGAGATACACAAAAACATCTCTCCATTAATCCTGGAAGACATCTTCAAATGTTTCAGTAACTCCTCGTGTATGTCATCGTCCCGTCTGCCTTCTTGTCGTGCCGGCCACTCACCCGCACTAAACCCGCCCACCTGCCAGCCTATTCGTCCTCTCGTACGCCCGCTCGTCCCAGCGCCCACTTGCCAACCTCGCTCTCGCCTATTCCGCCCACCAGCTCGCCTGTCTGTGCGTACTTCCTCCAACACCGCTGGATCCCTGGTCATCCTGCCTGACCGCATCCTCCACCTCCTCCTCCTCTTCTTACTCCTCCTTTTTGCGTATCACTGTTTTGCCAATATTGTACAGATTCCCTTCCATAGCTGTAAAGGTTTGCATGTGTCCTCTCGAATTACAGATTTCCGATATCGCCCCCCTCCCATGTGGGCTAATGCATGGTTACTTAATCGAAGAGGCTGTCTCTCATCGTGCTAATGGGAATTTCATTCGCTTTGATCATAATTTTGGTGTCTAGTCATTACATAACATACTTATCCTGGAACTCGAACAGCAATTGAACAGCAATATGTGTGCGTATCTTCATGTGTACGTCTGTGTGCACTTGCCTCATCCATTCATATCATCCAGAGCAATGAGGCCACTAAAGTACATAGAGCACGGTCCAATCTTTAACTACATCCTGTCTTAGCACGGTAACCTTCTTTTCGCAAAATATTCTGCTTCTCTTTATTTCCCTCATTTGCCACGTTTTTTTTCTATAAATTGTTGAGGGAAAACGTGATTGCTGGGCGCTCGAAACTTTTGCGTCTCGTTGATGTGAACCATGTGATGGTTCATTTAAAGACGAGTTGTCTTTGTAATGGAACACGCTGTAGCTAGCTTATTAGTACCATATATCAGTTCCTTAGGCTTTTGTAAATAGATAAACGAGATCAGTGACATACCAATGAAAGGAAAATATTGTGAAATGCTGGTATGCTAAGTATTTCATAAGCGAAATACCGGCCGGCTCCCATGAAATGTATGTACTGGTGGCCTGGATAGCGCGTCTCTGCCTCACTCTTCACGCTTCGTCTCCTCAGTCCTCAGTTGGTTGTGTGACGCGGAGGAGTGTGGGAGTGTCCCGCTGCGCTGGTTGCTTTCTTAGGGAAAACCACACTAAAAAAAAATACCTTAGCACCAGTGTCAGCGGTTTGTATCTTGTGTGGTGGTTAAGAGTGATTGTGTAAATGATGGTGTTGAAGGGTGGTGTTGCGATGGTGGAGTGTGGATAGGTTATGTGCTCAGCAAGGGACTAGAGTAGCGTCCCTAGCACAGCATTGGGCACGGGGACTGCTACAGCCATACTCGACAGCTTCTTCTTCAACTTAGGATTTCATCACTCACAAAACAGGTAAATGCAGCAGTTTGCCTATGTTGTTCTATGTGAAGCTGGAAGAAATACAGTTTCATAGTGAAAGACGGTGTACATGGACGTAAGTGTAGGCGAGGGTGAGAGATAGAGAGTCGAGGGAAAGGACCGCCCCAGAGCGCCTATGGTTAGGTCTGCTTCCCCCACAACTCCCGTCTCTCCTCCCGTCCCCTCCACGCCATGCTTCCATCTCATTATCATCATTGATTTCGCTTTGCCTCCCTTTTTCTTCGCATCTTCTGTCTCACTCATCCTCTCACTGACCCTGCCTTCCTCCCCTTGTACCAGAGGTTCTTGATTCCCACGGCCATACACCGAGACTTCCAAGCAGACAAGGACGGTGAAAAGGACCGATACATGCAAAATCAGGAGTTAGGCAGGGGTGAGTTGGCATAGCTGGCCAGTGTCCCACCTCCTCCCTTCCCATCGCCCCATGAACATTAACCCCGGTCTCCCACCTCGTACTCAACCCCGTCTCCCCAGAGCGCAGTAGGCCAACTGGTGTTTGTTCTTTTGGATATACTCGTCTTATTGTCAATTCTGGTGGTTACTGCATCTGTATAGACGATGGTATGCCATGAGAGCATTGGAGTCTTCACTGACGTGGTAGGTGGAGCTGAAGAAGTACACCGGGTGTGTTCGTTTGAGGTGGAGGGGGGCTCTTTTTTAAATAGTGTACCCATGCGTTAGAATAGGGCCGCGTGTACGGACTGCTTGGGGCTGTGCCCTTCACAGTTCTAAATCGGGATACATAGCATATTTGAGTCGCATACACTGTTCATTGTGGTAATGCGTACAACTATGAATGTTTTAGTAGTGATTCATATACGAATAAAGGGTGCTTAAAAAGTGTCTGGGAAGCCTACCACTATTGAAGCACTCGCAAGGTGATGAGTTTGTGGATTGGGCAAAGTGTTCTATAGTTATGGTGATCTAGCCTGAATTCCAATTCCTTGTTCATGAGACGGAACATGCCAGTGCCTTCTCAGACGGAAGTCGACAGTAGTGCTTGGACAAGGTCACAAGGCATGCCGCTTAAACACATGAAACTTCATTAGACATAATGTGATATGCTTCCCGCAATACGCCTTTCGTATTTGCGCTTGATATACATACATGCATACCATATGGCATATACGTATGTAAATATAGTATAGGTATGGGAATGAAGTGAAGTGTATATAGTAAGTACATATTGCGAAATTATGGGGATGTAGATTTAAGTTCACGAAAGAAACTATTACTAAATATTGAGTAATTTTTGTCCGTGCACAGTGAAATGTATTGGAATTGGTGTGCAGTGTAATACTTTTGTGCTGCAGAATTGGATGAGTGTACGAAACAATTTTAACAAAACTAGTAATGAAAACATGGTATTTGTTGTTCCCCAGTGTCTTTCTGCAGATTAAACAACTACGAAATATATTACGGGAAATGGCACGTCGTTTACACCCAAATATTACAGTATGAAAGAACTACAACATTACTAGATATATGTCCATTAAGAATTTTTGTACCGTTCCATGAAAGTGATTGTTGTATCCTCCTGTTGGTTATAATTGTTATATGTATACATATATTTTATATTGTGTGTGCGAATGTATGAAATGTCGCTTATAATATTGCGTTCATGCATACATTGGGTACTTTACAGACTGTAGAAGATAGTGAAATAGACATGACGAAAACTTTGAAGAAAAAGATCACCTCTAGGAAATATAAATAAGCTCGTGCAATGAACTTTTAAACATAAACCTGGATGGGCAAGTAGTGATACTTTGGTGTTGAGGTTTTGATGGTAATTTAATGTAGCAGTGAATTGTGATTTACTACCACGATGGTACATTACCAGGACGATGGTCTCACGGATTGAAGTTAAATATTCAGTTAATATAGAAACTGCAATTTCACCAATGAATTGTGATCGTAACCAATTGTTTTTATACGTGAATAAATACTATAAAATGCATTTGAATAGTGGTGATGTTATGCATCCAAACTTGAATTTATAACGCACATTGCTGTTTTCATCCTTAGTTGTAAATGTGCAACACCATCATTATTGTTTCCAGCAGTACTGTTGAGATTGATATTTTTGTCGTGTTTATATATGGAAGTTATGGTTTTTCCATGTGGATTTAATCTTAAGAGATGCCTTTTTTTTTCTTCTAGTGAGTGGGTCTCTCAGTGCATGCCTTGTAAAATTATTTATTTTTTATTATGCAATCCCACGATTAGTGTAGACGTGGTTTGTAACATTGTAACATGCTGTGCGGTTGGGAAAGTATTTACGAGTAAGTGTTGTATATTTCTATGGCATGCCGCAATGCTAAACATAGCACTGCGAGAGGATTCTCTCTCTCTCTCTCTCTCTCTCAATGGCGATTCTCTTCAGGTGTGTATATATATATATATATATATATATATATATATATATATATTATGTATATACACACACACACACACATGTAAACTGTCCAATGTGTTTAACAAAACTATTATAGAATAGAAATTATTTATGTACGCTGCATAAAGAATGGTTCTTCACTGATGTCAGAGAGAGGACTTGAGTATTTGGTGAATTTTCACTGGAAAGAAGTCATACAGACTGACACTCGCCAAAAACTAATATCGCAGGATGTGGATTCTCTTCCCTATCTGTCTTGTGTGCAAAGTACATTTCCTGGTATGTTTCCTCGTGCCCTTGGCGATTGGAGCAAAGCGTATTGGAGTAATTGGTTGTTGGAAGAGATGGAAGGTTATAAATGTGTGTGTACATGTATTTATGTATGTGTGGACATGCGTGCACAACATCCACGAGATGCTAACATGGAAAGGTCGTTATACGAGTTTATGGGTATGAAGTGTGCTCTAACTCAGCCATCATTCTTAAAAATGTGGTACGACAGTACTTTATTTTTCGTGCTTTGTCATATCATGACCAGGTGTATAACGGCCCTGACTCGCTTTATTCTCACATGTCATTTTCATGGTTGAAATAGATTCCTGCTGCAAACCCATACCTGACCTCGACGGGGGTCAAACGTGTGGTATATAAGACCGATTGTCAGGGATGTCTCACGATACATATACAGAACCTGGCTGAAACGGTCAGCGCGCTGCCAGTAACGTAAGCTAGTGTCAATCAATGAAATCGGTCAGCCATTTGGAGTTCGCCGCTGAACAAAGGCTTCTCCCAACCTCGTTCATGAGTTGCACTGCTGCGCCAACCACCACGTCACCCCTACAAACTTCTGCCACCTCTCCACTTTCTTTCTAGTCACACTTCTATGCTTTCCATCATGCGTCCAGTCCGTAACACTCCATTTTCCTTCCACCATATTGGCTACATGCCTTGTCCATCCTCCTTTATCGCCTCCACAGAATATATATGTATGTGTATATGTATGTGTGTATATATATATACATACATACATACATATATTTCACTCCAGTCTTTATGCCAACTTGCCCTCATCCTGTTGTATTTCAGTATTTTCTCCAGCATTAATCTTTCCATTGCGGTACTGTAAATTTTGCTTTTCAAACACGTACTGAAGCTCTCATGTTGCTACTTTATTTACCACAACTTTTCAATAACCTGTGACGTTTTATTGTGACTATCTTTCTTCACTTTTGAGCATTTGGGTTGTGTAGTAAACATTACTTTAATGTCCTCTTAGTCATATGTAACCTACTTTAAGACTTTTAAATAAATCTTCAAATGATCATGTCTGCAAATCTCTAGCAATTAGAACGTTTCCCATCAGCGTTTGAAAATTTCCTTCTTCGCTCAGCCCTGGAAAATCCTTTTGGAGCATCCTTTTGGTGCACTTGCTTTGCCGTATATATTTTCCGATCTTGATTTTTCCTATGCCGTACCTCTATGCGAATTACAGAGCATCTTTTATATAAATGTTCTGTGGAACCCTGAGAATTTATTTGCATGTATGGAGCGCATTTTCAGGTTTGAATAATATGCAGAAGTGTCATTTAGGTCTTGAGAACTGATGCTATAATGGTAAGTTTTGTACTAGTGTACCAGCTTTTGTTGACCATGAAAAGTGTTATAAGCCATTGTTAAAAAAGAGGAAATTCAATTTAACAATATCACTTACATGCTCACTCGAACCTGTTTTGTTATACCCTGATTGCAAAGAACAGTTGTACCGTACTGTTAACCTTAATTTCACATCAACTCTAAATTAATGGGAATGTTTAGATGTTGAGGATGTAATTGAGTTGTTCGAATATTTGCGTCAGCTGAAGTTTCGTGTATGTTTTATCATAAGGGTTTATAATATAAATTTTTACCAACTTTAGTGTTTGTGAGTGTTATGGATGCATGCAAAGGGCCCAGCGTGTCCAACAAAATGTGTTATTCTTGGTGGCTTGCTTGGCCAGCCAGAACTTCCTACATGCTGCCTGTTGTATCAGCTCTGGTAGGTCATTCCATTTATCCGTTGCTCTGCCTTTTTTCGTAGCCCTTCGTGATCCCTGAAAGATGATCTATTACTTTGTCTACGAATTTATTATCTTCAACATGATACTGTAGAGCAGTGATTCTTAACTTCTTTCAATGTCCACCCCTTGATACCTCACAAAAATTTTCCCGTAGGCTACCCCCATCTAGTATAAATATAACAATGTAAACATGAAAAGGATTCATGATGCAAATCTTGCTGAGAAATTATTATATTCAAGTACTAAAAGGTGTGCGTGTAATACATATATATATATATATATATATATATATATTGCTTTCTCATTGTAAATTGTACAGTACCATTGCACTGGCTATCATATCTCGGCCCCCTTGGGGTTACAGGCACCCCGGGTTAAGAACCACTGGTGGAGAGACTTCTCGTCCCCCACCTCAACTGGGAAGCCACTTGTATGTGTGTTCACTATGTTGAGTGGTTATGGTAATTGTGAAGTCTACTGAGTAAAAATCGCCCCTCTTGCATATGGCCAACCGCTCTGGAAACGATTGTGAAGGATATGCTCAATTTACTGGTCGTTTTACTCAAATTCTAATTGGGTATGCACCATCGTCACCCTACTGAAAGGGTCCATTGCTCCCACTCAAGCTGAATATAGTATAGAATGTTTTAGTGGCTTCACCCTGAGATGTATAAACTTTTTAGTGTAATCATTTCCCCTCAAGAGAACATTGGCAGAGGAGTGGCTTTATGATATTGTGCTTACTTTATTAAATGAAAACTTTTTGCATAGCCTTTGGCTTTCTGTATCTGTGAAAACTATCCTCTGTTCCATATGTGTTGAGTAGCCTCTCTGGGGCATAGTGAGAAAACGGATATTGATTATATATTTGATTATTATCATAATCATTATTTATATTATTACTATTGTTCTATTAATGTTTCCATGTGATTATCATTGCTACTACTGCAGCCAATATTGAAGTGTTGGGAAGATCCTTGATCTTTTACTGTGTGCGTATAGATTTTATAAAATAGTCGAGTGGTGGAAGTTAATTAATACAATTAGTGTTTGACAGCGAAGAGGAAGGGAAGAGTAAAGGCGTAGTTTTTAACGAAGCTAGGAAAATAGTTGGATCGACAATCGCACGAGACGAGCAAAATAACTATTATACGGTCCAGCTGTTGACAACTCTGCTAGATATTGTGTTCGTGTTTGGAGAAATCGATGGTAATAATTGTCATACATACATATACCAAAGGCTTTCCCCCTTCCAAGGGAGGTAGCCAAAAAACAATGGCATAAAAACCCCTCCCACCCATTCCATCCCCAACATACTTCACTCCCCTCTACCCTCTTCCCGCCCTCTAACTCCTAGACCCTCTGATGCCTTTAGCTTTTTTAGGAATGTCCCTTTTGGGGCTACAGGTAGAAAGATTCTTAGTTCTATCCTCGTCCCGTTTTTTTTTTCGCATTGCACGACTCAAGTGGGAAGACTTGGTTACAACATTCTTTTCCCCCACCACAGGGTTAGGCGAAATGAACATTCAGAGAAATGGTACAGGTAACAAGGGGTGGAGGGGACATCAAAACGGAGGGACTGTCGTAGTATTGTAATAAATGTATCGTCATTTCTCTGTGGCCAGAGATTCTATCACAGACAAAATGATGTGTGGCTCTGGTCCAAAAGTATTGGCTGCATGCTACTTAGCCACAATAGCATGCAGCCAATACCTCCGGACGGGGGAAGTATATAAAGGTGTTCGGTTTGTTGGTAACTGAAATTGTTAGAATTTATTAGCCAAACGATACTTCGTATATATGGTAAATGTATGGCATTTGAGGAGGCTGTGGTGTTCAAAGAAAATGGAGGACAGATTAGGTTGAAGTTGAATTTCTGATCGAAAAGTGTCGTGGGAAGGGTGTGTGTCAGTATTGGGAGAACAACGCATGTCTTTTAAAATATAACGCCCTGTCACACACCAAAATGGAGTTGGGTAGGAGGTAATGGGATAATTTTTAAAAGGAGGTTAAAACTTAAAATAGACGAATAGTTAACTTAGCATTATGGCAACAATCAGCTCACAAGTACTTTCGGAATTCTGCTAGAACGAAATTATTCAATGCAGTCGTGTGGATGACATCCCGGTGACAGTTCCACAAATTTTATCAACAGAAAGCTAGTTGCGAATACCAGAACGAATATGGACGTCAAGTGTATTGTAGTCAGATTTTAACAATCAACCACAGTGGAGAACTACCATGGAATGACGCTGAAGGCACAAGTGTATGAAAAAGCTGCATGCGTAACATTATCCAGGAGGTTATGTGTGGTCATCTGACAGGTGCAGTACTGTATCCACATGGATGTACAGTAAACCAGGAATCATCGGTGAAGGTTGACTTGGACAGTGTTTGTGGTGTCGATGCCACTGTTTACATGTTGTTTTGAAGCAGACGTAGCTACTGGTACGGCAGAGGGAGGCAGATGGTTCTGACGTTGATGATGACACTGGTTGTGGTAATGATGTCACTTATCTGAATGATGGTGGTGAATTGTGGATGATGTGCAAACTGTATTACCATTGCGATGGTATTGTATTTGCAGAAGTGCTTTAAGTGTGTGCTGTGGCCAAGCTTTATAGCGGGTGCCGGGTTAAAGCGGCAATGCCCAGGCAGGCTGTGTGTGTGTGTGTGTGCGTGCGTGGATGTGTTCGTTCTCGTGAGGTGCTGCCGTGCATGGACTGGGTGGAGGTGGCTGGTGGAGTGGATTATGTGGTGGAGCTCGCATCGGCGTAGGGAGGTGTGGTAGGTACGTTGTGGTGATGTCGACTATCTTTTGTGATTTTAAACGTCAGTTAGGGTTGGATAATCATTAGTTATCCTGTCGTTTAGGTTGTTCGCTGTGAAACATCGTCAGTTGGCGTCGGCACGCGTGGTCTCATGTTATTTTCATATTCATTTGAGCGGGAGCACTTTTACATTGACTTAGCAAAATGTTTTAAATGGTAGGTAGGAAACCTTAAAAGTGTCAGATACGTTTTGCTTAGTACCAAGACACTTCCAGTAATCTGTATATATTGAACTGTGTTAAGGCATGCTGACACCATGTTTGTTGGTGCAAGTGTGACTGCGTATATTGCGCTTTGTCTCGTTGGATTCATTGCCTTTGTGGAATGAATATATTAGTATACTGTAGTCTAATCGTCCCACAAGTGTTTACATTGTATTTTGAAACCTCCTTGACGGAACGCTTAACAACTTAACTCCGAGAGTAACAGTTTGTTAGGGTTCAGAACTTACTTTCGTTTTAAGGTTTGAGTAACTTCCATGCTTTGTCGGTACTGTTTTCACACTTAGAGTTTTTTTTCTTCGGAGTTTTGAAGTGTTACTGTAGCTTCCCAGTATTGTGAGCCACTACTGGGGAACCCGATGCGTTAGATGTAGCCTAGCTCTCTGGCAGTTTTCTTAACCCAGACACGTTGGCGTCCTTCTCCGTACCCCACCCTCCTATCCTCACTCCCTCGTCCACTCACCTCGCTTAGTCTCTTCCTTGCCCGCGCACTCGCCTTTCCATGTCACCGATGCACCCCACGCTCTTCCTCTGTCGTGGTAGTCTGTCTCTCGGCGAATTTCACTTTTATTTGCATCTTTGTTGACTTCCCTCGTTTCTGTCCATGTGTTGTTTTCTCATCGTACAATTTAATTTTAGTGTTTTACTGCTTACCTTCTCTCCCTGCTATTCTGATTCATGTTTGATATATTTCACTTGTTCCTAATCGTCCTTTTGCCATTCTAGTTCGTTCTTCCCCATCGTTACTCCTTCAATATTATATCTGCTTTTCTTCCATAACCCACAGTACCTTCCGTCAATAACGAAGGATTTGTCAGGTGCGGGATATAAAGGTGGTAATCATTTGCATGTGCTTATCATATCTGGTGTTCCTGATACAGGTGTAGCCTTTGTTTTGTCATAGGGTGTAAGGGTTCAGTTACTGCATTTGTTCTTTTACAGTCGAGGGTGTTCTGCCTTTGTGAAATTGATTTGATGTAGGTATCGGATTAGCTGAGGAATGTCTACATCGTATGCCCAGTTTCAGACGGAATTGCCCCATTCCTGACAAATACATGTTTCAATTGGCACCGTCGTACCCCTTTAGTAAGGCCAAGGTACTTAGTCCTCGTTATTGGGAAAGTCATTCTGCACAGACCTCCACTTTTTGTAGGTTGTTTTTATTTTTTATAATTTTGATAACTATATTTGTAATTTGGCCGACTTAGAATCTATGTGTATTTTGTAGTTTGGAAAATGTTTAGGGTTACTAAAAGTTATATACCTTGTATCTTTTCATTCATTAACCTGTCTCAAAAGGTTTTCATAAACCCTTAGCTGGTGTTTACGTTTCCGGACTGCGTTTCTGGTATGTCACTTTTCTCTCTCCGGATGCCGCAGCCTAGTAATTTCTGTGATGTTAATGACTGGGCCTTAGTTGAATGTGGTCCGTGTTCGTGGATCACGATGGCTTCAATTTCAGGTGTATGTAATGGTCAAATGTCGAGTTGGACTGGAGCATGAAGCCAAAATGCACGGGAAGTAGTTTACATTGGATAAATACCCATGTTAGGTCTTTTAGCGTATCGTACACTTTCATACTAATAATATTGGTAGAAGGTGAAGCTATAAAAATAGTATTATTGTAAAAGTTTATTATATATTGCCCATTTGTGATCAAACTCAGTCCAGCGTAATCATAATCTAATATGACCTTGCCCAATCAAGTACAATTCCGCTCATTTTTCTTTGGACTTTGTATTCTTTGGCGAGTGGGGGGGGGGTGAACTGCCTATTTTGAGGGAAAATGTGGAAATTTGTATTTTACCGAAGCCTGAAAATGACAAATTAGTTATTTAGAGAATTTTATACACCGAAGCTGCCGTGGGTAGTGCAATATGCCGAGATCAGGAGCAGAGGGAGGAGATTGAAATTCCGTATCGCT
Organism: Oratosquilla oratoria; assembly: GCF_046742065.1. Taxonomy (NCBI): domain Eukaryota; kingdom Metazoa; phylum Arthropoda; class Malacostraca; order Stomatopoda; family Squillidae; genus Oratosquilla; species Oratosquilla oratoria. Next base: position 56,472,176 of record NC_134790.1, read on the forward strand.
TGCCTCCTTTCCCTTCAATCTGGATGCTGATAGGGAATTTTTTTCATATCCACGTACCTCCGACCTCAATATCGATGATTTTGCAGCTTGTTTCGATTAAATTATTTTGTAGAGAGTGTGTGTACACCCGAAGATAAACGAGCAACAATTGGTGTACAAGTGCATCTTTAGCCAAGATTTTGGGAAACGTGCGTCGCAAGAGAAAAAAATAGCCGTTGGTTCATCGAATCGCCTAATTAACCACAAATCTGCCAGTCGTAAACTTGTAATGCAAGTTTTGGACGCTACTTGTAGTTAACGTCTTGTACTGTTCGTGGTTCAGGGTGCTCGCAATTACGGGCGCTTTTGGATTCAAATAGAGATTTCCTGGTGATGATTTCAAATATTTAACGGGTAGTTAGGGCTGCTGTGACATGTTGGTTTTGACATCCCAAAATGCGTGGACCCAGGTTCAAATTCAACAGCTACCGACCGGTATGCCTTGGCAGCCCAGACACCCTGGAAGAAATGGCAGCTTCAGTTGAGTTGGTAGTTGAGTTCAGCCAATAATTCTTCGATGTTCGCCCGAACCCTGGAGAGCGTTCCTATCATAACAGTTCCCTAGATCCTTTGTGTACGCAAATTTATTTAGCACACTGTTAGGATTGGATGTCTGTAAGACCAACTCTTGGCATGTGACTACTGTTTTCTTCAGGTTCCTATGTGTGTGAGTGAATGAGAAGTCTCTTTCATACCGCCTTGTGGGGAAACGGGTAGTCCATGCCATTTTCAAAAGGCCATCGTTCTACGTGCTTTAAAGCACCAAGATTTACACATAGTGTTTATGGTACCAATGACGATACATGTGGTCCTGAGATTTTGACATTTGAAAATCGTCTCCCTGACGTTCGTGTTCCTAACCCGCCAACACTACCTCCCTCTGAAGGTATCTAGGAGGCTGTCTCTGGACTGGGTTCAAGATAACTTTCTTACAGTTTTGTATTTTCTTCACCTTTTCACACAGGGGAGCTAACAGATGGCAACTGCTCCCCTTCTACTACAAGCCAGCGGCATAGCTTCAGTCCCACACAGCAACACAGAGAAAGGTCCAATGTTTCTTCCCAGAGAAGATTTAGGAGGCCCGGGAAGTGTTGCTGGATATGCCGTTATAGGGTACAGTTGTGACATTGTTATCACTGTCCGTCATGATGGACGCTATTTTGACCTCATTTTGGTGTAGTCTTCCCACAGGTGCTTATTTATCTACTGTTCAGTCAGACCCGCGAGCTGTTCATTTATCAGTTTTCACCCAATACGCCCATTTCCCGTCATTCGCTCTAAGTACTTCAGCGTGGGATCCTACTTTCAGTGGAATAGAATCTTAGCTAGAATGAAATTAGCAGGTAGTGGTAGCGAAAGGAATAAGTGGGATAATTAATCAACGTCAGCCATAACTATTGTGTCATCGCATGTTTAAGGTGAATCACCAGTTATGTATTCTTAATAAATACAGTCACCCTTACCAATAGGATCATAATAATATTCCTCGGCAGATATTTATACATCCTTTCTGTCTTTGGGCAGATACTACTTGACATTTTAATTTTAATGTGTGTATAAAGCTTGCTGATTTTATGGTTGTGTGAATAACGTCTAACGGTAATGTGTTTTGTAGACATTCCAATTATATATATATATATATATATAGTGTGTGTTATCAACCACAATACACTTTAATTCTAAGCCATCGACATCGAGAGACTCGTGGAGGCCAGCATGCAGAATTTGAAACGTGGTACGGTCAAGGATTCACGCTGGCCTCCGCGAGTCTCTCGTTGTTGATGGCTTAGAATTAGTGTATTGTGGTTGATTATATATATATATATATATATATATATATATATATATATAGTTGTGTGTGTGTGTGTAATGCCGCTTTTAAGAGTCACAGGTTATCACATTATATATTGTCCATTGGTTGCAGTCACCGGTCGGTTTTTGCTTGTATTAACATTTCTAGAAAGTCGCTTTCGAAAAATAAAATATTAGATTACTGCAGTTTGCCATGAGACTGCCGGCGTTTGAATTAAAAAAAAAAAAAGTTTCGACCTGACAAATTTTGTTTTACGCAGTTACCCAGCGCACAAGTCCGTTTGCTTCCATAATACTCATTATAGATCATCAGCGCCATCGTTCGATCTGGACGATCATTTCGTACCAGCCTCTCCATTTGATGCACCAGGGATGCTTTCTTCGTGCTCTTTGATCACTTAGTTGTCTTGTAATCTATGTCTTAACCCAACTTCGTGTTCAAAGAGATAACTGCTTTGAGTACTAGTGATTCCTTCAAGCCATGAGTGGGTTTGTGTGTATGCGAGTGTGCGCGCGCGCGTCTGCACAGCCATACAACGAGGTCTGAATACTTATCTTAGCAGAGGTCGCCAATCATTAATTGTGTTGCATAGTAGCCAAGTTTCAGCAGTGTTGTACGATATCTACTTCATATTGTGTAATACTCAGTAGTGTGTCAGGGCTTTACATAATATTGGGCGAATGCGTGTCGTGGAGAGGGGGGACGCGTGTGTGACGTCACTCTTTGGCGGGAAAGATTGAGAAAGCGAAGGGCGAGTGTTGCGCAGATCGGCACCGGTTTGGGCGAATATACTCGCTGATTAATGGGTGACAAGACTTTGGTAGGTATGTTTGGTAATCGTAACTTGATTGGCAGTGTTTATTTGGGTACAGTTCTTGGTTCTCTGCTCACTAGGCGAATTTCGAAACGAGCAGGTAAAGTATTTTGCATATTGTTTGCACATGGTGAGTTGAGACACCAATGTCAGGTCTGTATGTGGCAGAATGTAGGCATGTGAGCTATTTATAGCGTACAGTGGTCGAGTTTTCATGCTATTTCGACTTTTAAAGGCAATGGTGCTGTTATATGGATTTGTTTCCTGTTTCTCTTAGCGGTTGTGATCTTTCCGATTTCTGTAGTTTGTGTATTGTTCTCCAAGTACATTTGACGAAAGTAATGGTATGTTGTTATTATGAGAGGACAGAAGATAGGGGTGAATGGAAAAGGGTTGTGTATGGATGATGCTGTGATGCGTGAGGGGAGTGGGTGGGGGTGAGGAAGTATGTATGAGAGGTAATTTGACGCGGCCCTAAGGGATTTCTCCCTGTCTTCTCCTTTTCTGCATGAGAGGACTGAGAGGGGGGTCACCGAATTAATGAAGCGGCCTTGCTGTGGATGTGCTGTGTCTTGCGACACTGCTTCTGACCCAGGAGGTGCCGAGATGAGAGGGAGGGTGGAATGGGTGGGAGTGGTTTCTGTGCCTTTTCTTTTTGGCTACCCCCCGTGTAAGGGGGAAAATCCTTTGGTATATGTATGTTATTATGGCTCAATGATTAAGTCTTGCATTATTTCTCAGTTGGATTAAACAGCAAATATCCCTTTGTAATGCACCCTCATAATTTTTGCCAGCGTCTCCTTTGTGATTCGGGATGGTTGGGAATACTAGCGAGTGCTGTCCAGCGACGACGTGTCAGATTGCACGACTCTCCTTGGGGACCCTTGCCAGCCATGCAATCGACGGTTAACCTCGGCCACCACCCGAACCTTACGAGTGATATATCCTGTTGAGCAAGCCCAGTTTCTCTGATACACTGGGTTATTCGCTCCTGGTTGTGTTGTGTTGTTTCTCTTCGCTGGATGTAGCCACCTTGCTCCCTATGTACTCTATACTTTTTTCGTAGTTTAGATGGGGAGTGGAACAGACATACATAATTTAGCCATTAACTGTGTTATGCTTGTTGAGCTTTAAGGGACCAGTTGATCAACATGTATTATACATGCTGGTTCTTTTGTGATTGTGTTCTGAACTCTAGTCTGTTGGCCTGTGACTTAAAATCACGAGGCTTTTTCCGTCCCGAACAAGAAAGTATGCACAGCACGTGCACGTAGCAAGTCCATCTGTTTTCTGTCGCTCATGGAGACCGTATCTAAGTGTAGATCACCCGCGTACGCCAGATTGAAGGGTGGAGGGGAGGGGGGGGGAGAAGGAATATATATATATATGTATATATATATATATATATGTGTGTGTGTGTGTGTGTAACATTAGAAAAGGAAAGTAGGGTTTGTGAGAGCAGTTTGTATCGACATCATTAAGGTTTTTTTCAGTAAAGTTTGTTTGATGGTGCGCATAGACCAATGGCATATCCCGTTTAGTTGCATGGTAGTTCGTGGTCGCAAGAACAGTACACCTGTGTGTGTGTGTGTTTGTGCGTGCGTGCTTCTGTATATACGTCCGTTTGGTTTATGCTCATCTCACTGAAGCTGTATACCATGGTGACTTGCATGCGTTGGACTGACACTGCTTTGTTGCTCGGCAACTCGGGAGGGTTGTGCATTCTGCGAGTGGAGGAGGGGTCTGTGGGAGGAAGATGTGAAGATAGTCGGAATGGGGGTGGGTGAGCGTGCAAGCACCATTGGCGTGAGCTCAGGGAGCGTGATGAGGGTGATTCACGAAGATCGGAATAACGATAGTAGGAAAATGGGTCTGTGGCGGAAGCAGCGAGGCAGATAAGTTGAGAATCTGTGGCTGGTGAAAACGCAAACAGGGGAGAAATGTCCAGTGTGGACGGGGGATGTGATCGAGATTGGGATATTACAAATTAATTGTGTTACAGGTGGAATGGGAAAGGGCGTCGGCCCTGGAGCGTATTTTATGTGGCATTGGTGAATGCTGTGTATGTTATGTGGATATGCTTTGGAGAGATGAACATGAGACGTGGAAATGGGCAACGGATTTAGGGGGTGGGGGGCACTGGCGGAAGTAACCGTTGGTGCGGGGGTAGCTTAGGTGGGAGGGATTATTGGGCGAATTAGGAATAGGTGGAGATGAATGCCGGGGAGGGGTAGGGTGTAGGGTGTTGCTTGGCGTGGGGTGGAAGAACCGAGGAAAAGGGTTGGGGAAGGGTCTTGTTAGGGGTGCGTGGGTAGGGCCGTAAAAAGAGGATTTAATGGGTGTGGGTTAATGGTAGGAAAAGGATGGGTTAGGTTGGGACGAAGTAGAGATGAGTGGAAGTGTATGTGGCGAGCAGCGAAAAAATCAATAGTTATTGATTATGCCAGTGAATGACTAACCTTCGAGGGGGTTGAGCGAAGAAAAGGTTTAGAGTGACCGATACATTATGGAGATCAGATACAAAAATAAATATGCTTATTTTCATATTACACATAGTTGGTGAGTGTCTTTATTGTCTCCATTGGTGAAGGGTACAACGTATTAAAGGTTGATAATCATGGTTGTTTCTTTCGTGGTATTCTTGTAGAACGTCTCTGGCAATTGGATCTTAGTAATGGATTTTGTCGTTGCCTCTGGATAGATGGCGTCGAGGGACGCGTGGGTACGACAAGGGCTGTCTACTTTACAAAGCTGGTTTCAATATTTCCTGTGGCGTGGATTGCTACATTGTGGGGAGAGTCTAGCTTCATAAATTCGCTTGGGAATAGAGCGTACCAACGAGGCGAACGTTTATTCTTGTGCAAATATGATTTTTTTTTACACTAATAAATGGATCATTAATTCTTGGATTGGTGCGCGCACAGGTTCAGTTTCAGCGTGATTTGCATTGTGTAGAACGAGTACGAAGGTATACTCGTCTTTCGTGCCGAACGCTACGTCATCCTGGTAGGACTTGTTCTTGACTTGGACGATGTTCCTAAGTTAACCTGGGTTTCATGTGACATCCCTCGTTTTGAGCACCCCCACCTACCTACCTACCCCTACCTCTATCACATACACACACACAAACAAACAAACAAACAAAAGCAGGCACACATTTTTACCCCTCTACTCTTGCACTTTTTCTCCAAACCTTTCCATCCCTAAGACCGATTATGATGGTAGTTTTGTTGTCAATCAAGTTTCGTATCATGTCTCGATCCAGCTTGCTGTTACATATATTACTTGTTACATGATCCAGCTTGCTGTTACATGTGGTTGGTGCCAGATTATCCCCCACGATATGGTATTGTTAACGGTTGATTATTGGAATATGATTCGTGTCTATGCGTATTCACTTTAGGTTGTCAGCACTGTAGATACAATGCTTATACAAACTCGTTCTTCATGTCATTAGATATCAACAAGCTATCCAACATCGTATGCCAGTAGGCATATATTTCTTCACATACGGAGCCAAGATGCACCACCATTTATTTCCTAATATTTCTACTACTACTTCCGTGCCACCCGCATAACATCACCACCTTCCAACCTGCATGCATGCCTGCCCATTTGCCTGCCTGCCTCCTCCCCCGCCTTCGATATTATGAAGACGAAAGTGGGGGTGGATGTTGAACTGTCATTTTTCCCTTGTCATTGTGGCGTGAGGTGAACGCCATTGTGGACGCGGTGGATACTGAGCAGAAGTGGGAGATGATAAAGTTTTACACAAGGAAAAGAAGTGCAAATGTAACATATGTACTTTCAGGATCTCAAAGTTATTCTTATACAGTCAATGTGACCCTTGCTTGCTGGGTGATATGGCGTTTTCCGGCTTGCGTGATCCGCATAGTTTTATTTGCGTCTAATCGTTTAGTTTGACTTGAAAGTTATAGAAAGGCTTATTTCGAAAAAGTTCTCTCGTGATGCTTATCTACTGTGCAGCGTCACATATGTTAATCTTTGTGAATTCTGAAGGCGAAAATTGTCCCGTCCCTTCATCTATGGCCACGGGATATTATTCACGAAATGAAAATATATGACGTCAGCCACATTGGTATGTTTCAGAGATGATTGATTCTCAAGTACTTCCCGGCAACATGCAGGGCCATATTTGTTACAAACCACCACCTGAAAAAAGTGTGTGTTTATTTCATAGCAAGCATTTTTAAAACAAACTGTTAGTTGTACCTCGACTGGATGTCATACTATCGGTTTGATGGACTTTTATAATCTAATTATGGCTTGTTTATTCAACTCATCGGTTTTACTTTTTTGTTGTACGACTTAGGGACTTGTTAAAAGAAATACAGGAAAATAGGGACATGCATAAGCAATTATTACTTGGGAATAAAATAGAGTGGACCTTTTGTGCGTTCTTTAGCTTCTATATTACCAGTAGCATGTTCAGTGCTGCTGTAGTCCATAGGCCTTGTTCCGGTAGAGGGCCATCTCTATAGAAAGGCACTTCCATTGAGGGCGAGACTTTTTTTATGTCACTTACCTCATTTGTGTAATAAAATCGTCGGATGCTAATGTGAAATTCATTTTCGCCACCGTGAATACTTCAGCTATGCTTTACACCTGTTACTTTTCTTATAATAATAATCAATGCAAAGGTAAATATTGTGTAGGAACTATAGTGTAAGCTTGCATGGTCGTGATGGATCAGTACGGCGGAGGGTAAGTAAATTGAATGCGATATTGTTCAGCGTAGATGTGTAATTTTCCATTTTGAGATTACAGTGAGGATAATACATCAATATACAGTGATGTGAGAGTTGGCATGTATGAAAAAAGTGTCAGGAGGATGCAAGAGTAAGTGAAATGTGAGTCAGAATCAACACTACCGAAAGGAACCGTGTAGCACGTCTAGCATTTCACTTTACCCAACGAAGACATCGTGCCGGTTGGCATGAGAATCCTCAGCCTCGCCAGTACCGTAGCATGTATAGAAGAGTTCCCGTGTGACGTCATTACGAAATGTAAACAAAGTGCGCGAGCATCATGTAGCCAAAAACGCAAGGTGGAGGAAAGATCCGTATAATTTCACTGACGTTAAACATTGGTTGAAAAAGCCCAAACGATTTCGAGGACTTGTAAACAACTGTGCAGGAACTGCAAAACAGCTGGCAGACATGGTGTCCACGAGATTTAAACCTTATAAATTGCTTGACTTCACGTACGCTAAAAATCTGCTGAAAAAAAATGGATTCAGATTGCCCGAATATGCTTGGAATAGAAGACAGAGTTATACTGCGAAATTGCGACTTCGAACAGAACAGCTGCCAGACCCATTCTCGTTGAACGATTGTTAACAGAATGATATTCGCTGTTATCAAAGCGAATGAAGGCATACAAATCGGTAGATGCTTACAACTATTTTATGTGTAGTCTGTCCAAGACAGTTTTTACCACGAAATATCAGTTTTGTCACATCTACATTTTTTTTAATTCGAACAAACTAAGAAACGTACTAAAGTATTTATATGCTTGTTTGTATTGGCATTGCTCAGATTCAATATACTACGGAATCGTTTCGAGTTTTTGGCCACTCGTACTGAAATGAAGTAGGTCAGTCAAAAGCCGCTTGGATGTTTTGAGTGTGATCTTAGTGCGTCTACGCGAGTGAAAGTAGCACATTTCGTGTAACACAATGTTTCATTATTGAAATTCGGGTGCTTGCTTATCTTAAGGCACTCTTTTCAAATGAGAGGAAATAAAAGAAAATAAGATAATTTTGACCCCCTCCCTCTACACACACACTGTGTGTATGGGTGTATGGGAAAGACTTCTGTGAGAATAGGCCGGGGCAGCTTTCATTTGTTTGGAGTCGGTAGAGAGTTAGTATCATGTATCAAGGGTATCGTATGACTCCATTCAGTGACAGAAGTATTTACTAAGTTTCCACAACATTTCCAACTTCTTATTTTTTTTGTGGGTTGTCCGTTAATTGTACGACAGGGCAATCTATTTTCTATAGAGCAGTCCGCTGTGAACTCTGGTGATTGAAGTTATTTTTATATTTATTGATAATGTTACAATTTGCAGAACCAAGTCTTTATGTTTGGATTTATTTTTCAACCCGGTACGTTAACAGGAATTTCCGTAAAGGAGGTTGGAAGAATCATATATTATATATATATATATATATATATATATATATATATATACACGTATATACACATATTAACACATAACACTGCTATGATCTTATTTGGAAACTTTTTTTTTTAGCTGATCGAGTAATGATTCGATGCGTTTATTGTTTGTGATATTAATAACCCCTCATTAGATTGACATTAAAAACACGCGTGGGATTGCCCTTCGACTGATTTTTCCCACGGTATGAATGAGCCACATCACACGCTCTCACCACGCTTCCCCCTCCCCGCCTCTTTCCTGTAGTCCCTCTTCCCCCCGGACCTCATAGTGCACACCCTCTCATCACCTCTTCTCCTGCAAACCTTGGTGGCCGGAAGGAGGGTGGGGGTTGTAGAGGGAGGATGGGGGTATTGCATGTCATGGGTGAAACATAATCTAGGGCTGGCCTGGGGCCGTATACACAAAACTTTTTTGTTAGCCTTAACAATCTCTGCTAGCTAACAGAAAACCACTAAAAGTTATACACCAATGCTTAACTAACAACTGTTAGCTAGCAAACAGTTGTTTGTCAAGTACCGCTAAACAGCGCTGAACTTAGCAGCTTATGAACATGTAAATGGACGTATTATCAAAAATTGCACACATAAAACAGTGTTATTAATGCAGTTGTTCAGAATTTATTAATAAAGTATCATGATAGCACATAGATATCGTATGTATGGGTTTTTAGAAGTACTTATTAACCAACGACAGATATTTTTGGACGAAGGCGCATTGTACAGGCGGCCGTGCCACAGACAAATCTTCCGACAGAAGACTCAACAATAATTTCAGAGGACATAGACATGGCAGAAGAAACACAGAAAAAGAAAAGGAAGCCAAACTGGTCACAAGAGGAAACACTCCTCTTGATCAACGTGATTATGGAGAAAAAATAATAATAAATGGGCGATTCAAGCCAAGTTTAAACCACAAGGATAAGAGGGAGGCATGACAAAGCACGTTGATGCTATGGTATTGTTTTCTGTTTACATATAAATGTTCATCGACACTTGGAGCCCCAATTCTAATGATTGTGCCATCTATGGTACCCACAACACCGGGAAACCTACAGTTTTCCATGAACTCTGCTTGTTTTACTTGCACTTCTTGGCGAGTCAATAGGAATTTTACAAACTGAGTTACAGTATCTGGTTCTGATAGTGCATCAATTGTTTGAGTAATGACACGGCTGATTGATGCTTGCGAGGTCCCAAATTCGTCACTGCTGCATTTTACCTGTGGCTAAATATCATAGGGTAATTGCCACCTTCGTCTCAGGACTCAGTGGTCGATTCCGTTCTGTTCGGGATTGAAGTTTGTTCCTCACTAAATCAGCCATTTTTATTATACCAGCACGGTTCATTCTGAAGCGTTTGATGAGTTCGTCGTCATTGTACTCGTTAAATATGTCCCGTCGCTGTCGATAAACTCGCAGTCATCTTTTTAGTTGTTGTTGCTCCGCCATCTTCTCTACTAACAGGAACTTGTTAAGAGCTTAATAGTCCTCCTCAGCACTTTTATCTTAACAGTACTTTTAAGGCCCTAACAAGTTTTCTGTATCACTGTTAGTGCTTAACAGCTAAATGTTAGCCTTAACAGGAATTTGTTACCCTTAACAGCTATTTGTTAGTGCTAACAAGTTTTGTGTATACGGCCCCTGGTGTACGCGCACAACGCATGCGTATTTGTGTATGCGTGCGTGTACATGTTGTGTGGGCACCAACATGGTATATCTAGGAATTGTCTTCAAGGTATACGTGTTGGGATAAAGTTATTGAGAATAATTCAGGTGTTTATGTAGACAGTGCTAGACTAGTTAGGGTATGACAAGACTACGTTAGTAGTTTGTAATCATTAGGTATCTTTATATTTACTATAATTGAAAATTGTAATTGTAGCCAACAAGAAATATACAACAACTTCAGTGTCTCTGGTTATGGGTTTGAACATGAAATGCTCTTCCAGGTTTATTAACATCACATGAAAATATAAAAATTTCTTTGGAAGAGCCCTCATCCCAAATCATTAATCTTATATGACACAAACACAGCCAACTGAGCACTGCCATACAGAAACCCATTCCCACCCATATCATAAAACAAGCACTCCAAGACTGCCCACCAGACATCCTTCTCCATCAAAGTCCAACAAACATTAGCCTCTCAGAAAAATCCCTCCCAAGAGAAGCGAAAACCACACAAGCATGACTGTTCAGGCTATCATCCAGCAGACACCAACACAGAATAGACCTGACCATGGAGGCAAAGTGCTCCAGATGCTACCATCACACAAAGACATTAAACGCCTCATTTACACTGCCTCACCTTAGTCATACCCAAACGACAACAATATTTTTTCTTAGTGACTTACTGGCCAGTCCAGTGGCTGTTAGTGGTTACTTGGGAGCCATGGAGCTCTTACAGAGACTTGGACAACAGATTTATTGATTGATGAATATGCTTTATGAAGGGAATACATCCCTTAAATATTGCTTGCGTATTTTTAGCTGTTGGAGGCACTTGATGCAATCAACATCAAGTATATGCAGCCATACAAATGTAGTGTTTAATATGGTAGGCTGTAGCTGCATATCCAGCTTGATACAAATACAATAAGTAAATATGTGAGCCATATTTTGAAACTTGTATGATGTAAAATATTAATGTATAAGCTGTATGAAAGAATATGTACAAGTAGAATTGCTTCTAAAAAAACACCTATTTTTTCAGTACTGGGCACATACAGATGCAAAACAGCACATGGCTTACAGCCAATAGGCTTGCATAAGGGTGTTCTTCACACATCTTCAAATAATGTTCTTTACGAGTCATATATGAGACCAGTGCTGTGGTCCTGCAAGAGGGACAGCTAAGCTGCCGATTTTCAAAACCTGTCAACCCTATCACCTCCAGAAGAGACGAGTATATATGTGTAGTACATACATGCATAGGGGTGTGGTCAATGAGTACCTGCCTCTGGGGTCCTGTAAGATGGACAACACAGCTGCCTATTTTCAAAACATGACATGGCTACCTCCTCACCTCCAGGAAGTGCAACCTCCGAGAAGCTGACACTCGTCCAAAAGACTGCCCAAGATCTCTCTCTTATCTATTTCAGCTTTACTTCTTACATATTTTTATGCATGAAGAGTTGACAATAGGCAAAAGCTCCCCTATTTCCAGTTGATGGCATAGAAAGTCCTACACCAATACAACACTGACCATAGTCCTCCTTCTTCCCAGAGACATCTGTGGGGTTGTTTTTTCAATTGCGAAAGTTCAATTATTGTTCTTATTAGTATTATTATTATCATTATGTCTTATATGCATACATTCATATGTCATATTACAAATGAAAATATACCAAATGTAGATATGTATGTTTTGTCTATGTTTAAGTTCCAAGAAATGTTCTGCTTCTGGGACAGAATTTTCTTTATTTTTATTAATTTATTTATTTTTCATGTCCCAAGTTGTTTTATCGCTGGGACATTTTAGTTTCACTGTACCATTTCATCTTTTTCTGGAGACATAACAATAAAACAAACTTTGATTTCTCTCCAAATAAAATTTCACCGCTTTAATCTTGGAAGCTCGTGCAAACTCAATAACCACACTCCTTCACCATCACACTACCCACTCATTGACAGACCCACATAAAAATCCCCCTCAAGAAAAAAAGAAAAAAAACCGCGGACATGTGCTATTTCTAATTTTGCACACGTTGTTTGTTTTCAAAACGTGCGAGTTTTTCTTTGGTAAATAGATCGAATGAATTGTTATAACCTAGAGTAATTGCATTTAATTCCAGCAATATTTGTTGTGTCGTACGGTAATGTTTGTAATTTAATTTGTCTTCTAAGGTTGTGGAAAGCAGCGTGCTATCCTCTTCGCAGAGTTGTAAGTACAGGCATGTAGTCCACCTCATTGCTTAGGCCTATGGACTTGGCTTGTGTGGTGTATCGCCATTTGCCGTCGTAAATACTTTGACCCGTCTGCCAAGCCCCTCCACCTCCGCATCGTCCTCACTGCTCCTCCCTCCGGCATCCTTCATTCATCTTCAGTCCGTTCCTCCACCCCAACCCCCATAATCCATGCCGTCTTCCAGATAATTTCCCTTCGTGCTCCCAAAATTATAATCTTTATTTGCCCTTGGATGGGATGCCGTGTATTTATTTATTTGTCAATACGTAAATACATTCTGAGATGTTAATATCACTCCCATCGTCCTCCCACACATCGATATTTTCCGAGACACTCTCCCACCGTCCCTTCTTAGCCGCCGTGAAAGGGTCGGACGAGATGGGAAGATGAGGATAGGAGGGGAGACTGGGGGAGGGAATGTGGGACTGTGTTTACATGCATTGGTGAGAGGTAGTTTTCGAATCTGGTAGACTGAAAGCTAGGTTGAGTCCAGAGTATGAGATATAAGGAATATATTATCAGCATCCCCTCCGTACACACGCTCGGTTAGTGTTATTTTAATAAAAAAAATTACTCCTCGTTTCGCACCCCCGTAACAACTTTGTTGAATTTCATATAGCTTACTGATTGCACAGTGTAAAATGTATTGATGCCATAGAATACAAACTATATATTCATGTGGAAATGGTCTGAGCTTGACACAAGATTCTTAAAAAATTGCATGTTGGAAAATACTTTGGTGTATTTCAGAGTAAAGGGCAAATCTAGCTGAAATAGTCCATCAAGAGTGCGGATGCTAGCAGGGATGGTGGTAGAGGAGGGTTAGCGTAGTATCTGCGATGCTGAAGGATTAGGATTTAGCGAAAAGGACTGAAATGACGGAGTGTCGTTGGCCGGAGAGGAAGTTTATGCAATAAGGGTTAGCGTAGTATCTCCGATGATGAAGGATTAGGATTTAGCGAAAAGGACTGAAATGAGAGTGTCGTTGGCCGGAGAGGGAATTTATGCAATAAGGGTTAGCGTAGTATTTGCAATGCTGAAGGATTAGGATTTAGCGAAAAGGACTGAAATGAGTGTCGTTGGCCGGAGAGGGAGTTTATGCAATAAGGGAGGACATTGTTTCCCTGAAGGGGTTGTGTTGTTCGGTTATTATTCCTTGCTATGTGGGCAAAGCAATATACATTGTGTGTATGCGTGTGTGCATTAAACAGTGAAGTATGTGTATATGCATTTACTGTTCAAGAATGCTCTATCGTATAGCAGTGCTTATTAAAGGATTGTTTCATCCATCGGATACACCAACCTAACGGGGGAGCAAGTTGAGAAAGTATTTGTGCATGTATATGTGCGTACGTAAAATGTATTGCTCTTGATTTATGTTTGTTGAGTTGGTTGCAGTCTGTTGCAGGAAATGTGATCATAGATTCCCTACACTCAACCTCGTTCACTCCTCTTGAAGGGCCAATGTTTTTCTTCATTCGGAGATTCATTTTTCTGTCACACCCGTACCCTTCCGATGTATGGAGTCTGTTTGTGTTCCACCTCCCTCCCTCCCCTCGGGATATCACTTGCACCCCATGGTAGGGTGTTGGAGGGGGGACTGGTTTGACAGGGGTCTCGCACCTTGTGGGGGTTAGTTTTCTTTTTGTTATATCGTGTTTATGTTCGTGTATGTTTGGGTTTTTCCTATTGTACCCTTGTCATTTATCTTGTTACTTTGCTTAAATTTTGTTAGCGTTGCCTAAATATTTTTTTTCTTACTCTTTCTCGAAATAATGGTGTATACGTGTGTGCATGCATTACTGGTTGTCAACTCTGTCTTTAGTAATTTTCGCCCACCCATGTATTCTGCCGCATCCATTTACAGCGTGACGATGGGGGAGACTTTAGTGGTGTCGTGCAATTTAGGAGACGACAGTAGGGTGGTTTGTACTCATATCTTGTTTTTGAGTGCGTGGGCGAGTTGGTGTATCATGTGTATGCCTACCTGCTAGTTGGATATATACGGTAAGGGAAGAATCAAAGGCTAGTTTCCTGGACAGGAGTGCCTTATGGTTTACAGGGTTTAACTCGCGCTTGGTGAAAACCGTGCATCGCATGGAGAGGGAAAGAGTTTGTGTATGAATTGATGACGCGCGCCTTTCCATCTTGTCGATATCAGAGCCATCGATCCCCCCCCCCTCCACCCTACCCCAGTCGCTTGGGATTCAGCGTCAGTAGATTATCGGTACTTGAGAATAGGCAGGGACTCTTCTTGCCTGCTTTTCCTGCCCGCTTTCCTTGTTGCGCCCCCCCCCCATTTATCTTTACCCCTAACTGTTTACTGTTTGGGTATCTACACAGTCACCGACACTCACTATTGCCGTCCCCACTGTAGGTCTTTAGGTCTTTTCTGTTTGTCACGCGCGTCTTTTGGATGTGTGGATTTGCATGTACGCACGTAATTGCGCATGCGTACTGAGTATTCACGTTTCTGCACGTACAAACATATGCGCATACACGTATATACACTCCCGTTGCACGTGATTGTACGAAATAATTTTTTATGGATTTGAGACAAGCAAAATCAAGAGACGGAATACCTCGAGATTCCTCAGTCCGGAAGACCAATCAGTTCATTTCAATTTGCCGAGAGTCTATGAAAGCAAGTTTCCCCGGCCGTTACTAAGACATTTGACCGGATTCATATGTGTGTGTGTATTTTTCAATATAGTCAGATCTGCAAATAATGAAGATTGGAGAAATAGAAATTAGTCATTCAACAACATCCATCCTCGCCCAGGCCAAGTGCTTTGCGCAACCTCAGCTAGCTTGTCGAACCATTTCGTGGTATGGCTTCATGGGTAAATTGAGGAGCTCGAGGTACAGGAGTGGCACATGAAAAGTGTCCTTATAGATACGTCCATCACCTACCACGATCGTGATGGTCTCTTCATATATGCATACATAGATATATACATGTGTACATACATACACACATTGCTTACTTGCTTAAAGCTACTGTCTCACTTGCAATTTGTTTCCTCTGGCTTGACTGATATTTGAAGGCCATTAATTCCGCTAACGGAATCAGTTGAGTATAACAATCACACAAGCCGATATGGAGGAAGCACTTCTTGGATTTGCTCTGTCCACAGTTACTCTTGCCACTTGTTTTTTAGCCAGTGGAGATTGAAGAAGTAAGAAATGAAACGAAAGTGGGAGACTAGCCTGGGATAAATGAAGTTGATGTGGCATGCTTTCAGCCTTGTGAAGACGATTTGTTTTGCTTGCAGATCACCTAGGTCATACGAGAACTGAATGGTATATTTCCATCATGTTAGAATATATATTTGGGAGTTTTCTTATTTTGTGTATCTTTTTGTTATTCGTTAAAAATCTTAAAAAAAAATGTATTTCCAGTTTCTGGGGTCAGATGCCACACATTTTGAGAAGATCCTTAGTGAAGTCCTTATATCTTTTCTTAATGCCTCCTTCAATTCTGTTGCTCTCTGCAAGTTATCCATAAAGAATTAGCCTTGGAAGCCAACCAGAGAAGATGCCTTTTTGCTAAAGTGGTTTCTTTGCTAGAGGTCTGAGTGCAGTGATATAGTTCGCTATGGGTAATTTTACTCTTCCATTATACATCCAGAACTATAGACATTTGGTGTTAAATCTCTCTAGGGTGTATTCCCAATGCCTGTAGGAGATGCATGTCTGAGCCATACATTAAGGCGGAGATTCATACAGCCCTGTACATGCGACGTTAGTGTCTACTCTCAAGTTGTTTGAGAAAATTTTCCTTTACCCAGCCAAAAGCAGTAGGAGCAAACTGTTCACTGTATATCTAGCAATAGTTAGACCCATCCTTGACTGTGCGGTACAGTTTTGGTCTCCATCCTACAGAATGGACATCAATTCACTAGAATCAGTACAGAGAAGAATGACCAAAATGATACATGAACTCAGAAATTTGCCTTACAAAGAGAGGCTTAGGCACCTTAACTTACACTCTGGAAAGACACAAAGTCCAGGGTGATCTAATAGAGGTGTTCAAGTGTGATGCAAACAAGGTCATCATATTAAAACAACAGGGCAGGACTCACAATAATGGTTTTAAACTGGACAAATTTAGATTTAAGAAGGAAATAGGCAAAAATTGGTTTACTACTGTAATAGGGTGGTCGACGAATGGAATAGACTTAGTAACCATGTAGTAAGCGCTGAAACTATCAGTTGTTTTAAATGATTAGACATCTTTATGGATGGGGATGACAGGTGGTGATGGATACGGAGCTGCTTAGTGTAGGCCTTATGGTCTCTTGCAGTCTCCTTCATTCTTATGTTCTTACGTTCATATCTCCAGGTCTGTTGAGCAATCTGGAGTAAGTATGCTGCCAAGATATGTGTAATGTTCCACAGTTTTGACAGGCTGCTTGTTGAAGTGGAAAGGAGTTCTTGGTGAGTTTCTGTATTGTGCTAAGACTTTGGTTTTGAGGGTGTTGACTTTGAGCCTCATGGCAGCAAAGGTGATGGAGCATACATTAAGGATGTTCTGAAGTGAGCCAGCTTCAAGGGCAACAGTAGCACAATTGTCAGCTCAGTTACCTGTGTTGAGGAGATTCTGATCCTGGCTTGGAGACAGCAGAGATTGAAAAGGTTTCCATCCAGCTGATAACATAATGGTTATACTAGCATCACTGTTAAGGGCAACATGGCTTAAGATTGGCCAAAGTCATAAAATAAAAACATTAAAAAAGACAGGAGCAAGTATCCAACCCTGTTTGGCACTAACCTTTACTGAAAGAGGATCTGAGAGTGAACCACACACAAATCTGGCCTGCATTCCTTTGTGAAGGTGTTTTAAAACTGAGAAACTTTTGGGCCATTCCTATCTTTTCAAGTAGTGTCCACAGGAGGGTATGATTGATGGTGTCAGTTGCCTTTGTGAAATCAATAAAGGCAATGAAGAGATCTTAGTTTTGCTCATGTGACTTTTCCTGTAACAGACAGGACAAATCGTATCATTGGTGCTACAGTCTTTTTGGGAGATTTCTTTCAATGAGATACAGTCAAGCAGGAAAGTTTTATCTTAGCAAGTACTTTTCCAGCTACCATCAGCAGCAAGGTGCCTGTTGTTGCCACAAATATATACATCTCTCTCTCCATCCATTCATCTGTTCAGTATTTGTGCTCCTGTTATCCACACTTTAGTAATCAATTCATGCAGATGCTGTTTCAGAAGGGACCCTCTTTGCTTAAATATTTCTCTTGGAATACCATCTGGCCCTGGATTCATATTATTCAATAGCTGTCAGGACTTCAGACTGTTATGGGGTTTCATCAAGTTTTTCCAGTGATAGGAGGTTTGGTAGTTCATCAGATATGTATGGCTTGATGGGAATTACCTGATTAAGCAAGTTGTTGAAATGCTTGGGCCCATTGAGATAGGATTTCATCGTTGTTTTTGTAAAAGGTGCTGCCATCTGAGGGCCTGATTGAATGATGTATTTTTTTTTTTTCTTCTTTTCTTTCTCTCCATAGACTGACTTCAGTGCATTGTGTAGGCCTTGTGTGCTGTTAGTGTCAGCATAATGTATTTAGCAGCCATTAGTTTGTCACCTTGTTTTCCATTTTCCTTAATACTCTTGCACTTCAGCTATGATGTTAGTGAGGCAGAACTTTAGTTCACTAGACTTTTAGTTATTCAGATGTGTTTCACACACACACACACACACACACACACACACACACACACACACACACACACACACACAGAGTCTAACTGTTGGTGGATATCTGAGGCATTTTGACCAAACCAGTCCTGGTGGTTGTGTTGGGAGTAACTGATAGTGTCTACAGTAGCTCTGTTCAGGGCAGAATGGAAGTTGTTCCATTTGGCTGTTAGGTCCTGACTTTGTCGTACACTGGAAAAACTTTGTGCAATTATATGTAGAGTCGTGAAGAGGTCTGACATTGAGTTTTTTGAGAGGAGGATGAAGTTGTCGAGGCTAAATTTCTAGGTGAATCTTGCAATGCACTAGATTATGGTCTAGTACACTAGTGAGTAGGCTAATGTAGATTTGTATTTATGTTGTCTGGTGGATAGTGGTTGTGATGTGAAGGGTGGGTGAGCTTGAGGGTTCTTGTGTAGAGCTATGGACCTATCATTTTCACGTGTTGCTCCATGGGAATGATTTTGGTTTCTGAGTTTAGATGTTTTATTATAGTTGTTCTTGTGCAGCCAATTCTTATCCTTAATGCTTTATTTTTTTATTTTGTGTTGCTTGTATGGTGTTTACATACTTTACAGTGATAGGCGTTTCTTTCTGCTGTACAAATCCTATGTCCATTAAAGCTCAAAGTATTTTCAACTTCTTACCTGCTTTCACTGTATGGGGTGAAGGTCATGTGTGTACCATGTGCAAGGCCAAATATATCAAGGTTTGTCCAGTGAAAGAGGACTATAAACTTACCATTAGATGCTTCCCATATTCATGATAGAGATAAGTGATATCACTGAGGACTTCTGAAGGGTTTTAGCCTTACATCAAGTGTAGTTCTAGCTTATTGAATTAAATTTGTGTGTTTTTGCCAACTATTTTGTAGTTGCAGTATTGAGATATTACTGTTAGGTCACCTGCATATGTGATCACTTTGGTGTTCGGGTGTCCAGTCACACAACATGAATAAATTCAAGGTCAAATTTGATTGGTGTTGTTTAAGTAATTGAACCTAATGGCAATGGATCTTATCATCTGCACTTCAGTTAAATATACATGCTAATCCACCATAATCTGAATATGCAATAGTGATATGGTTCCCACAGATTTAAAGTACAAGGCTAAAAGCAACCTGCTGTTGTCAAAGGATTGAAGAGAAAGAGAGGAATTCATTGTGGTGTTCAGATCGTGAACAAATTGACACATAAAAAAAAAAATTGAATAGGACATCATGAGAACAAATTGAAAAAACCTTGTGTCTGTAGGATAGGAAAAATTAGTTTCTTTAACAAATGCATAAAATTCTGACAGCTCCAGTCCAAGCTTGAACCATATGTGAATATAGAATAATGAGATATGTTGATTGGAGAATAAGAGACAGGACCTTGCAAGTATCCCCCTTCCCATATAGTGTAATTAGATTATTCTATTTAACATCAGAGGACTAGGATGGTGCTATCTTGAGCACATTTTAAGGCAGGGGAAATTTTTGTGTAGTATGCCTCTCTTACAAATACACTTAGCCAGACAGCCTGAAATCGCCTCCAGTCTGAACTTGCACCCAAATGGAAATGCTCTAAATTGCTTAGCCAGCAAGCATTAAGTAAAGACACACTTTCATTTTCTCCAAGTCTTTCTTTGATAATAAATTTTCTATTGTATATATTCTCGGAGTTTTCAGGTTTTCCTTTACACATTTTTTTCCCTTTCATGCCTTTATATACAAGATACTATCTACAAAAGTTTTATAGTCTTGAAAGACCCCACGAGGAAGCGAGTCATGCAGCATCTTTTGATTATTGAATTTTATTACCACTCTTTTCTGTTATCCTCCTTAGATATTTAATTAACCACCTCTACAGTGTGACATTGTCCCTAAGAATGGAACTGCTGCTTATCAGCAACAAAATGCAATTCGCGTTGACACATTGTTTTCATTACATATTTTCTTGAAATTCCAGATGACATCCTCTTACAATTTCTTTTTGTCAGAATTGGATTTTTTTCATTAAGTTTCATTTATCATAATGTAGTAGGAGGGAAGTAGCTGCTGGCTGACAGCTCTCCTCATATTAAAAGATGGAGGAAATACAGTTGAACTTGACAAGAAATCTTGAGCTTAGTACAGAGACTATCAGCACCTTGGGGCAACACCTGCAGATGTAGGTGGTGTTGTCAGATTTTGGATATAAGCAGCAGGGCAATGATTTTCATCACTGTATATCAACATAATATATGGAATAAGTAGCTACACTACCTTGTTCTCTGCTGGTGCCAAGAATATGTGAAAACTAACTACACCAAGACCTAGGTAAGATTTATGAATTGAGCCAGGAGTGGAAGATTAGAATTAATGCAATGAAATTTAATATTTTTTGGAAATGGGCAAAAGGAGATATAAGATATGTACTGTTATATTATAGACCTGTTTCCTTGATCATTTAAAAAAAAATGGAAAATTATTAAAGATGAAACCTCTTGAACATCATATAATATTAGCTAACAATCAAGTTGGATTCAGAGAATGAAAGTCCTGTATAACCAACCTACTAAGCTTTTACCTGAGAGAGTGTATTGCATGAGAGAGGGATGGGTGAACATTATATAAACTTGGAAAAAGCCTTTGACAAAGTGTCACATAGCGATTGATATTGAAATTGGAAAATATAGGAGGCTTCAGAGGAAACATGCTGGAATGGATAAAAGTTCTTAAAAGATTGACATGTGAGAAATTGGGAACAGTAGTGAGAGATGGAAAGTTAGAATAGAGAAATGTAACTAGCAGTGTACCACAGGGCTCAGTTTTGGTTCCTGTAATGTTCCTCATATATATTAATGACACAAAGGAATAAATGTTTATGCTGATGAAGCAAAGATCATGAAAAGTATAAGAAGGGAGAAAGATTGTATAAAGCTGAAAAAGGACTTGGATAGAATATACGAGTGGAGTCAGGAGTGGAAAATTAATTTTAACTCTAAGAAATCCATGATATTGGAACTGGGCCAAAGCAAGAAAGACTGATAATGGATTACAAAATAAGAAATTAAGTATTTAAAAAAAGAGAGAGGAGGAGGAAAAGAATCCAAGTGTTATTATCAGTGATGACCTATAATAATCTGTTGAAAAATACATTTATCTAAATACATACTTGAAGAAAATCATTGAAAGCTTGATATGGCCTAGACTGGGTTACAGTAGTGATGTGGTCACCATATTTAAAGAAATATGTAAGAAAAATAGAATACAAAAGGCAGCAACCAAGATTATCCCTGATCTAAACCTCAAGATGTATGATGAAAAATTGTAAACACTGGGACTTCCCACTTTGGAGGAACAAAGAAATTTAGAAAAAAAAAAAAAAAAAAAAAGTCAGGGAGTATAGCTTTCTGCATATAAATGTAGACTTGTGGAATAAGTAGGATGAAAATATATTCCAAGCCAACACTATAGAAAGATTCAAGGCAAGGTGTGACAAATAGGGGAAAAGAGATGGGACCCCATGAGCATAGCTCCAGTTATGTACACTACAACTATGATATATGTGCACACACAAACAAAACTTGTACAGAAAAAAGTACAAAGGGTGGCCTCTGGAATTATTTCAGGCTTGTGGACACAATATAAGATGTTAGATAAACTGGGATTGATCCACCCTAAAAAATTAATAAATAAATAAATGGTGATATGATGGCTATTTTTACAATTGTGAAAGGAGTGAAAAAAATGAGAATCACACTAGCATGACTGCATTGAGGTTACCATCCAACACTAAGAAAATACCAACATAAAACAGGCTAGAACACAAACTGCCTCAAATTCAAACCACACAGAAGACACTGAACACCTCAACTGACACTGCTTCATCATAGCTGTACCCAGGTAACAACAGTGTTTCTTCCTTAAGTGATTTATGGGCCAGTTTGGTGGTTGTTACCAGTTACTTGAGTACTGTGATCCTCCGGCAAGAGAGATCAGTGGCAATGAATTGATTGATATTTTTCTAGTCTACTAGGTCTGAGCTGTGCTTTTTATATTCCATTTATCAAACTTCTAAAATTATTTTTTTTCTGAATCATACCTTATTTCACAAATCAATATACTACATTATATGAAGAGCTGTATTTTCTAACATCTTTTCAGTAATTTAATTTGTAATTTTTTACTGTGACCTCTTGTTCTTTCATCACCAGCATATTTTCTGTCCATTTTTTATAATCAGAATATCATGTTCATATCATCTCTCCCTATTTGCTCTTCCAATGTGTGTGTGTGTGTGTGTATTTACCTAGTTGTATTTTGCGGGAGAAGAGCTATGCTCATAGTGACCCGCAGTTGTATCTTTCTGCATCCAGTTCTTTCTTAAACTCATGTATATTTTTAGCACTCGCTGTTTTCTCTTTCAATTTGTTCCATGTACCTATTACTCTGTGTGGAAAGCTTTTCTTTTTCAAATCTCATCTGTAACTGTCCTTCTTAAGTTTCTTCTTGTGTCTATTATTTTCTTTACCATTTCCTTGTCCATGTAGTCGTGTGTGTGTGTGTGTGTGTCATCAGCCAGGCTTAAGGTAATTTTGGTCGCTGATATTTGTATTATCTATCATATTTTTCTTCTATTTTCTTTTTGAAGTGGTGACCAGACAACTGCTGCATATTCCAGTTTGGTAAATTAAACTGAATTGTGTTTTTCACCATTGATGCATTGAAATGCCACTTTTCATATTCATTAGTAATTTGAAAGTCTTTCGTGTTATCCTTGAATGGTTTTCCAGCAACAAATCATCTGTTTTTTACCTTACCTCTCTTACCATCTTCTAGATTAAATGCCTTGGTCCTTGCACAAATTATGTTTTTCAATATTCTCTAGGTTTCCTTCCCTTGCCTCTTCAGTAGATTTTATACTGTTCCTCCATGTGTTTCTTGATCTTCCCACTCTTCTTCATCCTTCAGGTCTCCATTCATAGAACTTCCTAGCATACCTATCTATATCCATCCTTTTGACATGACCAAACCATGATAATTACCCTCTTTCAATAGAATTCAGAATATTGTCATTCCTATCTCTTTTCTCATGCCCTCACTTTTCACTCTGTTGCTTCTTGTGACTCCCACTATCATGATCAGTATCCTCATTTCACATGCCTGTAGATTACTTTTTAATCCTTTATTCAGAGCACATGTATTCAGACAAGGAAGATCATGTACAACAAACTTGATCTGCTTCTACTCGAGATTAATAGATACCGTATAATACAAGAGAGATATGGTTGGGCAGACTGTGCCTTTCTGGACCTACAAAAGGCATTTGATAAGGTACCACACAAGAAACTCATAAGGAAGATAGAGGAAATTTATTGGAATGGATGAAAGATTTCCTGACTGGGAGGAAAATGTGCGTAGTAATTAGAGATAAATTCTCAAATTGGGAAGCAGTGATAAGTGGTGTCCCACAGGGATCAGTACTGGCCCCAATCATGTTTGCCATATACATAAATGACATGGATGGAGGAATAGAGTGTTATATGAATTTCTTTGCAGACAACACAAAAATACTAAAGAAAGTAAGAATGGAGGAGGAATGCAACTCATTACAACAAGAGTTGGATAAGATCTGGAAATGGACTCAAAAGTGGGAAGTGAAATTTAATATCAAGAAATGTAGTATAATGGAATTTTGAAAAAGTAAAAACAGAATATCAAGAGATTATATTGGTGAAGAAGAGGTAAAAAAGTAAACTCGGAAAAAGACCGTGGAGTGATGATCAGCAAAGACATGACACCAGACAAACATATTGGTAAAATAGTCGGAGAAACCTACAATTTCTTGATATCAATAAAAGTGGCATTTGTCCATTTGCATGAGGAAATGATTAAAAAAAACATTAACTACACTAATAAGACCAAAACTCGAGTACGCAGCTACACTATGGACGCTCGGTACCAAAAAGAATATAAAAAAATTAGAAAGAATACAAAGAGCAACAACAAAACTGGCACCAACTCTTTCCAAAATGACATATGAACAAAGACTGTCCAAATTAGAATTACCAACTCTGGAACAAAGAAGGGAAAGAGGAGACCTACTATCTATAGAATCATGAAAGGAATGGAAATCTTAGATAAGAATGATTTATTGAAATGAGACAATAGAAAAACAAGAGGACATAAAAGAAACTAAAAAAAGATAACTACAGAAGAGATCTGAAAAAAATAGGTTTCCACAGTGATAGATACTTGGAACAAATTAGACAAAGAAACAGTGTACTTGGTATCCATACTGAACCCAAGATCACTCTATCAACTTCAGTTATATTTCTTACACCATTTCACACATTCAGAGGTGACAGATGGCAACTACTCCCCACCTGCTACTTTCAGCTTTAAGAATCATGAAATTGAAGAGAGATTATCTAGCCCAAATACAAAACAAGTGAAAGCCATGGAAATGAAGTAAAAAGATGCAGCATGTATGGTTGGAAAATGGTAAATGTAAACAAATAAAGACCATATGGATGTGTGAAAAACATTTAAGAATGATCTTTTAATGTGAAACTCTAACTTATGGCGACAATGGAGACAGCAGAGTGTACAGAGAGCAGGGGAGATATCAGTGCTGGGAATGACACTGAAAAACAGGAAGAAGGCAGACTGGAGTGGAAGACATGGTTAAAGGAGTGGAAATGGAATTAACCAGGCATGGTTGCCCAGAAAGGAGGATGGCAGATGGAGCAAGTGTGTTACCAACTGGATGCCACAAGATGGTAAGCATTGAAGAGGAAGACCAGACAAAAAGGTGACAAGGTAGAGAAATTTGCAGGAATGCTGTGGCTATAATCTTAAAAACTTAGTTTATTTATTTATTTAAGTTTTGTATCACGTTAATAAATTTCGTTCCTATTGCAAATAACTGAACTTCAGAGTAGTCTCCAGACAGAAGGGCATTGATAAGTTTTTGTCCCATTACATTAGGGACTAATTTCACTACCCATTTGCAGTAATGCTTCATATCATAAATAAGCCAAATACCGGTTCCAGCCATTGGTAAGAAGTGATTTATTTCTTGCAGATAGTCTAAAATTGATTTTCCACCTTTTGTGTTCAAGTATGTTTTTATCTGACAAGTAGTTTAATATTACTTGTGTAGCTATAGAAAAAAAATAATGGTTAGTTTAGCATAGAATATAAAAATAAAAAAATTCCTTGCCGAAGTGGAAATATTTTTTTCCAATGGTTTTATTTTACTATTTACCATGGAAATGCACTAATGACGCGTAATGGCTAAGGCAGTCAGACTCGGTGCATCCTAAATATTTTCATTAGATCTAAACCTAACCATTTGATGTTATAAAATTCTCGGTGAGAGACCAGGGTGACGTTACCTCTCAACAGGATTGCTCCTACTTGTAAATTCATGCTCATACTGTGTGCGATGTCTATGTAGTTGAGCGAGAGGCCCGAGAGAACTGATGAAATAAAAAATAAAATGTAGATTGTTACTATTTATAAAACTTTTTATTTTTAGTAGTTATTGAATTTACCACATTTTGGCTAACAACGATATTCAATATCTCTTACGTCTAGTTGTTGGACCGGTGTTGTAAACAATTGATCTTGTCCAAAATTGGTGGAAATTATTTACGACTTCAATAATGTTCTGACTGCCTAGTTTTATTCTGCTTAGAGGAACTAGCTTCGAAAAAAAAATGCAAACCTCCTCATTCATCGTTGGGCAGCGACTTGCTCCTTTCAAGTAATATTCGTCCGATGTAACATGTTATTGAGCTCTCGTGGGTCTGGCAGCCTGTGTTGTTGAGTGTTAGACAGGGGGCAGTATTCCACGTAGTCAGGACGTACCTCCATAAAGTCTGTATTTTATTTTCATTTTATCGGCATGGAAACAAAATGTCACTATCATTTACATTCGTTTGTGGCAGGAAGCACCATTGGAGCCTAAGTTCCCTTGTGTCCTTTTAATGTTGCCTTTCATGCTTTTCCCAAGCCCACTACTGTAATGGTCGCTGCTGCAAGGCTGGACCTCCTGCAGCTGCACGGAGGTGAGGGTTATTGTCGTTGTCCGCTCCCTACCTCTCGGCCCGGGACTGCTCTGGCTTGCTCTTTGTTTCGTCATGGCTGTACGTATACCTGCTACTGCTAATGATGCACTGCTAGTACTGCCTTCCATAAGCCGGTCCTCTTTTAACCAGTCCTGTTACTGTTGTCGCCTCCACTGCTGCGAGTCAACCACCTTACCTGCTGCTTCCTTGTTGGTGGCCGGCCGGGCCTTTTCGTGCCCCGCTTGATGACGTCATACCTCCTCCCCATCCCGCCTGTCCGCCGCGCGGCTGCCCTTGCCGTTTTACGCGGTCATATGGTATTTATTATTTTTGTCCCTTTTCTCATGCTGTCAAACTGTGTGATTTGTACAGGCGCTTCTCCATCGGGCCAATGTTTCTGTGCAGTTGATGATGAGAACTCTGCTGTTCCCGTTGCTGTAAGATTTGTAGCGGTGCATCAAACTCTGGTCATTGCCTGCCTACCCACCGTCCCATGCCCCGCGTGCCCGCTAGCTTGTCTGCTGACCGACCATGGCCGTCTGTGTGTTCGTGCGTGTGAGCGTGTGCGTATCTGCATTGGATCTGAACATTGCACGTCCGAGACTGCAAGCATTGTAGGGTAACCGGGGAAGGAATTCACAGGAAATTATGAAGCTAAAGAATAGAGACGAGAAAAAAAACTGGAGAAGATATAACAACCCTCTGTTTGGCTTTTGGATCTTACCTCTTTCATCCATACAAAATTATTTGCCATTTACCTTTGAATTATTTTTGCTTGAACCCCCATTTTCTTGCCTCACCCCTGTCCAGCGTCCTCTGTTTGTGCACTGCGTCAATGCCATACTCTCTTTGCCGAGCCTATTCGCCATCCTGCGTCTCTACCCCTCCCCTTCCTTCCCTCCCAGCCTCCCGCCAGTTCTCCCTCTGTACCGCTTTATTGCGGCTTGACCCCATCTCCTTTCATCGATGCCCCTTGCTCTTGCCACTCCATATCTTATTCTTCCTTCTACAGTATCCTGTTTATACCCACCGCCCCATCCTCAACCATATCTGCTTCCCTCCTCTTCGTTATCATGTTTATGACTCGTCCTTCTTCGCTTGTATCAATCTTCTCTTGTTTCCAACTTCGTCTCGTTATACTCCTCCAGTTCCCACCTTTCTCCAGTCTTGCGATTCCCCAGTTTCCTTCTTCCTCGTGTGTCCAACTTTCTTTACGTTCCTCCTCCATCCTCCTGATTCCTCTCTTCCTTACATTTCCACCTCCCTTTTCTCTTCCTCCACTTCTGTTCATTCACCTCCTCACATTTTAATATATTTATTTTTTCCATCTCCGTTCCTACCAATATTTTTCCAATAAATGTCACCCTAGAGTTCTTCATTTGGCACAAATTCCTTGAAATTCTGTATATTATCACTGTTTCATCCCCATCCACCCTCTTGTTTTCCGTTCCATGGGCGGCGTTGCTAAGGGAGCCTCCGGCTGGCTGGGCGGCGCTCAAGCCCCCAATGCCGATGGGGGGACACAGATCACAGTAGTAATAGTGATGGTAAATGGCAAGGAAACATCCAAGTGACGACCAAGTGGGTTGTTATTTCTGTCCGTGTAAACGTATACGAATGCTTGACTTTGTGGTATCGTGTGCACGCATATCCACACCCATGACTGTGCACACACACGCACACAAACGTGTGTGTGTATGTGCATACACATAATGTGTGTGTTGGTGTGTAGTGGAAATGCAGGTGAGAGTGGGCACTTTGACCCTACTCGCTTCGGCTCGCGAGGATGACAGGTGTATTTGTGTAAAACAGTAAAGTAGGGGAGGGGATTGAGGTCTGTGCTCCCTATTGTATACCTGAATAAATGATAAGGTGTAACGGGTCTTGAGATGTAGTTACCGCATACACGAAGAATATAGTGGGGGAGGGGGGAGGGCCGCCGGGAGACTAGGAAATGTGGCGAGTTGTCCTCCATGAAGAGCCGTTGGGCGGTTGTAGGCGGGAGAGGAACAGGGGGATAGAAAGGGTCACGGGTTTTGACTTCATGGGGATGGGGATGCTCTTTCAGTCAAGCTACCCTTGGTAAATCTCTTACCTCCTCGTCCCTCCCCTCCATCCTCCCACATTAGTTCTCCACATTTACTTATGTACTCCACTTTATATTCCTTGTCTCTGTTTGTCCCGTTCTGCTGTCTCACTTTCTCAGTATATATGTATACATATACAATCACACACACACACACACACACACACACACACACACACACACACACACACTTCCATGCCAAATAAGATATTGACTGCATAAGTTTTATGTAATTAGTATTTTAAGATATTGATATGCATACGGACCAGTTATGCAGTAGTCTGTAATTGGAGACTAATCTCCACCCAGAAATTATATACTGTATATATATATATATATATATATATATATATATATATATATATATATATATATATATATATATATATACTTTTTCCACATTTGTGATTCCACTACTTTGGCGCGATATTGCCCCTAAGTATAGAAGTGCTGGTTATCGCCGACGAATTGCTAACATTGTCTCCCTGTTCCCCTCTCCTTCATCAGCATGGATTTGTCTTTCCACACATGCACACATAGGTCCTCCCTCCCTCCACTTTCTCACGTGTAGTATTCTCTTTTACCTAGTTACTCGTCCACAGCGCCTTTTCCTACCACGGTATGTAGGTATGCAAGTGGAAGAGTATAAAAATCCACTTGGGATGACATTGGAAGATACGAGACAGTCGAGTTAGAAATTTGGGAAGTGGAGGAGAGGAGGAACAGCGGCAGCAGCAGCAGCGACGGGAGGAAGAGGGACGTGCTTTGTGGTGGTCACGTGGGAGGGTCCTCGCTAGCTATTGTGGCTCAGACCTTTTTGTTGTCCTTCCCCCCCCCCTCCCTCCCTCCCTCCTTCAACCTCCGTGCCCCCTTCCCCCCGCCTTCACCACCTCCTCCTCCTCCTTCTCTTGTTTTTTTTTTTTTCTATTTTCCCTCGTCCCAGTTCGCTTCCCTTTTCTCCCCATCTTCCTTCATGTCTCCTCAATTTTCGCTTGCACTTTCCACGCTGTTTCTCATTGTATATCCCTTTCCTCTTCCCCTCTTCTAATTTCTCCTTTTTTATTACCTTCAGTCTCTTCGCCCCCCTTTCCTCCTCTACTTCCTCGCTCTCCCTTTTCTCCTTTTCTGTTGCTCGTCTTCCCACTGTCCCGCTTCGTTCGTCTCTCCCTCCCCCCTCACCATCTCCACTACCACCTCCACCTGTCTTTTCTTCCACTCCTCCAGCTCCTTTTACTCCAACATTGAACCTCCTACAACCCTCTACCTCTGTCTTTCCTCTCTACCTCCAGCTTCTCCATGTACTACCTCCTCCTTCTCCTGCCCCTCCCCCCCTCCTTCTTCCAGCCCTTTCCCCCTCTACCTCGTTTCTTTCTCTACGTCGGGCCTCTCCCTCTACCTCCTCCTCATCACCATTATCATTATTATCGTCATCATCACCACCACCACCATGATCTCACCCTCTTCTCCACCACCACCACCATGATCTCACCCTCTTCTCCACCACCACCACCATGATCTCACCCTCTTCTCCACCACCACCATGATCTCACCCTCTTCTCCACCACCACCATGATCTCACCCTCTTCTCCTTTTACCGGGCCCCTTGCCCTTATACTATACTTGTGACAGTTGCTTTTAGGTAACTTGGGGTCTTTCTCACCCGAGCCGGCCCGAGCCAAGCCGAGCCGACCCGACCCGACCCGACCCCCATCCCTACCTCGGAATCACAAACTCGTGCTTGAATTTCCTCTCACGAATTCCACTTTCCCATCTAGGACTTCCCTCCCCTTCACCACCATTTCCTCCCTCTTCCGCCTTGTAATTTCTCTTCCCCAGGACCTCCACCCTTGTCGCTATTTCCTCTTTCTTGTATTCGTTCTATGCATCCCCTTCGATGTCATACATTAAGAAATTGACACTTAGGGACTATAGTCACACTGTATTCTTTTGTAATTGTAGACTGCCTTCTCTCTAAAAGGTCTCCTTTAGCAACTCTGATTCAGTTTCTTTGCCGCGATGATATTCTAGCCAAGGATGGAGGCGCTGCTGGTCGTCGGGAACTGAAGAATATAATTGGTGACTTTTCGATCAGGTAGAAGCTCTCCCATCACATCGGATTTCATTTCTCCCCACATTACCATTATCATTTATATTTATTTGATTTTTATTGATTTGTTGGACGTTTATTTTTGACACGTCTATGCCCCCACTCTACAATTCTGCGGTCCTTTCCTCCCCACAAACTGACGTTTCGCATCCTCGAGTTTCCTGCGAGCTCTCTGCATGAAGCGGACCCACGTTCGAGTCCAGCAAGAGCAGGAAGTACCAGGGGGATTTGAACTCGTCCTGGAAGTCCTTTGCGCACAAAGGGCGCAAGTCACCACCTCAGTCAAAGCTCAGCGCTGACTGCAAGTTGCAACGACGTCTCCAGTCAACTTTTCCACGAATTCCGGATAGTCTTCTCTCTCTATAACTCCCCTCTCTCCCTCCCTCCCTCCCTCTCCCCCTTCCCTCGGAATTCTCCTATTTCCTTTCCAATTCTTTCTCTCTCTCTCTCTCTCTCTCTCTCTCTCTCTCTCTCTCTCTCTCTCTCTCTCTCTCTCTCTCTCTCTCTCTCTTTCTTTGTGAGCACATTGACCTCCCCTCCCCCTCCCCCTCCCATCCTTGCAATACTTCGGAGTTTTTCCTCGTCGCTCCGTCTTTGTACTTGAGTAGGGTTAGGAGGATGTCATTCTGATGAGCTCACTGCCTACAGAGTGAATAAAACTTAGAAAGGGCCTTGCACGTGGCGCTGATAAGGCATTTTGCAGTCACCCGTGCTATCTCGTGTTATCTTTGTGGTGAAATGGATGTTTCTGTTACGCGCACCTTGGTGCATGAGCGGTATATGTAGTTGCACGGGACACACACACTAGAAATTCAGATGTAATGGTTAGCGTTGTGGGTCACCATGCTGTGGAACTGGGTTGGCGCCTCTGTCCTTGCGTGGAAGCTTTCACGAACGGGCCTTTGAGCGAGAGGATGGATACGTGGTGTCATAACATTACCCATAGCTCTTAAGTTCTTATCTGGAAGGGTAATTGTCTATCACAATTCCAGCACGTATACACACACACACACACACACACACACACACACACACACACACACACACACACACACACCATTACAGATGTGCTGCTCATAGAAGTGGTTGTGACGCTGGTATTAATGTGTGTGTGTGTGTGTGTGTGTTTTGACATCTTGTTTCATTGTTTTGTCAAACAAATGATCACAAGTGTGCGCATACAAAGGAATCAAAGCTAGTGTCGTACTCTCTCTCGTTTTGAGATCCTCTCGGCCTTGGGAGCATCAGAATCTAGGCAGAGGTCCCCTTCCTGAGATTCCTGCATTCCTGGAGTACATTCTGAAGTGACACGCATGTGCTCCTGAATATTTGTATGCTGTGGCAGGGACCCTTGCGATCTTGATTGCGCTGACTGCGGAAAATGTCCATAATGAATTTAGAAGCGACAGTGTCCGTGTTGAAAAATAAATCATCATGTACATTATTCAGATTACCTCGATATGTGTGTGTGTGTGCACGAAAATAAAACGACATATATGTATGTATATATGTCTATTTACGAAAATAAGACTATATATGTATGTGTGTGTATATATATATATATATATATATATATATATATATATATATATATAGTGATACCTTGAGGTACGATCGCCCAAACATACGAAAAATTTGAGATACAATGTAAAAATTTTGAAAACTTACGCTCTAACATACTACGAAATTTTTGAGATACGATGTGGTAGATGGCAGACTATTCGCTTGGCTCCCGACGATTCTGGACGCTTCAGTTATTGTGTTGTCTTTTCGTTTACATCTTCGCTGTTTGCTCGTCGTGTTTGTGCCTGTTTTATGTATTATTATTTTGATTTTTTGTGCATGACCATGGGTGCCAAAGGTATGTACAAGGACATTGAACAAAATATCGATGGAGGTAAAATATGAAATAATTGCAATACATGAATATGGTGTGCTGTTGAGTGGCTTAGCCAAAGAAGATGAACACAGTGCATCAACAATATCCACGATTATTAAGCAGAAAGATGCAATAAAGTAGGTACAGCACGACTTTGTAACTCATATCCAGAAAAGATTCATGGAGAAAGTTTTGTAATTCTCCCTCAGCTAAGTACATCGTGTGTGTGTGTATTGACTTTGGTATTTGGATCACGTGCTGGACTCGTGATCGACAGCTATTTGCCTCACGGAAGAGAGCTCAGAGCTCGTATGACCGATCTATGGGTAATGCTGTGACCTTACACACGTACACACACCCAACTCCCCGCCCACGAGAGTTGGAGTAACGACTCGAAGCGCAGCGATACTGAAATTATTTCAGCCCTGGGCAGGATTCGAACCCAGACCGCCGTAGTGACAGCCAGTACTCTATCAACCGCGCCACCGAGTTGTGTATGTGTGTGTGTGTGTGTGTATATACATACACACACACACACACACACACACACACACATATATATATATATATATATATATATATATATATATAATGCACACATATACACAAAGGAGGGTATCCGTTAGTGACTCGGTCTTTTACTATATTTAATGTACCCGACAGATATGAAATATTACTGTAGTCTTGAAAAATATGTGAACAAAATCTTCCCAGGGTTTCAAGTTAGTGTTGTTAGTACTTATTGAAGTCACATTGACTTCTTCATTCCTATTGCAGAAGTTAGCAAAGTAGCTAGTGCCGCGCGAGTGTAGTCACCTTTGAGTGGTCCTCCCACCCGAAAAACAGGAGTGAAGCACACTTCGCTCCATGCTCCCGATCTTCAGTTTGCAAATGGCGCCCTGACTTGACAAGGATAAAAGGTCCAGACATTCATTGAAGTTGATTGAGGACTTCTCTGCCCAACTACTTATCGTTACTCTGCCTCGATCTTGCCGCGTCTGCAGCCGTCACCTGATGCGAATCGGCACCCTTCCGTGGATTCCCCCCCCCCCTACTCAGCATTACCTCTTCAGCATAATTGTCCCCGACCTGTTCTTGACCAAGTTCCACACAGGCGTGTCGGGGGTTTGTGCCGAGCCACCGTCCCTCAGCGTCTCCTCCCGATGAGAGGTAAATGGACCCTCAGCATTGCCCCGTCGCTCTCGACTTCAAGGCATCAGGCAGTTCGTGCGAGTCCCGAGATGGCTCAATACTCCGAAGCAGCTTGAAACTTTTCACAGCATACTTAAGCCCTGTCATCTCTTCGTTCTAAGTTAAAGTTTGTAAAACCAGGGTGAATAGTTGATAACGCAAGTAGTAGTAGTAATATGGCAGATAACAGAATGGTGATCCTAATGGATATTGGTATCAATAAGTATGATGAATACAGCTCATGAGCAAGTTTATTACGGTTGGTAAATATTGTATACACGATCAAACATCACTGCATCATTCTAGCAATGCAAAGTCGACATGGGGCTAGTTTAGTAACCGCTAGTGCTAGTTGCTCAAGTTAACTTACCCAGCAAGTAAGTGTTGACACTAGGATAGTTTGGAGGCACGTGGACTAACTTTCCGTTGACATTGGGCAAGTAGAGGGGTGTATTACAAGTCGTTAGCTTCAGCGGCTACTAAACTAGCCCCATATCAATGAGGCTCAAGAGAGCTGAGCCAAGGACAGTAGCCCCTGACCAATGTTAACTTCTTTCACCTGAGGTTATATTCCCCAGATTTAGATGTGGAAAAAGTCTGAGCGAAATGCGCACAGTACACTACGGTGTAGAAAGATTGAAAATGCACTAACCCTCTTAATGATCATAAGAGTTGCAAGTGGCAACAGACCGTCGTTACAAGCGATGTATGAAAACGCGCTTGCGCCCTCAGACACATACACACGCACACAGAAACACACACACACACACACACACACACACACACACACACACACACACCTCCAACCAAAATAAAGGAAATAAGTGGGAGTTTAATTGTCCTACTCCAAGAAGTGTTTATCTTCAGTTTGTGCATCCTCCCCACCTTGTGAACTTCCTTATCTCTCCACAGTAGATGTATTTAACTGGAAAACAATTGTATACATTTGAATTTGCCAGTGGGGAAAGGGGTGTCAACCTGTCAGGACGAGGTGGTGGGAGGATTTTTGTTTTTGTACTGATGTTAGTGTGACACTCCCACTACCTCACTTCTCCTCCTCCACCACCACCACTTCATAATACTGTTGCGTTTTCCTCCTCGTCTTCCTCGGCGCCATCCCTCCCCTCCCCATCCTCCTCCTCCTTCTTCAGAAGAGCTTACCCAACCCTTAACTTGGGATCCGCCATGCTCCAGTACCAGTAACATTGGCCCTCGCAGTTTATGTCTTGGCACCAAGACTGCCTGCCTGTGTGCCTGCGATTGTTCGTGTGCCCCGAATTCCACAGGTCCATGGCCAAATGCCAGCCCTCATCAGCACCGTCTTCACCTGTTACTTGAACTAACGTCTTCTTGGTTTAGCGGCAACCCCCTCCCCCTCTTCGAAAAACACCGGCCTCCTCATAACCCTCTCGTACGAAGTAAAATAAGGAAGCGCATGTGGAGAGCCGGAGGTGAGGAGTTCGGGATGAGTTTAAAGAGCATGTTAAAGAGGCGCTGGTTGCTGAGTGAGAGTTAGGGAGAGGTTTAAAGGGAGGGAGGTGAGCGGCGGCAAGGCGGGCCTTTGTTGGGTCCCGGCCCGGCCAGCGTGTGGAGGAGACGGGCGGGGAATGGTGGAGGATGGAGGGAGGAGCCGGAGGTCCCGCGTACTAAGGGAGGGAGGGAGGGAGGGAAGGTGGTGGTTGGGGTTGATGGACGGGTTAAGGGTAGGGAAGGGAGGGAGGGAGGGGGAGTAAAGCTGAATGAGTGGTGAGAGAAGTGAGAGGAGGAGGAGGAGGAAGTATGTAGGGAGTGGCGGAGAGAGGAGGATAACGGAGTAAAGAAGATGCAGGGAGGGAGGAAAGGAGGAAGTAACTGGAAGGAGAGTGCGCGCAGGGAGAAGAGGGTGGGGTGTGTGTGTGGTGGGGGGGTTTGTCCAGTACCCACCGCCGCCGTCGCCGACGACGACGTTGAACTGCCAGATGCTCCGTTAAGTGAGGCCTGTGTGCCATTGCCCCCTCTATGCTTGTATACGAAAATTTTGTCATGTACATGCATACGCGCGTGCGCACACACGCATATGCACGCCAGCGCTCATGCAATAATATATGAACACTGATAACTGGTGGAGTAAACCTCTTGCTGTCTCTCTGCCTGTTGGTCTGTCTGTGTCTATATTTCACTAAGCATATTGAGGATTAAGTGAGCGTCTGTATTCATAAATGAGGTCGCCCTAGAACGAGCACGCAGAAATCTGTCTCGCCAAACACCCGAGGTTTGTCTGGGGGAGCTTGTGGAGAGACGAAGGGAGGACGAAAGGGAAAGGAGGGAGCGCGGTTTGCAAAGTGCTGTTGCGAGATGGCTAGGGAGAGGAGGGTGTAGGGGGAGCGAGAGAGTTGCGATGTGGTGGGGGGATAATTCGGAGAGTGGAAAGTAAAATAGTTGTGGGAAGATGGCTGACAGAAATGGAGAAGAGGGCAAAAGGGAAGGATATCAGTTATAAATGAGTAAGAGCGGTGAAGAAAGGGAGAGAAAGAGAGAGTGGTTATGGATAAAGGTGATCGGACGAAGGGAGTGGAGGGGAGTGAGAGGTGATGGGCAGGCAGGAAGGTGGGAGGGGGAGGTTTGGGGGGGAAGGCTTCAGGATGTTTGGGGGGGTGGGGAACTGGACGGGCGAGTTTGGCGAGGAGTCCCCGTGTTTACAAGGCCAAGGAAGTCTCTCGTTGGATTTGCTGCTGCTGCTTGTGTGTGTACGTGTGTGTGTGCATATATATATATATATATATATATATATATATATATATATAGAGAGAGAGAGAGAGAGAGAGAGCATGTGACTGGGATAATTATTGTTTGAGTTTATATTTACCACTGGATTTGTCCGATGCGTAAATGCGAAGTAGTTTGTTGTGGTTGAAGTTTGTGAGTATGTGTTTGTATGTGATATTTACTGCTATCAGGCCCTGAACGGATTGTCTGCGTATTTTAATAATTTGCTAGATGCCCGTGTTTTTCATGTTTGTTGTTAATGTGTGTGTTGCGTGCGTGTGTTCGTGGTATGTCGGATATTCACATAGTTTTATACCGGCATTTATCAGCGTACTGTTAAGAGTCTGTTAATATTTATAGTTGTAAGGCATGTTTTACTGCGGCAGTGTCTTAATCTGATGTCTTGTATTTTTATTTACTAGCCTGTTTATTTACCATCACCATTTTACATTTCTTTATATGGGTAACTGTTACGGAGCTGAGATTGTTACCTGTTGTTATCGGACGTGTTTGGTATTTTGGAGTGTTTGTTGACGTGATTTGGAGTAAGTAAATTACAAGAAACATGTTTGAAGCAATGGTATCGTGTGTGGGTGTCGTGTCTTTCCAAGGCGCAAATGCTTCTGATCGACACTCAAGGTGCTTCCTAACAAAGAAAGCGATCCCTGGTGAATTTTGGTCCATAGTAATTCAGGTTAGGAAATTGTGATGATTGTAACAGTAATCATAATGAAAATGGTAACAAATACAATGGGAATTACATTCGCAGTCGTGCACACAATTACTTTTAACAGGTTGTACAAACTAATCTAGCTCTTGCTGTGCGTCAGATGTGATCTCATTGGAAGAATACCCCCCCCCCAAAAAAAAAAATAATAATAATAATAGTAATAAGTATGTACTACGGAAATGTAACTGGTGAATATTTCATGCTTTTATGTACCAGAATCATATGAGATGTTTTTCAAGTATATTTATGTAATGGTATTATAGTATGAGAAATAGGTGTCGGGGTTGGTCGCAACTAAAAGTGAGAAAACTGTAGGTGGGAGTGGTTGTACCTGCGGCATTGTATCGAGCAGAAATTTGGAATTTGAAGAAAGTAGAGAGGAGGAGTGTAAACATGTTTAAGAAGTATGTGGGAAGGGGAAGAAGCTCCAGGATGGATAGACTGAGAAATATGGAGGTGAGGCGGAGAGCTGGAGTGGAAAGAGTAGGCAGATAGGGCTTATCTAAGAATGCTGAGATTTTTTGGTCTATGGAAAGAATAAAGAAAACTAGCAAAACTATTGGAAAACAAAGTTGGACGGAAGGCACTGAAGGGTGAAGATGAGGTAGATGAACGGGGTTAAGGGGGCATTGGACGCAATAAGTATGTCTCTCTAGGAAGGAAAAGAGCAAAAGATAAGTGTGGATGGTGAATAATTGTAAATGGATGAGGTAGTGGCAGGGCCCCAAGATTTTTATTTTATTTTATTATTTTTTTTTTTTCCGAGTGGGTGAGCTAGGGGGGGGGGTCGCCATGCAGTGAAACGATGGGGGTAAACCAGCATCGGCTCTTAGGTTCTGCTGTGAAAGTTGGTTTTGCTGTTTTGTCTCAGACCTGAGCAGTGTGGCTGGGAACAAGGATATGTATCTCAACTTGTACTTGAAAAAGCTGTAATAAGCTAAACGTCGTACAAATAAAGGCTCCGTCCTCATATGGTGTACTCGTCAGTCTTGTCGGCAACTGCCACTTTCATGAAAAAAGATATTTTTTCTACAGTTCCACAATTGATGTAGTCACGAAATCTATATCTGTGTATGTGTGTGTGTGCGCGCGCGCGCATTCCTATCACATAATTGGGTCAAAGTTTTGAGATGTTCTTAATATTTAGAAATGTATTTACAATTGAGTAAAAATTCGCGGATCTTTCGTAGATGCTAGGTTATCAATCTGCAGTACTACAAACGGCGCAGAAGTGTAAGTTCCAAAGTTTAGAAAACCCCAGATATCAGAGACATTTCCAATAATTCTGTCAAAGATTCGAAAGGAGTTTCCGTCCCGAATCTGTTGGAGAGGACAGTGCGTATGCACTCTTGGTACATGCCAGTCAGTTGTGTCCGCTCGAACGACCCGGGTCGTTGGTGCATTCCAACACACTCGATGGCGTCAATTCCTTGATAGGATCCTCCGTTCCACCCACCTTATCCTCACACTCGTTCTCATCTACCTCATCCTCAACCCTTGCACCCTCTCGTACCTATTCTACTTTTGCTTCGCCCTCTTCTCCTGCACCTCCTGCTCCAACACCGCCAGCACCTCTTTATCCGTCGCACCCTTTCTTCCCTCTCCCAATCCTCCATCCTCCTTCATCCACTTCAGTCTCCATACCAGAGCTTCCATTCTTCTCCCTCCATCTACAAAATCCACCTTTTTCCATTCATTATTCTGCCTTTTATCCGTTATTTATGTATGTCTTCCGCTTCATCCCTTGCGTTTCGTCCCCTTCCCTTTCTTCGTTTCCTCCCTATCCTCTCCCCCCTCGCTCTAATCGCCTGCCGATGTTAGGAACAATCCTAACAGTAACATAATATCGCCATAACCATCGATGGCCACAAATAGCGTTTTCGATTTAACTATATGTCTTCCACCATAGTTATGACTATTTCCAGGACTCAGTCACCAGTACATGCCGTACCGCTCCGAGCACCACCACAACCTTATCACGAACACTACATTACCACCGACATCACATCACTACCGTCACCACTATCACCGCCATCACCCCCCGTATGCTACCACCACCAGTAATAAAAACCATACCATCACCAACATTACTATTAACATTAACACTACTTCGACACCGCCACTGACATTGACAACACCCCCCCCCCCCACCGCCACTACGACTACCACCGGCACCATTATACCGGCACGATTACCACCACACCAGTACTACCGCCGCCACCGCCATTAAGGATATATCCGAGCCATCCCCAGCCAGCCATTATTTCCACCGCATTCACGAGCGAAATCTCCATCAACGGCCGTTCCCCAGTAGCGCCCTTCGATATTGCCATAGTGCGTTCAACCGTTTTTCTTTTGTTGTCAAGACGCGCACAAAATGTTCGGAGCAAATATTTTGCAGTTGTTTGTAAGGGAGGCATATAGCGCTCGGGGGTCATTTGTTTGCACGCTGTTGGAAGGTAATTAGTGTCTTTGTTAGTTCTGTTTGTTGTTTCTGTGTATGTTATCCCCCACACACTCCCCATAACCCTCCTCCCGCCCCGTTTGGGTTCGCTTTTACCGGTCTAGTATGGTTTTTGTGTGTCGCGTTGTGTGTTGTTTACTGCTTCGGCCCACTGGACTTGTACTGCAAGTGGACCCCAAGGACCAGTTGGTCCTACCCCGTATTCCCCAGTACTGACAAGGTTCGTGCTCCAGATGGACGCCAGGGACGAGTTGGCCTTACCTCAAACTCGAAAACATCATGGTGCTGCTGCTGAGATAACCATACATACTCTATAGACTCTCATTATGGCTAAGGATGTGATGTAGAGGCCACAGGGAGGTAGTCTCATCCAGTTTACACACACGCATACACACACACGCGCGCGCGCGCACACACACACGCGCACACACACACACGCGCACACACAGACACACACGCGCACACACACACACACACACACACACACACACACACACACACACACCTCCACACCTCCACACCTCCACGATGGGCTGGAATCGTTTTTCAGCTGGACTCGGAGGGCTTCATAGCTTCATTACATTTTGTACGCTTCACCTGGGTTCAAGGGCGTAGTGCCCTTGCTCGATAGACCCCCATCAGTGCCTTCCTCGTTAAGGACGTCGTCTGCAGATACTTTGGCGACCAACGGTATTCTCACCTCGGACCCCGTCATGGCTTTGTAGCGCTCAGCAGCTGCACAACAGTGCTCTTTTTGACTCGTGCTGTGAGTATATCATCAGGGGAGGAATGGTCCGTAATGTATGTTCGGCGCATGAAATGTTCCACGGATGCAGATTCTCATGGAAATCATAAGAGAATTGAGTCATCTAGCACCTGACCCAACAGACATTAAGTAGATGGTCGTAAGGTGCAAAATAAGCGAAAGGAACCATGAAAGACATTCCTGTGACAGTTACAATTACAGCGCTGACATCACAGAAGAAGACTATCACGATAGTGGTTGAGCATGTTGTTTGTTGCTACCTGAGGCAGATACCATGAGCCCGCACACCATGACAGTCATCCCTGGTAGCCGTACGGTCCATCATTAGCAGCAGCAGCAACAGCAATCATTTCCACTCCTCTCTAATTCTATCATTGCCAACAACACCCTACCCACTATCGCTACCTTGTCACCACAGCCATCAGCAGCATTACAGGCAATACAACCCGTTCCACTATCGTTTCTTTTGCACGTCCTTTTGGCGTAGGTTCTAGCAAGTTCGATCATCGACCTAGTGAACTTCGGTTAGAATCTAGTACACAGTACCAGTTGTGTAAGGAATTGGCTTGCATCTTAACTCCTCGTTTTTTCTGAGTATGATTGCGTGCAAGTATGTGTGCTCGTTCGCCACTTAGGAAAGGAAGGCCCATTACTCAGGGATTTTGCAGCTTTGCAACGCAAACGTACATTTCTGGTGACCACAATCTCCGCGATTCGCAGGTCAGTTCCAGCATTGTGTTAATACACCGCGCACAACACCCAGCACCACCGTCACTCCATTTTGAGTCAGTGTAGCGATTTTTTTTTCTTTTCTTTCCCGTGCTGCCTCGTGGACAAAAACACGGAGAGGGGACGGGATGAGAGGATAGGAGCGGTGCGGTGCGGTGCGGTGCGGTTCGGTGCGGCAGGTCGGCCACCGTGTACGAGAGGGTGATGGGCGGGTTCAAGGCAAGTCGCAGGTCGCGCGGGAGGGCCCAAGGATCCCTCTGGTGTGGTCATCCCACGGTGCATCATATCAGCTGAGGAAGACTGTTCACGATAAGTGGAAAGTGATTCAGCTTCATCATTTCGTTCGCGGTGACCGTAGTCTACAGATTGAGCGAGGCACTTTTTTGAAGGATTTTGTTCTGCTGGCACATGCGAAACCGTGTTATTCAAGTGAATATAAAGAGATAATAGTAATTTGCTCACATAAAATTGATTGTGGAGAGTTCCGTTGTGAACCAGAGCTCGAGTTAAACGGAACGTAAGCCGAATTTCGGGATTTGAAGAATATTGGGTAGCGAGGGTAGTGAACTGCATCGCCTCGGTGGTTGATGAAACAATTTGCGCATCACGTGTCGGTGGGTAACCCTGTTGCATTACAAAAGAGTCCTTAATGGAGTGCGAAGCATTTTATATTTATCGGCGATTCAGTCTTCAGTTCCAAGATACGTGCATGCACATGTACAAAAGATTAATGGATTTCTAATTACAAGTTTCAATATGAAAGGATTGGCTGCCTTGGAAAGGTACGTTTGCGCGGCAGTGCATTTGATATAACCCCGTAAAGAGTAACTGTCGGTAACATAAGAATTATTTTTTAGCATTGCCGTACTGGAGATGTGTAATTATGTGTTGGGCTGTGCAGAAAATAGAAGAAAGGAGGTCGGTGTAGTTAAAAGAAGTGAAGAACGAGAAAGAAAATGGCCGAAGACAGACGGAGGAGGGAAAGGGGGAGGCTGTGATAGGGGTGAGGTTGGAAATGAGATAAAGAAGAGATTCTTTATTGGAAAACTGAAAAGGTGGGGTTTGCTGTTGTACGAGTGAATATGTTCGCGTGTATCTGCTTCTGTTAGACATGGGGTCACAGCCATGGGTCGACAAAGGAATATGGGGGATGTCTGGTCATGTTAGTGATGGTGTGACATGCGCCAAACGAGAATTGAGCCACTTTTTAATGTTAAATATTTGTCATTATAGCATCGACTTCATGTTAGTCTTTCTTCTATTCCGGCTGCTACCGCCAGGCTATTACGTTCCCCTTCATGGCTGAGGAATTTGTTCCTCTGGTTTTGTGTTTTATATGTATTGTTTATTCAATATCTTACGACCAAAAACGTAAACATAGGAAGAAATTCAAGAAGGAATTTATTACTTACAGAATTTGCCATGTACCAGGAAGGATTCGATCCGAGTACCTTTGTGACGGTGACGTGGGCACCGAACTGGGGGAATCTCGGCCTCCGGCGACATTAATGAAAATCCCTCATCCCTCGCGCCACGCGGGACTTGCCCTAACAAAGTTCTTTGTGCCACACATGTAATAACACCAACGTCTAATGAATACAGCCGCTTAGATAAACGCCTCCTCTTCCTCCTCCTCCTCCTCCTCCTCCTCCTCCTCCTCCTCCTCCTCCTCCTCCTCAATCATCACAACCACCACCACCACCGTTTAAGGATATGGTATAGAGTGTACGGCATCAGCTTCAATGTTTGTGCGTTTATGTGTATGCATACTTCAATTGAAAATAGTTACAAGACTTTTAGATATTGCACCTTGGGATCAGGAAATGGGTTAAATAAAGAGATATGCGCTCGTTCATGTGTATATATATCTGCGTTTGTTTTTGTCGGTGTGGCTTGTGCCAATGTTAATTGCTTTT
The DNA here is from genome assembly GCF_046742065.1 of Oratosquilla oratoria. Lineage (NCBI taxonomy): Eukaryota > Metazoa > Arthropoda > Malacostraca > Stomatopoda > Squillidae > Oratosquilla > Oratosquilla oratoria. Next base: position 56,515,321 of record NC_134790.1, read on the forward strand.
AGTTCGTGAAGAAACGAACTAACTTTATAGTTACCGTGTTCCATTTCTCTTCTTCCTGCTTTATTTTTCTTTTGATTCCTGCATCTTTTCTCCTCCTCCTCCATAATCTTGTTCTCCATCTTTTTTCAAATGTATCAGATCATTGTTACGTTGAAAAAGATGCGCTCACAATTGTTTTCAGGACATAATTCCGTGCGAGTGCAATGAATATCGGTAAACATTGATAACAGTGAAACGTGGCTGCGCTTTTTCATGTTAGCTCTTTAAAGTGACATCGTCTAGGTATATTTGAACACCCTTGCAAATGTCACGCTTACTGTATCTTGTAATACACAAATATATAATGCAGTTTATGAATCTACGGTTACATTTCTTCTAAGGATGTTATGAACGAGGATGGAAGATGAGAGTGGCTTCCCTGTGGTGGATTGATGAACTGTAAGGTTGTGAGTTGGTTGGTAGAAACGGTGAATGGGTCCTACAGTAATACTGTGTATGAATTTTTATGTATTAGTTTGTATGATTGTAGTCCTTGATGTACACTTAGGAATGCGGTATTGCCAAAGTGAAGTGCATCGCATATAAACCGCTCGCTCAAGCCTGATACAGCAACATCTGATCTTTCTGTACCTGTTTTTTTTTTTTTTTTTTTTTTTTTTTTTCCCATTCTTCTTCGACCAACGAAATGACTTCCCCCGGTATTTGGACATCATTCGGAATGATGACTGCTTTTAAACGTCTTGCTCTTGTGTATTGACACAAGTATATAGATCGCCATGAGCACAATTGGCAGTGTGTGTTGAAAGAAACTTTGGTTTGAAAAATAAATAGGAACTTTTTTTTTGTGTCGTTCCTTGGATTCTCACGTTTCATTAAACCAACCAGTCTAAGGTGAAAAATACGCCATGTTTCACTCGTGTAGTTTATTTCACAAAATTGCACTTTCAAATTTTCCTCACTTCATCAATATTCTCTCTTTCTCTCTCTCTCTCTCTCATAGATATAAATTTCGTATGAAAGAACCTTTAGGATAATGTGAGTGTTATGCTTGCGAGCGCAGGGTTGTAAAACTGGACGAGATTTCAGTGGCGTCATGTCATTCATTCGAACTTAGTGTTTTGAGTGGTCACATCAGTTTTGAGGATTTTACGTTTTGTTGTCATAAACTGACAGAATTAGGACTTCATACGGGAGTGAGGGCTTTCCCACCAGCTGAATAGAACTGGTTGGCAATATATTTATTCTTTTGTAAGGTTATGTGTGTATATATGTATATTTATTAGCCTTAAGAAAAATATTACTAGCGCTGAATATGCTGTGATATTTAATAGAAAGTGTTATAAGGTTTCAGAATATGATTATAGGTGTCTATCTGCAAAAACCAAGGAGTTCGTGAATAATCCCTAACCTAACCATACCCCACCTAACTTTAACCCTTAACCCTAACTTCTTTTTTTTTTTTATGAAATATAGTTATCCAAGTACCTGGAGTGATAGGGTATCAGAATATATATGGTTAAGGGGGTCTATCTCCAAAACCTTAGGAGTATGTGAACAAACAGACAGACAAATGACAGTTATCAAAGTACCTTGGGTTATAATGTTTCAGAATATATATGGTTATAGAGGTCTGTCTGCAAAAACCTAGGAGTTCGTGAATAATCCCGAACCTAACCATACCCCACCTAACTTTAACCCTTAACCCTAACCAAAATATTTTTTTTCTTTTTTGAAATGAAATATAGTTATCCAAGTACCTGGAGTGATTGGGTATCAGAATATATATGGTTATGGGGGTCTATCTCCAAAACCCTAGGAGTTCGTGAACAAACAGACAGACAGACAGAAGCTACTACTTTATTATAGCATATATGTGTGTGTGTGTGTGTGTGTGTATATATATATATATATATATATATATATATATATATATATATTTATATATATATATTATTGGCTCTTGTGGCAAGACGGTATTAGCAGTTTGTGGTATTTACTACTAGGTTAATCTGGAACTACAGCCTTTCTCGTGGCTGATCTTGCCGATGTTGGAGCGGCAGGGACGGCTGCAAGGGCGGCATATTAAGACGTCAGAGGAAGGACTTCTCTGGTTGACTTTCTCCTTGTTGGCGCTTTCTCTACCATTCGGACCTCAGCTCCTTTTCTTGCCGGATATGTATGTATGTGTGTGTGTGTATGTATATATATATATATAAATATATATATATATGTGTGTGTGTGTGTGTGTGTAAATAGGAGACTTCGCTGGTCAGTATGGTCTATCTTGTAGTCGTCTCTTCCCATCGTTGGAAAACTTCCATTGTGTGGAGGCCAACATGCGTGATGAATGTCACGTGGTCCGTTTGCAGTCGTGAGATTAATGACGGGAAGAATGTAATCTTCACAATTTACAAGATACGGTGTCTAATCCAAATTTTTTAATGTATATATATTTTTATAATAACAGTAGTTGTCAGTTCTTATTTATATGTAGTTATAATGACAATGTCAAAAATACACAACTTCCAGGCAAGGTGAAAATAACTTATCCTAACGTGTGTGTGTGTGTGTGTGTGTGTGTGTGTGTGTGTGTGTGTGTGTGTGTTTGTTTGTTGAAGGCCCTGAGGACGTCTGGTCCCGCTGTGAGAAAGGCCGAGGAGAAGGAGGAGGAGGAGGAACGAAAGATGTGAACAGGTTCGAAAACAAACGTTATGTACTGGCAATTGATTTAAGTGGCTTGACCCGCAGGCAACTTCTGCCAAAGAGGGTTAGGTTGTCCATGGTATTGAGAATAAATATTATATTTTTGAACTTAGGGTGTCTTGTGTTGCTACAGATCTTCAATGTGTATGGAGCTACTCGTGGGACTGCAAATAAGTTAATGTGACCAGTACGTATGATCATAATAGCCATATTGCTGTATTTCCTCAAGGTATCTGAATACATTCGGTTGAAGTTATGATGAGGTCCCATTAGCTCACAATTTGAATTAATTTGTGACGTCGTCGCTTTCCTGAGATTCTATCTGCCGAACAGATGAGATGGTTGAATGAGGCAGCGAAGGGGGGGGGGGGATTCCCACGATTCCAACCAAATGAACCTGATCACGATGGTTGGTTGAGTATTAAGTCTTTGATGCAAAAGACAATTTTGTTGGGGTGATTGGTCCATCGTAGATCGGAGGGTGATTATTATTATCGTTGTTGTTGTTGGTGTTGTTACTTAACTTATTTCATGTATCGGCAATAATATAACCATTTTTACTATTCTTTTCAGGTAAGCGTGATTATGGAAAGGCCGCGCACACCCCTACGTCGCTGATGTACCTAACCCTCTCCCTCACTCATGCTGATGGTAAGTAAAGCGTTCCTGTGAAGGGTGTGCTGCACGAGGTATTTGATTACTAGAACATCGTTGAGACAGTTGGCCTTGATGATGTCACCTATCTCAGATAACATGGCCTGGTCCAACCGCATTACAGGAGTATACGTTATAGATTATAATTTATGTAGTTAATTTGTTTCCTTCCATTTTTTTTTAGCCAAGACGAGGTGATTTTATTCATTTAGAGTGGTCGACCACAGGGTTATCCCGATTCTTCTTAATTGAGTACTCCCCACCTCTCCAATTGAAGGGTTACAAGCAGCGGCGAATCCGTTTTCTGCCAAATCTGTTGTATTTAAACTCGCCAATCTTGTTGTGTCTCTTGTCTTGTTTTATTTAGTGGGGAGTTGTGATCATGACAGAAGGTCAATCAGTCACCTGAGACTCCCGCTGGTTGAAGACCGTCCCCATCCCTAAGTTCTGAAAAAAGATAGACGTTAGTGTATAAGAGTTTTTGTTTTGTTGGACATACTGTTAGGCGTGTTTGATTCCTGTGTCAATGGTGTGGTTGGTGCGGGGAGTGCATTGCAACAAGGTGCCATATCAGTTACGAGGGGTGAGTGTAGGAGAAAGGGGAGAGAGAAGGAAGTTACCCTTTATTAGGGCCATGATATAAAACTTCACTGTTTTAGGGCGCTTGGACTAATTGGATTTGTTTGTTTGTTCGTGCATGAGTGTGTATGTGTGTGTGTGTGGTGAGGGGATTGGTGTGTGGATGATGCACCATGAACTATTTAGTATTTTTTCAGAAATCGTATGCACTTGTGTATAAGATGCACATCTGTGGCACCCAGAAGTTAAAGACACGACGACTTTTTTTTTTTTTTTTTTTTTTTTTTTTTTTTTTTTTTCCTCCAAAAATATCAATGGTTCACAACATTAGAATTTCGAAGGAAACCGTCGATTGCCCTCATGGACCCCCGATAGAAGTCCTCGCCCCATGTTGTGTTCATGCTTGTGTTGCCAGTGTTGGGTAGTCAGTGAAGACGGTCGTGTTTGAATGCATTGGGGTGATTCATACAAATGAAGTGAAATGAGGATCGTTGGTACCCCATTCACAGAAAGGGATGGAGCTGGCGACGCCGTCGTAAAATAAGGAGGACTGTGGCCAGCAGTTCCTCCACTCGACATAAAATATAAATGTGTGTACAGTCGGGAAAAAAGAAAAAGTGATGATGCACCTAGTCCTCCTCACATCCTCTCTCTCTTAGCCTTCTTCAACTCGCGATTCGTTCCCGTCCCCCCCCCCCCACCTAGATTACTCGATGTCTTTCCCATTTCTTCTTTGCAAACATTCCTTTGGACTCCCCTCTTCATCCCACCATTCACTGTTCTCCCCTGTGTTCTCCTCGTCCCACATACAGTTTCTCATACTTTAATGCTTCCTTCTTGAATCTCCTCCGCTTTTCCCACCCACAGTTTCCTCCTTATTTTGACTGCATTCCAAACATCTCTGTTTCTCCTCGTATTTGTCTTTCTTTTTTTTCTTCACTTGCTTACTCTGTACACCTCATATTTTATTTCAAAAGGTTTCTGGACGATGTAGATGTTTTATGATTCCTGCACTCGTAACGAGAGAGGCTCGCCACCTTACAGCTAATTAAAACCGCTTCTTGGCGCAAATTAGAAAACGTAAGAACGATTGCCATGTGGGTTCGATTTCTATCAGTAGTTAAATGAGATCGTTTTTCAACGCCCAGAAAATATGTATCTGAACGATCGTCGCTGCCCGCGAGTGTCTAGGTAGTGGGACGTCTGTGGGGGCTGCCAAGGTTGGTGACTGATAAGCTGTTAGGGCGGCGACGATAAGATCGTAAGAGAGAAACGGTTGGGCGGGTTGAGCACATGTCACATCGTTGGAGCTTGAGTGTGTACGTGATTGCTTGTGTATGTAGCAGTGACCGGGTGAATATTTAGGGGAATTAGATTATAGGTGTAGTTTTGTTCTATTTTTATTTATTAGTTTTCTTGTATTTTTTAGAGAACATAGAATAAGAATAGTGACCTTTAAAGTGTGCGTTTAACAAAGTTTGAGGAATGTAAATCAGCCATTAAAATGTAGTCAAGAAGAAAGCCACATTAACATGATATTTACGTGTGTGTGTGGGTTTGTGCGCGAGCTTACTTAATCGCGTCTCGTCTAGCAGTTGTTCAGGTTGACCGTCATGCAGTATAATTCCACGTCCATTTGTTGTAGTTAGCCTTGAACTCGTGATTGCTCTTGGCACACACTGCTTCTCCTGGATAGACCATCTGTTCGTGAACCTATTTGGTAAGCAGAATGGCTTAACGTCTGTTTTTCTTGGCACCTTCTTTTGCTCGGGACTTGGCTGGCTTCTTTATGCAACCGAAGGACCCCCACCCCCGACACAACGGAAAAGGATAATATTTCAACCATATTGCCTTGATTTTTATCTTGAATTGTAGATGTCTGACATGCCGCTAATCGGACAATTTGGAGGAATGGAACGGAAGGTGTTCACTGATTAAACTTGTTTATTTTCTCCACTTTGGTACGTCTTCCCACTCTATACCCAGCAGCAGCAGCAATAAGGCCAATGTAAAATTGATTTAATTTGTGCTAGTAATTAAAAAAAAAATATGTTGCCATGTACTACATGGGGCTAGATACTTGACCAGGTAGATATTTCCAGTTATGGAAGACGAAGTCAAGGTAGTGTGCCTCGTCCTGTGGATCTGTTTACCCCTTGCACACCCACCAGTCCAGAAGCATGTGACGGTAGCCAGAAGAGTGTGTTTAGTGTGCCGCCAACGCCCCCAAGGTGATCCCACGAGCGCCCAAAGATCCTGCCTAAGCTGAATAAAGTTCCTTGACGTCAGCCTGAACCAAAGCCTGAAAGGCGACACGAGAGCTTCGAGGGTTAATGTGTGACCTGCCTGTGGTTCCGCGTGCACCGTCTGCATGCTTGTGTATGCATGGGTGCGAGCGTCCGTTCATGCATGCATGCATGCATGCACGTTCGTATGCTGGCGTTTTTGCTTGTGTGCTTGCCTGTTCGATAGCAACTATTTCTTTATGTGTACATACGTGACCACGGACCTGTGCGCCTGCATGGTGTTGTGTTTGCACCCATGCAGTGTAGTGCAGGGATTGGGCTGGGCTGGGCTGGGCTGGGCTGGGACGAGAGCCGGGGCTGGATTGGGTCCGTAAGTGCTTCTTGCATTTGTGCTTCTGACCCCGCTTAGCATAGTAGGCCCGGACCTGCTCCCAGCGTCTCGAGTTTCGGGTCCTCAGCCTCCGGATTTACCTCCTCCTCTTCCTTCTCCTCCTCCTTCTCCTTCCCCTCGTCTCGCCTCTACACTTCCTCGCTTCTCTTGGCCTCTCCTCCCCTCCCCTCCCCTCCTCCCTCTTCCTTGTGTCTCTTCTCTCCCTTCCTCTTCCCTCTCACCTATTCATCCTTCCCTGTCTCTCCTTCCTCAGCCCTTACTGTCCATCCTGCTCGCAGTCAGTCGGGTCCTTTTCACCCGATTCCACCCGGTTCCGTTCGTTCCCCTCCCCCCCCCTCCACTCGCTCGTAGTTTGTCTGCGAGTGTTGCGCCCCCCCCCCCCTACTGTCCATCGTGGCAAGATGTTGAAATGTTGTGCATCTCGCTTCTGTTGGCGAGCAGCGCCTCCGTCGTCCAACAGCACGAAGAAGAAGAAGGTCTGGCGGCAAAAGCCAAAGCAAGACCCGGGAAAAGGTACACTTGCATTCACTTGTAAGTACTACAGATTCTGTGTTCTTAGGTGAATTATGGGGCCGTCTTGTGTGTTGGGTGGCAGCATATTTCTGACATGAACGAGACTCGTATTGTTATAAAAGACATCAAAGGTTTATCCGCTTCGTAACTATTTATTGGCGTAAATAAATGTGGTTAAATATCGATATGGTTGCCAGTCTCAATTTTTAAGAATTGTTACCGACGATAATATTAGTTTGCGGTATTTATATATAGGGCTCAAAGGCTAAGACTGATTATTGCAACTGTGAAACTTGCAATCGTATATATGAATCCCGGAATGTGATACAGCTTTGTAAACACGCCATCCACTGTAGTACTTAAAATTGAGTGCAACATTACTTCAGTGCAGGAGTTCGGCAATAGGAATACGGAGATTTGAGATATGGTTTCATATAACATTGGTAAGGGGTTCTCTCTCTCTCTCTCTCTCTCTCTCTCTCTCTCTCTCTCTCTCTCTCTCTCTCTTTCTCTCTTTCTTTCTCTCTCTCTCTCTAACACACACACACACACACACGTTCACACACATACAGGAAATGTGAGTCATTTATATTCTTGTCTTTAACCCGTTGTGTAAGTATTTAACTGTAAACATGTTCGGCCAAGCAGATTATCCCGACTTTTTCCTTTAGCATGTCAGTCCTAATATATCTTTTAATGTTAATTATATTTCTTGTATATGTCTATATATATATATATATATATATATATATATATCTATATATAATATATATATATATATATATATATATAGCGTGCGTGCGTGTACAACATTGAATGGGTCCCAGCGAACAGATGCACATTTTTATCAACCACAGTGCACTTTAATTCTAAGCCATCAACATTGAGAGACTCGTGGAGGCCAACATGCAAAAATTGAAACGTGGTACGACCAACGACTCGAACCAGGGCTAGCACGTGACAAATGTTAGTGACTTAATCGATTGCGCCCTTTCTCTTGATGGCGCAATTGGTTGTCATTAACAGTTGTCACGCGCTAGCCCTGGTTCTAGTCCTTGGCCGTACCACGTTTCAATTTCTGCATTTTGGCCTCCGCGAGTCTCTCGATGTTGATGGCTTAGAATTAGTGTACTGTGGTTGATAATATATATATACTTATATACACACGCATGTGTGTGTAGCACCCCAAACCCTCGGTGAATCGTGTGTGAATTTTGGGTTCAAAGGATAACTGCCAGGACGACGGTACACTTTGTCAAGACGGTTTCCACTAATGGTGAAAGTGGCTTCATCATTCCACAACACATTTTTCCACTTCTCCACATCCCACTAAATATTTGCATCAAAAAGCGACCCTGTTCTTTTTCTGTTTTATGGATACAAGTGGTTTCTTGCGAGCATTGTGGTGTGAGAATTGCATATCATCATGCAGGCGGCGGCGTGCTGTTCTTATAGACACATGATCAAGTAATTTAGGGTTATTTTCCTTCAGCTGTGGTGCTCTTATACATGCACTAGCATCCATCTGTCTCCTCAGTACTTCCAGAATGCGAGGAGTAGTCTTCCTGTGCCTCCCTTTGGGCTTGTTCTCTAATGGCGGATCGGCTCCACCAGCATCACTAGTTTTCTTGGCCCACCGCTGCACACTACACAGCGGAGAAGTGGAAACAAGTGTTGTGGAGTGATGAAGCCACTTTCACCGTTACTGGAAATAGTCTTGGGAAAGTGTGCCGTCGTCCTGGCAGTGATCCTTTGGACCCAAAATTCATACACGGTACTGTAAAACATCCTGATTGACTGTGGTTTTGGAGTGCTTTTGGCTACCATGGTGCGAGATCATTAGTGATACTACAAAAAATGTAACTGAATGCAGACCGATATTTTGAGCTACTTAATGATCATTTAGAGGACTTTTTTATTCAGTGCAAAACAAATGTCTTCATGCAGAATGGTGCTCCATGCCACACTTCGAAACTCATTAAAGAATGGTTTGCATTCTGTAATGTGGAGTAATAAAAGGTTGGCCAGGTAAATCGCCTGATTTAAACCCAATTGAGGACCTCTGGGCGCTCATGAAAGATAAGTTACGTGAACGCGACACTTCAACAATACTTAAAGCTGGAGGTAGCCATAAAGGATATTTGGAAGAATATGGACCCTGTGTGGCTTCAAAATCTTGCAGCATCTGTCCCTAAACGTCATCAAGAATGTATCAAGAAAAAGGGGTGTCCAACAAAGTACTAGAGAGCTAGTAAGTACCTGATAACGTAGGTTATTTGTGGAAATTTATTATTTTTACTCTGGCGCCTAATTTTTTGTCCCCCCACAGTAAAATAAAACTTGACCTACTCTCGGAAAAAGATAGACCGAGATACAGAGTAAAGCGTATATTTCAACCACAGGCTGTGATCCTCTTCAGATCAGTCAGTGGTCGAAATGTACGGTTTACTCTGTATCTCAGTATATCTTTCTCCGAGAGTTGGTCTAAGATATATATATATATATATATATATATATATATATATATGTCTATATATATCTATATATATATATATATATATATATATACATGTGTGTTTGTGTGCCTATATATAATATAACCAACAACTTTGTTCCTCAAATATTGTGATTGAATAGAATCATCTGTAGAGGCTTGTACTGTACAAGAAGTTTGCAACATAGAAGTAGCGTTGGCCTAAAAATAGATGAAACGAGGAAAAGCAATTTGGGAAAACTGTATTTCAATAGATCATTTGAAAAACTCAATTGTGTGTTTTGTTCACATAAAGAGCGGCCTTGAAACTCATGATTCCCAATGTCGCGATTAATCCGTTTCATCACGATAGAACTCCTATGGATTGCTGTTCAAACTACACCAGATCTGTGGTGTACATCCTCGTTGTACGCGGCTGCGGACGTGTTGTGTGTGCACCTCGAGTGGTTGTGTGCACCTCAGTCTCTAATGTACGTGTATGGAGCCCTCCTGCACAAACATTTCACATGCATGTATGGACCACTGGAACTGTCATTAGGAACAGATCCCTGGAGTGATTATCCGTGACCTCACCACGGGCTGCCTCTACTCCCATTGCCCTCTCCCTCCTCTACCTTTCCCACGCCTCCCGTCCCCTCCCCTCCCCTCTGCCCCCTTCCCATCGTCTTTGCTTTCACTCGCACATCTCTCCTCATATCCCTTCTTTTTCCTATCCATTATTTTTCCATTCCATAGTCTTATCTTCCCTTCTCCCGTCTCCCGTCTCCCGTCTCCTTCCATACCTTCACTTTTCGCCTTTCCTCCTTCCTTTCCCAACCCTTCCAGTCCTTTCGCTTCCTCTCCATTACCTTCTCTCCCGTCCCATCCCTTATTTTTTTCTTTCTTCTCCTTTCCCTCCCTTCCCTCTTTCCTCCCTTCCCTCCCTCCCTCCCCAGCCCCATCCGTTTTTACTAACTCCGCCTCTCCCCTATTCACTTGCACGCCAAGCGTAACGTCCATTGCTGCACCCAATGTACTGCTCACAATTACTCATCTTAGCCCCCGTCCCATATGTATACTTGTTTAGGTTCTTCCTTCCATGTACTCTTCCCCTTCCAGATAAGTTGGTTTCGTTCTTTACTGTGATCCCCAAGCTTAGTTTCACGAATTTCCCCGACTACTAGGGACGCATCTCCCTCGGGGTCTATTGAATTTGTCTCCCTCCTAGCTGCTCCTGGTCATCACCCTTGTGCTCCCTTTACTCGCCTCCTCCTGCATGGACCCTTTCATACGGCCCCCACCTACTCACTCGCTTGCACTAGTCACTCGTCACTCGTCTCTTACGTATACTCCATTCCAATCGTCTTCATATGTCTATGCACTCGTCGCCGTTCTCCCATTTTATGTGTGTGTGTGTGTGTGTGTGTGTGTGTAGTGTGTATGCGTGTGTCTACGCTCACGTGCCTCTCTTTAACATATACTTGTCCACCTTCGACCTCGGCACACCACATCAAGCATAATTATCAACCAAAATACTGTACTTCCCAGGAGATGGTTGACAGTTGGTCAGAGTGAGGTGACCCCTATCCTTAGGTATGTTTGCGGGCCCGGGTCTTCAGGTGTTAATGCTTGCGAGGAACTCTCTGCCCATGCACTTCCCCAGGATCCTTGTCCGTGCTCGCCATGGTGGTAATTTCGTCAGAATATAGGCTGGGATATCGGTAGAGGAGGACAAGCCGCGCTTAGCAGCATGGCAATTGCTGGTTGCGCGTTCGGAGGAAAGCTGTTTTTCACCGAATTCGCCTTCCTTTTCCCCCATTGTCCGGGATCATCCCGCGAAGTCCCCGCCCTTCCCCGTGCAGACAACCCTTTTGACTTTCACCCGTCCGTGCCCCCCCCCCTCACCTTTCAGGTTTGCGGGACTCACCCGCAACCCCCAACAGTGTCGTTTGCCCTCTTTCTGTACAGACAGGCACAGTCACGCCCCCCCCCCCTCCTCCCTTCCCCATGTATCCGCACACACCCTCGTCGACTCCACCCAGGACTTCCTCCCAACCGAACGAACTGTATTTGGGAAGTGACTCGATGGGGACCGGGGCTAGAGGGCTGCGTTTCCTGTGCCTGTGTTCGACCTGGGTCAGTGTGCGACCATGGGTTTGCTGTATATCTCATGGCCACAAAGTAGCGATCGAATCCCATTTAAGTTCAGAAACTGAAGGTGAAGCTGGGGGAGAAGTTGGATAAAGGAGAGAAAAAGGAGAAACAGAGGAAAGAAAAAGGAGAAACATACTATTTTATATATGATTTCGCCGCTCATTCTCTTTGTCTCTCCCTACCTCCCGTCTCTCTCCCCCCTCTGTCTGTCTGTCTGTCAGATTTTTTTCCTCTCCCTTCACCAACACCACCTGTCCTCCACCTCTCCAGTGTCAAAGGATACTGATAATATATTTTTGTGTATGGCGGGGCCGGGTACAAGATAGATCTAAAATATAAGTAACCACTTAGGTTGGTAAAGAAATAGATTAATGGAGAGACGTTACAAGGTACATATGGAGTCATCGAATTTGATGTTCATTTGTGATAGTGATCGAGTAAATCTGTTAATTTTTCCTTTCCTTTCCATTTCCTCTTCTTCTTCCTCTTCCTCTTCCTCGTCTTACTCTTCTTTACCTTCTTTATCCACTGATCCTCTGGCGTGCCTTGGCGGCAATGTCGTGCAGAGGGCACGTCGCTTCCTCTTTCGGACACTTGCTCCCTCCTTCGTTCGTTTGACCGTTCCGAAGTTGTTTTTCACGTGGAGGAGGTGGACAGAAGGAGGGAGCGCTGGGAAGATTTGGCGCGGAGTGCATTAGCCCTCTGGTCCCTCCCTCTTAAAGCGGATTTGGCATTAGTCAGGATGAAATCTTTGAAGGCCGCGGGCCCTTCAGAGGTAGATCCCCCTAAAAAAAAAAAAAAAAAAAAAAAAAAAATCTTTCAAAGTTGGTAAAATCGTCTATTTACTAAAACACAGTCTAGTGCCTTAGGGGTTTGAAGGGGTAAAAAAGGCTGCCATCCACGACTCTAGACAAGGTTCATGGTGCTACAGCCAAGTAGACCTGGACAAGAACAAATCAAATGATTAAGGAACTATTGCGAACACCTAAACTTGACCCTTGCTGTGTCAGAAATATGCAAATATATGTTAATTTTTGAGTATTTGATATATTTGCATACACAGTTGTCCCTTTGTTATTTTATGTGAGCAGAACTATAGTGCAACAGCAGTACTCCTAAACAGTCCCCCCAGAATACACACGCACGCACGTACACACACACACAGACACACACACACACAGACACACACACACACAGACACACACACACACACACACACACACGCACGCACGCACGCACGGACACACGCGCGCACGTTTCATCCTTAGTTGTGCCGTCTGATCTTGAATACGTTGTAATATTGCTCTTTGGATCCAACCATCTTTCCTCTCCCTCCTCTTTTGTCCCTCCTCCTCTTCCTCCCCCCCTATTCTTCCTCTTCCCCCCTATTCTTCCTCTTCCCCCCTATTCTTCCTCTTCCCCCCTATTCTTCCTCATCCTCCCCCTATTCCTCCTCATCCTCCCCCTATTCCTCCTCATCCTCCCCCTATTCCTCCTCTTCGTTCTCCCTCCCCAGTGCTCCCTGCTGGCATTCGCGTACAAGAGCAACATGTTCGTTCATTCCATGACGCTCTGCCTTCCTCCCCTTCCTTTCATCCCCCTCCCATTCTCCTCCTCTTCTTCTTCCTCTCGTGCAGTTTATTTTCCCCCTCTACCATCCCCCTGTTCTCTTTGCTATACCACTCGTAGTATATGATTTCTTCCTTCCTGTTTTACTTCCTTGGCGAAATCATGCCGTTATACCTCCACGCCTCCCGTGTTCTTTATTTCGTCTTCTCCTCTCCCTCTCCTCTCCTCCTCCTCCTCCCTTTCCCCATTGCTTTGTGCTTGCGAACTTCATTCCCTTTCATCCTCATCCCTTCTTTCGCATCCTCCTCTGCACCCTTCTGTATCTTGTTTTCTCGTTTTTATATAATTTTCTCACACACTCCCCCGTCCTCATCTCCTCTTACTTTCTCCCCGTCTTTATCTAATTTCTTCATTCTGTCTCTCCTTCCCCGTATTCAACTCACCCCCCCCCCACCGCTACACTTTTTTTTCTTCTAATTTTCTCACGACCCTCCCTTCGTCTTCGTCTGTACTCACTTCTCTCCCTTCTTTATCTCGTTTTCTCACACTCCCTCCCTCCCTCCCTCATATTCTTTCATTGGTCTTTCCTTTTTACATTCTCGTCCTTTCCACCTCTTTCCTTGTTCCCCTTGCCCACCTCCACCCTACCACCATTTTTCTACCTTTTCAGCTCCCTTCCTTGGTTCTCTCTCTCTCTCTCTCTCTCTCTCTCTCTCTCTCTTTTTGTCCACCCTCGTATTCCCATCATCCCACTTTTTTCTCACTTTACTACCCCAGTTCCACGTAATTTCTCTACCGCCTCCTCCTCCTCCTCCTCCTCCTCATCTTCTTCCTCATCTTCTTCCTCCTCCAACCCGTCCTTGCTTATCAATTTCCACGACTTTCATATATATTTTTTCTTCTTCCTTAATACCCGCTTTGCTTTCCTTTCCCATGTTTCTCGTCAGTTGTCCTCGTACCCTCATTTTTTATTTATTTGTCTCTCTCTCTCTCTCTCTCTCTCTCTCTCTCTCTCTCTCTCTCTCTCTCTCTCTCTCTCTCTCTTCGTTTCTTCCTCCCTCACCACTCCTCTCCTCCCCCACCCTTCTATCCTCATCCATTTCTACCCCTGTTTTACTCAGCCTTCCACTTTATTCCAGAACTTCTTTCTTGTCAATTGCACTGAGGGAGAAAATACCACAAAAAAGTCCCAGTTTTCTCATGTGTATTGCAATTGAGGCACAAAACCATACTGTCTCAGGCAACAACACAGGGAATCGTAGAGGGTGAGGACAATTTGAATAGTGATTTTATTTTCTAAGATTCATTTCTACAATTCTCTCTCTCTCTCTCTCTCTCTCTCTCTCTCTCTCTCTCTCTCTCTCTCTGTCTGTCTATCCACCTATCTCCGTTCTTTTCTCCCTCTCTCTCTCTCTCTCTTTCTCTTTCTCTTTCCTGTCTTGGACACGCCCTCTCTCCCTCCCTTGCCTACCCCGGTTGCTCCGCTAGTCGCGTTGGTCGTGCATAATTGTTAATTTTGTCGACGTCGAGATTCAAAACCATGAGTTGCATCATGACGTTTCCATCATGGCCTTAGTGACAAATTACCTCCTTCGTATCAATTACCTCTTGTCATTATCATACTACCGCTAGTAATATTTCCTGCTCTCTCTCTCTCTCTCTCTCTCTCTCTCTCTCTCTCTCTCTCTCTGCATCTTTGTTTCTCCCCGCATGGAGGTATTGACAGCATTTTTATATTAGAAGCTTGAGTTGCATGCCAACGGACGCAAAGTATTTCAGTATTTTAAAGATTGGAGATCAGTCTCCATTCAGAAAGGAATGCTGGTCACTTTTAGCTTCTACTATTCCTAATTCCCACTGCCTCCTATACGTCTCCCATTTACCATGTACATGCATGACCACCTTTTCTGAGCGGTATTGTCCTCCTTCCATTCTACTCCTTATTTTCATCCCACCCTCCATTACCTCTTCTCCTCCCTTCCTCCTTCCGCCAATGGCAGAGGGGGATGCACATACGAGGTGCCAGAAACACTCGACAATTAACATTATCCATCATTACTAGCACCAATGAACACCACCGTTACTGCCATTGCCACCACCAACACCAGTACTACCAACCAGTTCCTTAATTGCAGAAAGTCTAAGTCGTGGACACCAACAAGGTCCTAAAACCTTCGACTGTCAGCATCACCGCAGTTGTGAACTTTGGATAAAAAGAGTATTGCCCCGAAAAAAAAACTTGTCCGTGTGTGTGTTTGTGCGTTCGTGTTCCTTTCCTTTCCTTTCCTTTCCTTTCATAGGAAGGTTTCCTACACGTACACCTGAATCTGTCCTATGACATATCGGAATTATGTAAGTCTATACCGACATTTGGTTGTGGAATATTTGATGCATTTGTATATTGTACAAGACTTCCCCTAAGGTAAATGTGATGTTTGAGACACAAAATTGTAATGATGTCCCCCACGCTGAAGCAGGATATGAAGTTACCTCCACCTCCTATGAAATAGGGAAGTCGAAACGGCCGAAACGGCCCGCAGCTGCGTGCACCGGGACCCCGAAATATTGAATGAAATTATTTTGCGTTAGCGGGCATCATCGGCACGCTGAGCGAAAACTTCCCGGTGACCACGATTGCAAGGGGGCGAACTTCACTAGGATGTCATTTACGGATCAGAAACCAAACGAGAGCGAGAGTGTGAGAGAAAGAGAACATGTCGTTAGAGAGGAATGTATAAGGTTTGTGTCTTGAATAAAAGTAAAATATATCCTCTCATACCGCCGCCCGCAAAATGTCTGGTGATG
The DNA here is from genome assembly GCF_046742065.1 of Oratosquilla oratoria. NCBI lineage: Eukaryota > Metazoa > Arthropoda > Malacostraca > Stomatopoda > Squillidae > Oratosquilla > Oratosquilla oratoria. Next base: position 56,531,408 of record NC_134790.1, read on the forward strand.
GCCACAAAGGAAGTGTTGAGTTGCGGGGAGGGGGGGGGCATTTCAACCGGTCCTGGTGTGTCACAAGTTCTTCTTTGTCCGGATTGACCAGGAGTCATCTCTCCTCTCTCTCTCTCTCTCTCTCTCTCTCTCTCTCTCTCTCTCTCCCTCTCCCCCCTCTCTCTCTCTCTCTCTCTCTCTCTCTCTCTCTCTCTCTCTCTCTCTCTCTCTCTCTCTCTCTCTCTCCCTCCCTCCCTCCCTCCCTCCGAGTTTGAATAATGGCAGACTCTATCGTGTTGTTACGAATTGTGTTCCTTTTTGCTCGTAAACGGACCTGCGTCACCT
>NC_134790.1:56536731-56551731 GCF_046742065.1 Oratosquilla oratoria
TCCCCTTTTTAATTGTCCCCCAGTCTCCCTCATTTTCTCCCCAACTCTCCCTCTCCCCCACTTACCCTCACCCTCTCTCCCCCTCTCTTTTCCTCCCCACTCTCCCCTTTTTCCCCTGTCTCCCTTCCTCCCCACACTCCCTTTTTCCCTCTCTCTCTCTCTCTCTCTCGCGCGCGCGCGCGCGCTCTCCCTCAGATTTCGACAGGGTGACAATTCTTCACGTTGGCCATTCTTGGTTTACGAATCTTCGATTGTATAAGTGGATGACAATAGGCAACCTAACTTAATCTTTATTCTACTGTTGATATTCAGCGGGGTGATAATTCTTCAGGTGGGATCTCATGGGGTGACGGTTCTTTATGTGGGCGTTCTGGTGTGACAATTCTTCATATGATCCCCTCTATACCTTTCTCTCTCTCCCTCACTCACCCCAGTCCATCACGTTTGTGTGGTCATCTGTTTGCATCTCTCCCTCTCGCACGCACCTCCTCACCCCTCGCTCCGTCCACTCCCTCGTCCATTCACTCCCACATCACTCATCACGCAGGTAGATCCCTAAGGACAGTGTCCCCTGTCCCAGCCTTCATCAGTTACGATGCTGTCAGACCAGCCTCCCTTTCGGCAACACACCAACCATATGTCACGCCATACTTCCTTGCACGCAGGCACATTTTTAAATTCATGTGTGTACGTGTGTGTCGCTATATATTAAGTATATATATGTGTGTGTGTCTATATATATATAATATATATATATATATATATATATATATATATATATATATATATGGAGGATGGAAGAGGAAGACACGGGTCTAGGGCCGAGTTTCACTTAGAGCTTTTAAAGGAATGATACTCCTGGATGACGCTGGCGGTATACATAGCAGACCCGACACTACAATCCTACCAACTAGGAAGGGGACGCGGGTGAATGGACAAAGACCTGTCAGTTCATTAATCTACTGAAAGCAAAATTAAATTAAAATAGAGTTTCCCAAATCATGTATTAATATGAGTAAAAGTGTAAAAAACTAACGAGTGTAGAATGTGAGTGTGGAACCTGCCGGACAAAAGATCATCGGATATTTCTCCACCGATCTAGGTTGGTGCCGTCTTTGTGTTGCTCCTAATAGCTGTATATTTCGCTATGTATTTTGACCATTTTATGTCCCCTACTTTTTGGTTCATATTGTCTTCGGTAGCTATGTATAAGGCCGCAATTACCTTTCTCTGTCTCCAAGCTAGGCCTTTTCTTAATACTTTTGTCTCTTGCCAGTTGAGTAGATGATCTACTTTGTCTACGTGGCCCACCAGAGCATTTGAGAGGGAATGGATTCTCAAATCCGCCTTGTGTTCCTTTATTCGCTTTTGGAGAACTGTCTCTCGCCAAAATACGCCTTCTTGCATTTGCTACAGTGTAATGTACAAGATCCTTCCACCAACAACACCGCCGTGGGCTGTTGGAGTGTGTGTGTGTGTGCGTGTGTGCACGGGGATGAACAAAGAGAGCCTGCGCTAGCCAGAATAGAGAGAAAAGTACTTCCCGTCACTCTATAGGGATGGACGTACAGCGGGAAGAATTCAAACCCATAACATCAACAGACACCCGGAGGTGGGGGTGGGGTGAGGGGGGCGGAGGGCTGGATTGGAGGCTAACTTGGTGTGGAGGAGGAAGTTTGCCTCCCTCTTAGCAGGTCACAAACATGATGTCCCGTCACCAGTGGGGCGTCCGGCAGCCATTAGCCGTCCGCATTGGCTAAACTTTTGACTCGTTCAGGAGGAAGACAGCAGCTCAACCCCATCGCTACACGGAGATGTGTGTGGTGGGGCATCTCTTCGGGTAAATAAATGCACCAGGCGACTGCCAGACTGAACCTATTTAACATGGTGGTTATCTCTACATATTTTATTCAGGTGACTGTAGATTCTAGGCAGAATGGGCCCCTTGATCGACCGAGATCATATTTTGTCTCGGTTGTCCGCCTCCCCCCACCCACCCACCCTCTCTCTCTCTCTCTCTCTCTCTCTCTCTCTCTCTCTCTCTCTCTATCGCTCTCTCGCTCTCTTCCCCCCATCCCATGCTCTTCTTTTCAAGCCGTTCATCTTTCCTCCTCCTCCCCGTCATCTCCTTTTCTCCTCCTCCTCCCCATCCTCCTCCTTTTCTACTCCTTCCCCTCTTCCTCCCCTCTTCCAGTCTTCCTCCTCTTCTCTTCCTCCCCTCCACTTTTGCCCTGTTCCTCCTCCTCCCCCTTCTTCCTTCTCCATCTTTATCTCTACCTCCTAGTCTACCCTCCTCCTCCTCCTACTCTTTTCCTCTCCTCCCCTTGCCCTTCCCTGTTCCCTCTGTCTCCCTTTTCTCCAACTCTCCCCCACTCTCCTCCACATCCTCCTCCTCATCATCATTTCCCACCTTCTCCTCCACCCCATCCTCCTTTTCATCCTTCCCCGCCTGTCCCACCTTTATATTTCCTCTTCTTTCTTCTCCCCCTCCTCCTCTCTTTACTCCTCCCCCACTGCCTCCTCCTCCCCCTCCCCCTCCCCCTTCCTCATTGTACTCCGGTTTTCATGTTTCTTCCTTTCTTTTCTGCTACCTACATTTGTTTTCCTCCTCCTCCTCATGCCCTTTATCTTTCTTACATTTCCTCTTCTCTTTCGATCTTTCCCTCTTCCCCCAAATTTCCCCTCACTTCCCCATCTCCCTCATTTCCCCCCATCTCCCTCATTTTTCCCGATTCCTCCCCGTTTCCACTCGCTTTCCCTCGCCCCTTCATTCCCCTTGAACCTCATTTTCCCCTTCCCCCTCCTCCCCCTTCCCCTCCCCCTCCTCCCCCTTCCCCTCCCCCTTCCCCTCCTTCCCCTCCCCCTCCTCCCCCCTTCCCCCTCCTTTTCTCCTTTCAGTGTTCTTTTTCCCCACTTCTTTCCCCCCTTCCCTCTCCTTTCCTCACTTCCCGTTCTTTTCCCCATCTCGTCTTTTTTCTTTTATAATGGTGCACACTGGATAAGCAAATTGGCGCCTTCGCTGCCGCCGGGGAACGGGCGCCTCGTGAGAGAGAGAGAGGTGGGGGATGGGTGGAAAGGGAGGCGGGGTGACGCGATTACTCGTCCTTCCCCCCCCCCCTCAGAGTAGTGTGCCACGGAGGTATACAGACACGATTGGCGGCTGCTGAGGGCGAAGGAAAAGGGTCGTCCGGTAAGGAAGGGTTTGCTGAATTCCTTTCCGAAAGATTCTCCCTGGCGATGCTGCTCAGCCCTTCCGCACTCACCCATTGCATCCTCCTCCTCCTCTTTCCTTTCAGTTTCTCCTCCTTTTAGCTCATTTCACCATTCCCCCCCCCTTCTCCTCCTCACTCTCCAGTCGTTGTTTCCTTCTTTCCACGTTATCCTTCCATTCCTCTCCTCCTTCCCGCCCCCAGACCTCGCCTTCGTCATTCTTCTTCCCGCCCCTGCCCACATACAGCCTCTTTTACCTTCCTCACTCCATCTCACCTCATCCGTCGTTCTTTTTTTTTTTTTTTTTTTTTTTTTTTTTTGTGCTTCCTCTCCAGTCTTCTCTCGTGTCCATCCTACACCCTCTTGTCTTCCCGCCTTCTTCTTCTTTTTCTTCTTCATCGTTTTCTTCCCCAGTTGCACTTGTCTTCTTTCTTCTCTTACCCTGCGCTTCTTGGTTTCTCCTTCTCCTCCTCCTCCTCCTCTTCTTCTTTTGCTCCTTTTGATCCAACCTCTTCCTCCTTCTCTTCTCCTTTATTCCTCTTCCTCATATTTTCCTTTCTTCTTTCTCCTTCCTCCTTCACATATAACTTTTTCTTCCCACCTCTACCTCCTTTCCCCCCCTCTTCTACTTCCTCCATTCTTTCCTCCCCTCCTCTTCTCCCTCGATATACCCTTTATCTTCCCCTCCTCCTCCTCCTCTTCTTCTCCCTCAATATACCCTTCATCTTTCCTGCTTCTCCTCCTCCTCCTCCTCCTCCTCCTCCTCCTCCTCCTCCCTGTCCCATCTTTCATTTTATTTTCCTCGGCATTTTTGCTCCTGATCCTCCACCTCCTCCTCCTCCTCCTCCTCCTCTCTTCACTTCCTCGTCTTTCTTTTCCCTTCTCACTTTTCGTCTTCCCTCGGTATTCTTGTTCTTCTTGTTGTTGTCATTGACATCAACTCCGCCACCACCGTCATTGTTCACCATCATCTTCACCACCAATACCAAAATAAATTTCCTCCCCTCTGTCATCATAATCACTGCTGCTAACCACCTCTACCCCCATCTTACTATCTACCAGTACCACCACCCACTTCCACCACCATTCACTTCACCACCACCTACCACCACCACCCACTACCTCCACCACTCGCTACCACCACCACCATCTACTACCATGCACTACCACCACCACCACCCATAACATCACCAAAAACTGGAACACCACTTCCCTTCAGCCCACCATCATCACCATCCCCGTCGCCCACAGCCTGTCTTCTTCCCTTTCCAGCCTCCTTCTCCTCCTCCTCCTCCTCCTCCTCCTCCTCCCTCTTCAATCCCGACAACGCTCCATCCGGAGCCTTTCCCTCGACCCTTCACGTTGCCTCCCCCTCCTCATTTCTCCACCATTCCTTCCACATCCTCGTCTCCAACGTTGTTCCTTTCTGTTTCTCCGCCCCCCCCCTCAACTCCTCCTGCTCTCTTTTTCGCTGGATGGCGCCTCTCCCTTTCCTCCGTGTCGCTATACCAGGATTTCCTTGAGCGTCCTTCGTCTCCTCCCTACCTTCAACCTGTTCGATCCCCTTCCCCTTCATGCTATGCCTCATTCAACTCCTCTTCCTCCTCCTCCTCCTCTACTACCACCTCTTCCTTTTCTTACTTCTCTTCCGTCCTCCTCTTTCCTTCTCCTCTTTCCTTCTCCTCTTTCCTTCTCCTCTTTCCTTCTCCTCTTTCATCCTCCACCACTTCCTCCTCTTTTTTTCCATCCTCCTTTTTCCCCTTCTCTGGCCTCCAGCTCGTATACGTCTTGGTGTTTAGCCTGCCTGACTGTGTGTGTGTGTGTGTGTGTGTGATCAGCTTTCCTCGCCCCCCCCCCTCTTGTCTGCCACCAACATTTGGCGGAGGTTGGGGTGAGTTGGGGGTGGGGGCATCGGTAGGTGGTTCTTAGGGGGAGTAAAAGAAGGCGCGCTGGACGGCTGTTTAGAAGGAGGCGGAAGGATTGATGTATGGTGGGAGATAGACCGAGAGAAACAGTTTATCAAGGAATCGCCATCATGCAAGAATCATGGATTTGTGTATTAATATTTATTAGAACAAGATTCGCTACAGAATCGAGGAAGTACAGGGGAAAGAGAGGAGGGGCGAGCGTAATGTGGCGGAGAGGAGCAGCAAATGGACTGAGAGGGAGGGAGGGAGGGGGAGGGTACGCTCGGTAGGCCTAACCCGACTGGTCGCTTGATATAACGGGCGCCAACAGACTAACAGCCGTTCCTTGTGGCTCCTTACCGTACCACAAAGCTTACGCACACAAAACTGACACACACACACACACACGCACGCACTGCACGTTTGTGTGTGGAGACATATACTGTGTGTTTATATTTATTCAATGTATGGACTTTTGCCATTCCACACGTATATAAATTTGGTTGAGTTTCGGGCTTTGAATTAAATAAGAAAAAGGTGAAGAGGAGGCAACATTGTAATAACCATTAGTTTAGCTCCTCGTGAGGTAACTTTGAAAGGCCGAACGTACCCGGTCGCTACCTTGGTCTTCCTTCCCACCCTGTTTGTCTGTGCCTCTATCTGCTGCCTAACCCCCCACCACCACCATCACCACCACGTGACCCAGCGTCTCGACCCGTCACCTGTTATTCCCCACCCATGTTGCTCTTGGCCCGACCTTGTACCACATCCATTCGAACGACCGTCCCGTAGAGTCGTCGTCTCTTTTCCTTCCACGTCATCTTTTGTGTCCCTTGTGTTATTCACACCACATTTTTCCTGTCATTTATCACCATTTCTGCCGCCTCCGCGTGTATTTTCTTCCTCTTCGTGCTCTTCTTTGCATTTTCTGCCTCCTTGTTGTGATTCTCCTGGCCCTTGTTCCACCTTTTTACCAAATCATAGACTACCCTTTCCCGTCTCCTCTTACCGTATCACCCGGCCTAATAGAGCCCTGTTTATCTCGTAAACCTCTAATCGAAATTCCCCCTATTGTTTAAAAGCTGTTCCCATGTATCCTTTCACCATACGCTTCTCTCCTCTGACTGCCCAATCGCCCTTCCCTCTAACCAGTGTTCCAACTTGAGCACCGCAGCTTGCTGCCATATAAAGGTGCTTTCCACCAACCGTATTGACTGCTGTTGACATCCTACCTTTCTTTCGTGCTCGCACTCCGACCATTCATCTTTTATCCGTGAGCCAGTGTAAGGGGTTGGAGAAATTGATGGGATCTTTTTCAAAGTGAGTGGTATGAAAGAGGCAAATTGACGGGATTGGAGAAGAGACGTGTAGCGAGAGGTGGAGGGTGGGAAGGTAATGAAATATTGGAAAAGGGGTAAAAGGCCACAAATAGACTGAATGGTTGTATCAACGAAACTTCTTTTAGGATTACTTGTAGAAACTGTGAATGAATTGGTAGACCGGCCCCGGAGGACTGGAAAAGTGACCAATAGGCAAAAGTGAAGAGTGGTGTGTGTTTACCCAAGTGTAATACTGTACGGGTGGCTAATGATACACAAAAAAGGTTAATGGAGTTTATACAAGCACTGACTTGCATACACTTCCGCGACTAGAGAAAGACTGGCGTCGCTGGGGCACGCCACGAACTCGCGGGCAAACATACCCGGTTTGATTACAAAATGCACACGAAATATACAATAATAATTATACGTATATATTAATAAATAAACACAACGGGAAATATACCTAAAAACACAAGAAAGGTGAGCATTACAATACACGAAAACCGTACTCGTGGGTTTCGCTAATGTTGTACATATGTGCCGTTTCTTCTTCGGTTTTGTTCAGTAAATCGTAAATTTTGGATTTCACTCTTTTATATTTCTATACTCTGTGTGCGCGTTCGTTGTGTGTGTGTGTGTCAATGTGTATGTGTATACTTAGTGGATTGCTCCGTACCCTTTCAACTCCTGTGTCTCATTTCAATAGTAGATACACCCTTCGCCTTCGCTCTTTAAGAAATGTCGTTCTTTGGTGGGGGATCTGTGCTTCGTAGGGTCAAATTTGGTACATTTTGTCTTGGGACGAGAACCTACGACTGAGGTGTGCAGGCAGGGAGCAAGACCGCTTCGAGTCGCGGGGAAGAAGAGTTCACAAGTCCGAGTCAGTATATAGACGCATCTCATGACATCATATATATTGCTTGTGTTCTCCCTAAGGTGTAATGGCCCGTTCTTGTTTAGACTTCGGTTTTGCTCTACACTGTAGTGGTCAGGAGCAGTGATAGTGTATTATGTATGCCCGGAGATTGACAGCCCCCCCAATTACGTGGGTCGGGGCCAGTAAACTTTGAATTGTAATTACATGGGTCACAGATGTTGTACTGCAATTTCTTTTGCCGCAACGTTGTAATACAATTATGTGAAGTTGAGACAGTCTCCAATGTATTGCAAAGTCCCGTCGTTACCAGCAGGGTGGAAGAAATGGTCATAGCAGAAGGTGGCTTGCTGGACACCAAGGGACGGACGATCATGGGTTGGTCAGTTGAGCTCCATGGGGCCAGTGACAAACTTATCACCGTGAATGTGCCATGGAGATAAATAATAGTTCAGCGGCACCCAGAAAAAGAAGGGGAAATGCCGGCCAGTACGGAAGGGTTAAAATTTAAAGCAGTCTTTCCTTTTTTTTTTTTTTTTTTTTGTTTAGGCTACCCCAATATAATCCTATTGATATGACCGCGACCCAACTATTCTATTGTAAGGTTATAAAAGACGAAATCAACATAATCGATTTTTATTATAGCAATATGAATTTAAAAAATTAGCATACAAGATGTCTTGGCTACCCCACTTGCGGTCGCGACCTCAGGGTTGGGAAACTGTGGGTTAAAGTAACTGCATCCCTGAGGGACCTAGAGAAGGCAGTTGTTAGGATTCGTTGGCCATATCGCCCTAGGGCACTTGGCCTCATCGCGGCCGAGGCGCCACGGCTATCAAGAAGACATGTACAGTGGTGGCAGCCAACAGGAAAAGAAAAGTGCCAACCCGCATCTCTTTGACCTCAATCTTCCTGATGGTCGTTTGACCCCAGTCAGCTCATTGTTCTGTCTGGCGCTGAGGAATATTTTGATGGCGGCAGATTTCCTAAGGCAGCACATGGCACGGTAGAAAGAAAAAACGGCTCGCAGCCTGCAGAAACTTGTTTCTTTGACACCGACCTTCATTTACGCCACCGTCCATGCTCGAGGGACGTCCCCACGCAAAGGTGTGCTGGGATGCGTTCGAACTAGGATTTCTTTATCAGATACTTTTTATCTTGTGGATTCCATTTTCAAGGTTTTGCAATCTTCGTGCCAGGAAGGTTCAGGCCAAGGACGGTTGCAAGGTGTATTGATCGATTGCAGAGTCCTTAAACGAATTAATGAGGGTCAAGGCATATTCTGTTTTCTATTAGATGTGGTAATGACAGCGGCAATTAACTTTCAGTTGTCCTACCCAGCGTGGGAGGGGATTGTGGTTAGAATCTCTCTCCCTCTCTCTCTCTCTCTCTTTTCTCTCCCTCCCTCCCTTTCTCAGGAGTCGCAGACTACGAGATCCAGCGCTGGTTATTCGATTGCCACCTGTCTGTGCATCCTGGTTCGAGGGACAGATGGTGGGGTGGGTTCGGGCGGGCAGCGGGGCTCGGTCCAGGTGACCAGTGCACAGGGTCCGTTTTTTTCCGGCCCGGGGGGCGACGGTGGGGTGGGGGCTTCGTTCGCGAGCCGCCATGACGTTGTGTCCCCTTTGTCACGAGAGAGAAAGCTTCTGAGGTGAAGTTAGGGAGAAGGAGGCGGGTGGAGGGATAAGAGGTACAGGTCGACCCGTCTCCGAGAAAGAGGATCGAGAGAGAGAGGGGGGGTGGGTAAATGTAGACAGAATTACTCGGGTGGGGTGGGGTGGGGTGGGGGCATTGGGAAATTAAGGTTGGGATTGGAATGGGAGAAAAGTGCGTATTAAAGGAGCGAGGATGGGGGGGGGGGTTGTTGGTAGCTGCAGTGGACCTATTTTGAGAGGACGGAGCCAAGCGGGAGAGCAAAAGATCCTCCCCACGATGCCACTCCGTGAGTGAACCCCCACCCTAGCCCAGCCCTCCCTCCCTCCCTCCCTCCCTCCCTCCCTCCCTCCCTCCTTGTCACACCTCCACCCCACCAACCTCCCGGGCACGTGTTGTTCTTTGTCACGTCCCACCCACTTCTTGTAACTACTCCCTTGCATTCCTCCTAAGGTTACCGCATTGCCACCCTTCCTGCCTTTCCTCGTCTCTCTCCCTCACTCTCTTCTCGCTCTCTCTTTTGTCTCCCATTTCTATCGCTCTCTTTTTATCGTTCTCATCTCTCCTATTTTTCTTCTCTTTCTCTTCCTTGTCTCTCGTCCCTCTCTTGTCTTTGTCTCTCTCCTCTATTCTCTATTCTTTCTTTCTCCCTATCTTTCTTCCCCCTCTCTCTCTTCTCCACCCTCTCGCTTTCCCCTTCTCTTTCTCCCCTCTCTCTCACTCACTCGCTCTCTCATTCGCCAGCTCTCCCTCCATGTTCCTTGCCTTTGGCCTCTGCTCTTTTTTTCACTCTTTTTCTAGCCCCTCCCAACCTTCTCTTTCCCCTCTTCATTCCCCTCTCCATTTCATTCTCTCTTCCTCCGTTCCCCTCTCCAGTTTACTCTCTTTTCTTTCATTCCCCTCTCTATTTCATTCTCTTTTCTTCCATTCCCCTTACCCTATCCTTTTCCTCTTCCCCTGCCCTGCAATTTTTTCCAACCCTTGTCTCATCTCTTCCTCCTCCTCCTCCTCCTCCTTCTTCTCCTTATCATCATCATCTTTTCCCTCCTCCTATCTTCTCCTCCTCCTCCTCCTCCTCCTCCTCCTCGTCCCACTCCCTCCACCCACACCTTTCTTCTCCTTCCTTAGTACCGATTTCAGGCCCGTGGGTGTAGTCTTAGGCGTGGGCGTCTATGGATTCATTTGACTCTTGTCTGTGGTTGGTGGTGGTGGTGGCTTGTTGCTTGGCTCGAGCCCGTTGGTTTATATGCTTACACGCGCGTGTGTGCTCGTGCGGTTAATATATATATATATATATATATATATATATATATATATAAATTTGTACATGTGCTCTGATGTGAGTTAACGATGCATGGCAAGATTTGTGTGCGTATGTGTTTAGCAAATTGTAACGTATACGTACAGGGTGTCCGTGAGTCTCGTCATGTCTGCCTTTATCACTCAAATATAATTTAAAGTTCTTTTGTGTTCTTCGACTTTTGTCACTTTTTCCATGTTTCACGAATGAATGCATATGCTCTGAGACCTGTATTTCATTGTATCTACGTAACATCTTGTCTTTTTCACTTTCCCATAATGTTTTGTACAATTAGATGCCCGTGGGATCCAGTCTCGGCCCTCGTTAATCAACCATAACTTTAAGTGTGTGTGTGTGTGTGTGTGTGTGTGTGTGTTTTATCGACGCCTTCCTTTTGAGTGGACATTCAGCGTCAGTGTAGAGGTTTAGCAAAATCGTTTTTAGCGCCGTCTTTGTGTACTTTTATTCCTTCACCGCCACCATTGTGAGTTTGTAACGCCCTCCAGCAAATGGTTCCTCACTTCACTGCCTTTCCTTCTTCTCTCTCTTTCTCTCTCTCTCTTTCTCTCTCTCTCTCTCTCTCTCTCTCTTTCTCTTTCTCCTCTCTCTCCCTCCCTCCGCGACCAATCATCGTTTTAGTGCTACTTTGTTAGTCTCCTCATCGCGCATATGCAACCATTCTTTATCTTTTGGGTGAAGGGCCGTGAGGTCTGTCATGAAATCGGCCCTGAGACGTGGGAGGTAAGAAGCCAGCCCGGCTCGTTTAAAGTCAAATTGATGTACGTTTCCCAAAATATTTCTCTTCTTCACACTCGGACGCACCCACGCGCATAGACGTACACACGTGTGAATTATTGAATGAAGCGTTTTGTCGAATGAAGTCCGTCTTTGCAAGTAGTTTCTCTTACATCATAGCGGTGGTGCCCCTCCTCATAGTTTACTCTCCTAGAGCACTGCCACCATCACCTCCCTCCCCCAGTGCCACACACACACCATACCCCCCAAACACTTTAAGACATTTAAATTAAACACCGCGTTGGTAGGGCTCAGTCTTTATCCACGTGTTGTGTTGACAGCTCACGGTGTTACGCTGGTGACTGATGAAGCCTGAGTGTTATATACGTGACTTGTGTTGATAGTGGAGCTGTGGGAGTGGGCTTGTGATGAACTGTTTTGGTGTGGTGTGTCTACGGGATACAAGAATGGGTGGTTGTCATTCTTGCTATGTAGACTGGTGGAAGATGTGTAATAATAAATATGATGATGATAACAACAACAGTAATAGTAGTAGATAATAATGAAAATCGATTCATTGAGTAAGCAGCGATGCAGAGATGCACTGACAATATACAGTTTGTGTAAATTTCAGAACGAGTCTTATGTGCTAGGCATCGTTGGTGGTTGTTTGCTTCGTGTGTGTGCGCTTGTTGGTTGTGCGCTAGCGATTGATGACGTCACGGTGTTTCTTTGACTTTTGCTAACTTCGTGGTGTTAACATGACGATGAATGCATGCATGCGGTGTTTGGTTTCTTGTGGGGCGCTTCGCACAGGCTAAAAGTCTTCCTCATTTGTTCTGATTTCCAATGGCACCGACGGGTGACTGCCCCTTTATTTATTTTTATTCATTAATTTATTTATTTCTTACGTGTAACTTTAAGCGAGTGAACTTATCAATGACCACCATTGGCGAGGGGTTGCCATGGAGATAGAGAAGAGTAAGAACCTGTTCACACTATCGGTTCGAACCGCGCGGAAACCTCGGTGGTTACCGCATAGTCATGGAAAATCTGTGCGGTTGTGTGTGAACGCCTCCATTGACTTAATACATTGTAATCGAATCGCCGCGGTTGAAACCGCTAGTGTGAACAGAGCCTAAGAATGCCACGCGCTGCGGAAGGGGGTAAGGGATGCAATAGAGTTAAGTTAACGCCATGGCAGAAACATTTAAAGAAAAAAATGCCATCCAGTACGGAAAGATTTTTTTTTTTACTGTCTTGTGTAATTTTTGTGTTGAATTGCATCGTTCGTGTACATCACACCATGTACGTAGCGAATGGTGCATGTTGTCGCACGCGCACAACACGGTGGTTGGAGGGCTTTGGGCGTCCGCACCTTATTGGGATGTGATGCTTACCCACCTGCTCGGTGGTGGAGGAAAATTCACTGGTAAATTGAATATATTTATTCTTTATTTTAGCTGCACAGTGCGCTCCATTAGTGTGGTTGACCCTGTAGTTCAGTGATTCCCTTTTTTTTCCCATTTCCCCCACGACTAGGTCAACCATTCAGAGTCCCTCCTTCATGGCGAATAATTACTAATTTATTTTGAAATAACAAATATACTGATAAACATAGTTACGTAGTAAACTACATCGCCCATCTACAACATTCTCTCTCTTTCTCTCTCCTTCTCTCTCTTTCTCTGGTATGAGAAAATCCATCTGTGATTTTTTTATATTGCTTGTAGAGTGTAATTATTTCCCCCTTGCTAGTTTCAAATTTCCCACCAGGGAGAAATTCCCCCAGTTTGGGAAATACTGCTATAGCTGTTGAAAGGGTGATATGTTCCTAGAGTAGGTAGGGTGAAGTGACGGGACAAACTCAACATTGGAAATGAAAAATGGACGTGGTGGTGGTGGTGCAAGGAACGAAGAGACGCGTGTACGTTTTCGAAGTAAAGATGGAGGGAAGGAAGGGATGGATGTGGGACAACATAAAAGGGATGGAATTATTCCTGTTCGTTTCTTTCGGTGGCCTTATAAATGCAAAAGTCACCCTTTCTTCTCTTCTTGGAAATCCTCAGTTGCTTCCCAGCTAATATGAAAGACGGTGATTTACAAAACCATGACAGAACAGGGAAGAAATGCAGTGCTAATGAGTTTATGTGAGCACAGATGTGCTGACATATGAATAGATGTTCATTCTGTCTCATTGGTGGATATGTCCAAGCATAAACTCTGTAGATGGTGTATTGTAACTTAGAATGGTCGGGTGAGTGTATGCGCGCATAGCTGTTACTCATCATGGTCTTAGCATGTAGTACACTCGCAGCAGGCACACTACAGGATAAGGGCTCGCTTGACCAATGTATGGGCAATGGACGACTATGTATCTGTCGCTCTCTTTCTCGTCCACAAACCGTTCCCCTTTCCTCACTCGATGGGGCTAGTAACGGCTTGCAGTGTTTAGAGACCTTCCATGCCATGAGTGTGACACAATTTCTAGTTAGCGTCATCGCAAACCAGCAATGCAAAACACTACATCAGTGTGTGTGTGTGTGAATACGCATGTGTATATACTGTATATGTGTGCGTGCGTGCATAGCGCTTGTATATGTGGAAGCCTATTGTGTTGGAAACGATTCGAGTATATGTATTTTGAACCACAATTCACTCATAATTCCATGCCATCGCAGTTGACACCGACGAGGAGCTCGAAGGAAGCATATGTTGGAAATTGAAACGTGGTCGAGTCGAGGACTCGAACTCAGCTCGCACGTGACAAACGTCAGTGACTTAGCCCATTACACTATCAACATTTTTCTCTTGATAGCGCAATGGGCTAAGTCACTGGCGCTTTGTCACGTCCAAGCAGAGTTCGAGTCCTCGGCTTGACCACGTTTCAATTTCCAACATATGCTTCCTTCGAGCTCCTCGTCAGTCTCGATTGCGATGGCATGGAATTAAAAGTGAATTGTGATTGAAAAGATGTTAATCAGGTTACTGGGAACTAGTGTGTGTATATATATATATATATATATATATATATATATATATATATATATATATATATATATGCAAGGTTGACCACGAAGAAAAACTATTAAAGCAGAGCGCTTTCGTGTATTCACATCTTCAGTGCAAATAATACATAGTGAAAGATACAAAGGTGCAGAATATATAGGTGGGAAACAAAAGGAACGTGGAGACATCCTGGTGAGAGAGGAGAGGTAGTACACGAAAGCGCTCTGCTTTGATAGTTTTTCTTCGTGGTCAACCTTGCTATTTCAAGAACACACGCTCCCAGTGTTTTTCCTGCATATATATATATATATATATATATATATATGTATATATATATATATATATATATATATATAATTGCTTCACTGGCGTAGGGTTCGTGCAGCCGAATAGTCTAACCCTGTGCAGAAGGGCTTAGTACAGAAATGACTACAGGATTTACAACTTGTAAAATAAGTACATCATCGCCATCATCACATCAGCAGCAGCAGCAGCAGCACCACCACCACCTTCACCACCATCACCCACGTTTGAATGAGGTTTGACCGGAAGGTGGCAACTGTGACGAGGAAGCCACAGTTTGAGCGTAGGAGGCGAGCAGGTGGGCAAGTTTCTTCAACTATACCCAAGTTTGATGATCTCAAGGGCGAAGTTTGTTGGCCGTTTCAGGTGAAGGGTGAGGTGCTCAGTTTGGAGGGTGTGGAGTGCCGTGTAAGGACGGCACAAGTGGAGGGGGAGGAGAAGAGGAGGGAGTATTGTGCTAGTGGGAAGGGAGGTAGAGGTAGAGAACAGGCGAGCCCACTTAAAGGTTGAGACAGGAGAAGAGGTAAGGACGTCGTGTTGATAGTAAAACAAACGGTAGATAGGATGAGGCTAGACTGATGTTTATCAGCCAGGTGTTGTCAGACGGGGCAGGCTCATCCGGGCTTTATTTGTCAGGTCATTGCTCTGACAGTAGACAGATTTTATAGAGGTGTGCGAAGGGACAGA
>NC_134790.1:56556731-56576731 GCF_046742065.1 Oratosquilla oratoria
TAGTTGTTGTTGTTGCTATTGTTGGTAATCATGCTAGGTATTATATATATATATATATATATATATATATATATATATATATATATATATATATATAAGTTCTTCCTTTTCCAGGTCCCCATTTTGTCATCACTCATCCCCTTCCTGCCCCTGTCTCTTTTTTATTTTTATTATTATTATTATTTTTTTTATTTAATCATATCTTATCCCTCTGAGAGGTAAAAAAGGCCCTTTTGGTATACAGTATGTATGACGTACTTCGCTCCTCTTTCCTACTCTTTGGTGTCATCCTCTTTCCATCCATCCTCCACTCCCATCCATCTCCCTTAATCATCTCGTCCTCCTTTCTCGTTTCACCACTGTCTTCCTCCTTCCAGTTTTCTTCTCCGCTCCTTACCCTCATTCCCATCCCTCCTCCACCTCTTCCTCCTCCTCCTCCTCCTCCTCCTCCTCCTCCTCCCTTCTTCAGACTTGTTCCTCGTTCATTTTCCAGCTCTCCTTCTCTCCCTTCTCCACTTCCTCTTTCACTCCACCTTCTTCTCCACCTTCCACTTCATCCTCAATATTTTCTCCCTCTCCATTCCCTGACCATGTTTCTCTCTCTTGCCCTACGGTATATATTTCCCCCGTAATCCTTTAGGTGCTCCTCCTCCTCCTCTCCTCCTCTCCTCCTCTACTTCTTCCTCCACACCACATATCAGCAACGCGTCTCTTCTCCTGGTGTGCCCTTTTCGTTGTCTGATTATTTTACTTTCATGGAACCCATTCCTTCGCCCCTTCCACTACACCCCCCGTTCTCCTTTCCTTGACAGGTCCTCCTCCTCATTTCGCGTCCACCCCTCCACCTCCACCTCCTTGGGTTTTGGCGTTCGACTAGTCTGCTTCTAAGCCTCTTGGATTACGCCTTGCTTGTCTTACCCCTTCTCCTTCAGCCTATCCGTCTCCTTTTCCTACTTAGTCTTCCAGTCTCCCTGTGCATTCTTCCTCCACTTCATTTTCCCCTATCCTTATACCACTCGGCCTTCTCTGTTCTGGCCCTTATTCTTCTTCCCCGTCCTCCTCATATGCCCTCCCCCTTGTCCTTCTTTTCATCCTCCGTTTCTTCTTCCTCCTCCTCCTCCTTCCCCATTTCTTCCCCATTTCCTCTTCCTACCCCTTATCCTGATTCTAGTACTATTCTTCTCACTGTTAGACTTCGTATATCTATTTTTTTCATTCATTCCCTCCATCATCACTCCTTCCCACGTCCGTTCCCTGCAACCAGGCCAATTCATGAAGGACCACATAGTTGCACATAGCCTTCCTTAGTTGTGTCTGTTCTTCAAAAAATCATCTCTTCCCAAAGCACGTCCTTACTCCCTCTCTTCCCCTCTCTCCTTCTCTCTCCTTCCCCTCTCCTCCTCCTCCTCCTCCTCCTCCCTCTCTCCCTCTTTGGTGCCACGTAGTTCACGTGATTTTGATATTTTGCGACGCGTCATTCGTATTCCTGTGACATGAACTATCTCGTTACCATGTGATGCTGCCTAGTGTCACGTAGCTCGGTCCCAAGCGCCATCAGTGTCATTGAAGACCTTTGACTTTAGGTTGCTATAATTACTACTACGATACCACTACTATTCTTACTTCTATTGTTGCCATTGTTACTACGACAGTCACTACTGCTATTTCTATCATAGTTGCTGATTATGCCGCTGATGCTGCTACTACTACTGCAGCAGCTGCTGCTGTAAGAGCCGGAGAACCGCGAGGGGGCGTTGGAATCCGCCGACAACCAACAGCGAGTACTGAGGCCCAGGATCGATCCCTGGCGGCTACTCGTGACCGCCATTTGCCAGCTGGCTTATGTTCGTCTCTCTCTCTCTCTCTCTCTCTCTCTCTCTCTCTCTCTCTCTCTCTCTCTCTCTCTCTCTCTCTCTCTCTCTCTCTCTCTCTCTCTCTCTCTCTCTCTCTCTCTCTCTCTCTCCATCTGCCTCACCCTTTTTCACTCTCTTTCTCACTTTCCCTCACTCCCTCAATCTCCCCCTCACTCCTTCCTCTTGCCCTATCTTTCATTTCACTCTCTCCCCTATCTTCTTTTCTCTCTTCTTTCTGCCTCCCCACTCTCCCACCTTCGACGTTCATTTAATAAACTTGTTGTTTGTCTTAGCATCTATTTAGTTCAACTCGTCAGCAGTAGAACTGACCGACTCGGGAGCCGCTTCGATTTGGTGGCGCTTTGTCACTGCCTCCTACCCCACTGTGGCTCGCCTCTTTAGAGTCCACCACCCCATAGTGGGCCTCTTTTGAGTCCACCACCCCATAGTGGCTCGCCTCTTTAGAGTCCACCACCCCACAGTGGCTCGCCTCTTTAGAGTCCACCACCCCATAGTGGCTCGCCTCTTCAGAGCCCACCACCCCCCGGTGGCTCGCCTCTTTAGAGTCCCCACAATCATTTCTCCTGGCTTGATTGCCCAGAGGCACCGGTAGAAGCATTTAGTTCTTGCATGCATTGCCAAGGAACCACTGGAATAAAACTTTACTGGGACCATTTGGAAATGCCGAAAGCTTAAGTGATAGGGATTAGACGATTAGGAATTTATGATTATGATAAAATTAATGACAAGTCGTAGCAATATTATTGATAGTAGTAGCAAGAGTGAGAATGGTGATAATGATAAGGAAAATAAGAGTTTTATTTTTCCTTTATCTCCTGCTTCTACTCCACGTCACCACCACCCTTGCCGCCTCCTTTTCTTCCTCCTCCTCTTCTCTTCCTCTCTTCTTCCTCCTTCTCTACCTCATTCTAATTTTCCCTCTCCCCCCACTTTCTCCTAATTCTTTCATCTCTCTTCCTCCCTTCATCCCTCTGTCGAACCACCTCTCCCATAGTGGGAGTGCCTCCCCCTCCCCAACCTTCAACTTGGGCAATGTGACGGCAGCGGCGGCAGGGGGTTGAATTGCCGCTAGACTGCCCTCCCACGTGGAAGGGGCGCCGGCGAAGGCCCCCGAGCATAGTGGGAGGAGGAGGGTACTTAGCCAACCCACCACCATCCCTGACCTCATCAACTCCTCATCACATAATACAGTCTCCTCAATGCCATTGCTGCTTGTTGGTCATGTCCTCCTCCTCCTCCTCCTCCCCACCTAATCCTCCTCCTCTTCCTTCTAATCCTCCCCTCTTCTTCGTTCTTCCCCCGTCCTCCATCTCCTTCCTCCTTGTTTCCCCCTTTTTCCTCCCCTTCCTCCTTCCCATTTCCTTTTTTCCCATTCCTCCTCCCCTTCCTCCTTTACCTTCCCCACATCCTCCCTCCCCGCTTCCTCCTTCCCCACCTCCCCACTTTCTCCTTCCCCTTCCTCCTTCCCCTTCCTCCCCACTTTCTCCTTCCCCTTCCTCCTTCCCCTTCCTCCCTTTCTCCTCCGTCATCCCTTCCTCTCTTTCTCCTTCCCCATACTCTTTCTTCTTCCCACCTCTTCCCTTTCTCTTTCCCCTTTCTCCTTCCTCGCCCTCCCTTTCTCCTTCCTCGCCCTCCCTTTCACCTTCCCCCCTCCTCCCTTTCTCTTTCCCCTTCCTTCATTCCTCCTTCCTCGTCCTCCCTTTCTCCTTCCCATCCCCCGCTTCCCCCTTCCCTCCTTTTCCTCCTCCCCTTCCTCTCCTTCCTCCATCTCCTTCCTCCCTTCTTCCTTCCCTCTTACTCCTTCACTTTTTCTCCCCCTCTTGCCCCTTCTTCCTTCCCACTTCCTCCTTCCACATACCCCCTTCCCCCATTTTCCTACATTTTCCCCCTTCCTCCTTACCTATTCCTCCTACACCTTCACCACTTCTCCTTTCTCCCTCCCTTCCCCCCTTTCCCCCTTTCCTCCTTCCCCCTAACTCCTTCCCCCTAACTCCTTCCCCCTACCTCCTTCCCCCTACCTCCTTCCCCCTACCTCCTTCCCCCTAACTCCTTCCCCTTTCTTCTTTTCCCTTCCCCTTTACCCTTCACTCTTTACTCTTCACCCTTCTTCTTCTTCTTCACCCTATAATTCCCTCCCACCTATTGTCTCTCCTTTTCCCTTTCTCCTTCACCCAATCCCTCTCCAACTCAATCGCCATCACTTCCCTCCACCTCTCTCTTCTCTTCTCTTCTCTTCTCTTCTCTTTCTCACGCACGTACACACTTTCTCCCCTCTCCTCTCTCTCTCTCTCTCTCTCTCTCTCTCTCTCTCTCTCTCTCTCTCTCTCTCTCTCTCTCCCTGCCCTCTTTCTCGCACCAGTGTACACACTTTCTCCCCCTCCCCACCTCTCTCCCTGTTATTCCTGTACCTTATGCTCTCCTTCCCAGCCTCGGCCTGGCACAGCCAACCTCCGCCCCCGCCTCCGCCACGGCCACGGCCATCCTCTGCATCGGAGCGTCATATACCTCTGGCTGCCTCTGCGCGCGAATTTTCATCTGCCTCTGTAACCTCCTCGCTCTCCTTCCTGCACTCAGACTCCTCCTGCAGGTTTGCATGTGTGGGTGGGTGGGGGGGGGGTGAATAGGCGTATGTGTGATTAGCTTTTTTGTGTATATTTTGTATTTTTTTCACCATAGCGCGTGTATGTGTATTTTTCTGTCACGCGAGGGCATGCCCTGTGCATCTTTAACCCCCCCCCCTCGTCCTGTCTGTGGTGCGAAGGAAGCCTGGATGCTGCAAGTCACAAGGTCTTATTCGTTCGTCTTTAAGACTCCGGCAGTGGCGGCGGCAGCGCGGGGAGGAAGAGGAGCGGGAAGAGAAAGAGTCTCGTACCATAGCAAAGAAAACGGTCTTCAAGATCTTCGAACCGATTCTTGGACACGGGCAGACACAGAGAATCACACAAGGAAAACGATGTTCTGAATATTGCTCGACTTGCTGTTAGCAAGAGATATCAATCGATCGTAAGGTGTCTCGCGTCATAAGATTAAAAGAAGAAAAATAGCAGTAATATCCGACATAATATTATTCCAAAAATAGGCATACTTGTTTGTATTATATGTTCCTCTATTATTTCCTTGATTGGTGGGGAAAGCGAGTGTTCTTCAAATAGTAGGTTTTGGTTTGTTAATTTTCTGGAAGCACAGATAAATATAGCTCTTTGTATCTTGACAGTTTGAGGACTTGGTTTTGTCTAGAATCCAGAAAATACCTTGTAGATTTATTTTATTTCATTATGTGTATGCATATACGCGCGCGCACACACACACACACACACACACACACACACACATATATATATATATATATATATATATATATATATATATATGAAAATAATTAAAACTCGAAAAAAGAGTGGAACGCAGAAAAGTGAATGGAAGGGAAAAGCCGAAAACTGGATGGACGAATATGGTGAAGGGCCTTATGGCACAAGGGGATGTCTGTTGATTAGGGAAAGGAGAGTGGTTGTGAATTAACGGATTAGAAATTGATGCGGTTTGAAATTCTTTCATCTTGGCTGATTTTTATTTCCCAAGTGGATGGGGGGGGGGGGTTCGCCAAGTAAATGAAGCTGTGAGGGTAAACCAGCTTCGGCTGTCGGGCCCTGAGGAAGCTGTGGGTGTAAACCAGCCTCTGCTGTCGGGCCCTGATGAAGCTGTGGGTGTAAACCAGCCTCTGCTGTCGGGCCCTGATGAAGCTGTGGATGTAAACCAGCCTCGGCTGTCGGGCCCTGATGAAGCTGTGGGTGTAAACCAGCTTCAGCTGTCGGGCCCTGATGAAGCTGTGGGTGTAAACCAGCTTCAGCTCTCGGGCCCTGATACTGTGGAGGTGCTGCTTTGTCTTCCTGCATTGCTTCAGACCAAAGTATTGGGCGGGGCACAGGGATGACTCGTCAAACTCAAGGAGCTAAGATAGAAGGGATGTTAAACGGATGTAGGAGCTGAAGGGTGTGTGTGTGTGTGTGTCTTGACTGGGTCACTTCTCGGGGGAGAGGTTTTGGTGTGCGTGTGCACCACCTTTGCCCTACGTGCTTGGGCGGATTTGAAATGTAGCAGCCATCAGTCGCCGTTGGAATGGAACCAAGGTCTCGTGTGTAAACGTACGTATGCATCATAATGCATGTGTTGTCCGTAGAGTCTGAAGTTAGAGTGAATCGGCCAACCCACACTTGAATGCGTTCTCTGTTCTCAGTCCGAAAGGCGAGCACCAAAGTGTCGATAGGGAATGCACAGAGCAGAACGGAAGGATAGTAAAAGATAGAAAGTTGTCAGCAATCGTTTCTGTGTGGAGCCTAATCTCCAGTCATAAATGTTACGCGACTGGTCCGTTAGGATGCCACAGAAGTCTTTGAAATTCCGACCGCAAAAGTTGCACGGTACAGTTAATACCTAGACGTGGTTAGAAGGAAGTGCTGTCCAAGAAAGGAGGGGAGATTAGATTAGCGTAATAGAAAACTTGTATTCCTGTTTTTCGTCGTCGATATCTAGCACTGCCGTCCATGGGAACAATATGACACCAAGAAGGTGGAGTCAAGAAGTGGTAAATGAAAGATGCGGTGGAGCAGAAAGGAGGCATGATGTGGTGGAGGTGTTGGTAGTGTTGGTGCTACTGATACAGGTGGTGGTAGTGTTGGTGCTACTGATACAGGTGGTGATCAATGGTGGCAGTGTAACCCTTCCGGATGAACAAAATTGGTGTCAGCCAAAAGAACGGCACCAAACAAAGAGCCCCCTCAGCTGTGTGCAAAAAGGGCAGCGCGACAGGGTTCCTGGTGCAGCTACCTCGACTACGAGAACTGGGCTCTGGTTAGCGAGAATATCCCTTTCCGGGAATTCCGGCTGCGCGCCGTCTAGAGTAGCGAGCGGGCGAGCGAGGGTGATGCCATTTCCGGCTGCTCCCGGTCGGCATTCTTGTGGTTTGTGTGGCCAAAATAGTGATTCTCTTGTTGCTTGATACGGGTGGTCATGGCACCTCCCTCGAGTTTATTTGGTTGTTCCGCCAGGTTGGCCACTTTGATGGTTATATTTTCATTCACTTTGATGTGATGAATTTGCTTCTTTATTATTTACGGTAGGGTGGTGTGCTGGTCAGGTTATGTCTGTGTGGATTTGCAATGTTTTCCTACCAACAGGGTGCCGCGGAGATGAATTGGATAGTATGGTGGCAACAGCCATGGCTAAGCACATAAAAACATCATAATAAAGGAGATGCAAGAGACCATAAGGCTAACAATGGATAGTTCCATGTCCCTTACCACCTCATCCTCATCTAGAAGTTATTTAACCTTCTCTTAAAACAAGTGTCAGCGCTCACTACATAGTTACTAAGTCTATTCCATTCGTTAACCACTCGGTAAATTAGTTCTTACCTTATTTCCCTCTTAGATTTAAATTCGTCCAATTTAAATCCATTACTGCAAGTCCTGCCCTGTTGTCTTAATACGATTACCTTGTTTATATCACCCTTGAGATGGCACCCGGGAGAGAGAGAGAGAGAGCGACACACACACACACACACACACACACACACACACACACACACTCACTCTCTCTCTCTCTCTCTCTCTCTCTCTCTCTCTCTCTCTCTCTCTCTCTCTCTCTCTCTCTCTCTCTCTCTCTCGGTGGCGTGGTTGGTAGAGTCTCGGGCTGTCACTACGGCGGTCCGGGTTCGAATTCTGCCCAGGGCTGAAATAATTTCAGTATCGCTGCGCATCGAGTCGTTACTTCAACTCGTGGGCGGGGAGTTGGGTGTGTGTGTGCGTGTAAGGTCACAGCATTACTCATAGATCGGTCATACGAGCTCTGAGCTCTCTTCCGGGAGGGAAATAGCTGTCGATCACGAGTCCAACCATGGTGAGTACACACACACTGTTATGGAAAGGGCTACACGTGACAAACTACCGCCTATTATTCGTTTTGGGATGGCGGTATGATGCGAGGCACTGGGGCGAATGGAATAGTCTGGCACCAGAACCCAGAGTGGATAGGAAAGTGTCACCCTTCAGACTTTGGTTGGGGGGGGGGTTAATCTGAATAAAATCGCCTTACAGCTAACATATTAGAACACATAAACCGCCCATGTCAGTCTAAGGGTAATCCTATATTCTGTTCCATCTGTTTGGTTTCTTCTTGCTTTAGTCTCGTTGCATGACTAACCGGTTGAGGCTTGGGGCCGGGGCATTGGTGGTGCAGAGCACCTCTGACGGCGTAGCCGACTTCTTTCCCGGGGGTGAGTCTGCATTTGCCACAGTCGCGACATATGCACACGCACACACGCACACTCTTGAGGAAAAGAGTGGGTATAAATAGGATTGCAGCTCCAGGAACTCTTAACCACACGACCTTAGGTTCCTTCCAAGGTGATCAGGGGATTGGGGAATGAGGAGTGGCTCTGTGCTCTCTGTGCTCTCCATGTGGTCTTTCCAAGAGGGTCAGAAGGAGTGCGTTATGGTTTAAGGTCATGCAGTTGAGAACGATAACACTGTCTTTACCGTCGCCAAAATGGTCGTTCTTTGGTTCGAGGTGGGCGGAACGAGACGGGGGTGGGGAGGGGCATTGGGAAGTGGGGAGACCTCAGGGTTCGGGGTAAGGGAGAGGGACCCCCCCCCTTTTACTGCCTCTGACGCCGGTTAGAAAGAAATGGCTCAAGGATCAACGAACTGCCTTCGGGAGTCTGAGGTCTTCGTCTTTTGAGGCGTGGAAGAAAGATATTTCTGCCAGTTGAATAAAATCGTCCGGGTGTAGCCAAAATAAAATCCATTAAATTAACAACACTTCTTCAATCCACCCAGTGTTGATCCATCCCCATGGACGTTATGTTTTTGTGGTGGTGATGAGTCGGGGTTGGGGTAGCTGTGATTGGGTGTTTGAGGATGATTACATCGTCGGGATGGAAGGGCCGAGGGTTTCGAGATCAGCGTGGAAACTCATTTAAAGGATTACGCAGGATTTTGTGATCGCACCGACCTTAATGTCCCTGGAAGGCGATCATCTCTTAAGTCTAAGGTGAATATATGGCGGAACAGGGGAAAGGAAGGGAAAGGGGACGCGAAGGTACCCTTCTGTGTCCCTCCCCTCCTTTTCCTTCTTCCTTCCCTTTCCTTCCCCCCCTCTCTCTCTCTCTCTCTTTCTCTCTCTCTCTCTCTCTCTCTCTCTCTCTCTCTCTCTCTCTCTCTCTCTCTCTCTCTCTCTCTCTCTCTCTCTCTCTCTCTCTCTCTCTCTACATTCCCTCTCCTCTCCTTCCATCTCTCCCATTCTTCTTCCCTGCTGCCTTCCCTCTCCTACCTTCTCCTTTCCTTCTCTCTTTTCCACCTCTTTCCCTTCCGTCCCTCCTCATTTCTTCCTTCTATTTTCCTTCCCCCTCCCTTTCCTTTCATTCCATCACCTTCCCTTCTCGCTTCCCCGTCCCTCTATTTCCCTTTCCTCCCTTCCTTCTTAATCCCTCTCCTTCCCAATCCTTTCCCCCTCCGTCTCTTCCCTCTCCTCCCCTTTCCTTTCCCTCCCTTCCTTTTCCTTCCCTTCCCTCGCCATGCCTTCCCTCTTCTTCCTCTACCTATTCTCCCTACCCTCTCCTCCCCTCCTCTCTTTATTCTCCCCTTCCCTCCTTCCCTCCCCTCTCCTTCCCTTTCCTCCTCTCCTTCCCTCTCCTTCCCTCTCCTCTTCTTCCATTTTCTCTCCTTCTCTTCTTTCTTTTTCTTCGTTTCTTTATCTTTTCTTTCTTCCTCATTCTCTCCTACTCTTCCGTCTCTTTCCCTTCATGTATCTTCTCGTGTTTCCCTTCGCTGCCCCTTCCCCCTTTTGTTCCTCTCTTGACCCTCCATTGTCACGATTCTCCTCCTCCTCGTCTTCATAACATCCCTTACTATTTGTTATCCTCCATTTTCTCTCCTCTTGTCATATTCCAGCTTTTCCTCTTCCATTCGTTGCTGGCTTTCCTCCTCTCTTAATTCTCTCCTTCCTATAAGCACCGTTCCCCTCATCTCTCGTCCGCCCCTCCCTCTCCCCTGTCGTTCTCCTCCCCTCCCCCCCTTTTTTCTCTCCCGTTTCTCTCGTTATTTTCTTGTTTGCCCGCCTTTCTTATTCCTTTCATGCAATCCTTCTTTCCTTCTAATTTCTACTCTGTCTTAGTTATTTGACCCTTCTTTCCTAATTATCTCGGTATATCTCATCCCTTGGGCACTCGCTCTACACTATTCCCTTCCTTTCCCATCCCCCCCTCTCTCTTTCTCTCTTTCTCTCTCCCTCTTTCTCTCTCCCCTTTCTCTCTCCCCTCTTTTCTCCCCTTTCTTTCTCTCTTTCTCTCTCCCTCTTTCTCTCTCCCCTTTCTTCTCTCTTATCTCTCTCTCCTTCTCTTTCTCTTCTCTCCTTCCTCTCTCCTATCTCTCTCCTCTATCTCCTCTCACTGTCTATCTCTATCTCCTCTGTCTCTTTCTATCTCTCTCTCTCTCTCTCTCTCTCGCTGTCTGTCTGTCTCTCATTATCCCCACACAGTTTCTTCAAAGCTTCACCCATAGTGTCCCTCATTTGAGATCACTCTGTCTTTTGTTCGTCGTCCCCATGTCCCAGCTTGACCCTTCTCTTCCCCTTTAGGGGTGAGCCCCTCCCCGGCCTCCATTTCTCATTGTCATGGCCATCTGCCTTCCTCCCCATCCTCTTCCCCTCTTCCCCCCCCCATTCCACGACACCCCGAGCGCGTTGCCCCTTTCCTTTCTCATCCCTGTTTATCGTCACGTTTATTCTCGCTGTTTTGTTCTTCATGTTCCTTTGGCCGTACTTTATCCTTGTCCTTCTTCTCTTTCGGTATATTTATAGATAGTTTCATCTGTTACCTTTCTCCTACTTCATAGATTTTACATTGTGTGTCACGGACGGGCACACACACGTACATTTATAAACATCGCGCACACGCGCGCTTGAGAAAAACTTGTGTACATGTGCATTATTTAGTGTTGTACAGGTTTGTCTGGCTAGCTCATGCCGATGTAAAACGAAGGCATGACACACAAACACACACACACACACACACACACACACACACACGCAGAGTATCTCAAATCGTCCTTCACCGGTGGGGGGGGGGGGGCATCTGGCGTCACGCCGAGCCAGGCAAACCCAGGTGGCTGACGCACACCCGAGGCCTTCGTCCACCTAGAGCGGGGTGTGTGTGGTTGTCACAGAGAGGAATGAAAAGTCGGGCCGAATAGGATAAGAGCTTCCCCCCTTTTTCCCGCCGAAATTCGCCCATTGGAACCCCGTTCCAAGGCAAGGAGGCCCGTAGGATCTCTCCAGGACGGCTGAATTTTGTGGTCCTAAGCTGTAGAAGGTCAAATGTCTGCTTTGGCTCCACGGTGAGGGACCGAGACAATTGATCAGTTTTCTACAATACTGGGAGACAGCATGTTCACTTCTATCCAGTCTGTACTGCTGCGTACATTGTGATGAGAGAAGTTGACCACATTAGTGATGAAATGGCTTACCAGGAAGTGTTGCTGCTGTGCTCCGCACGCATGTATGCATTCATACACATAAGTGTGTGTGTTTGGGGGGGGGGGAGGTTAGTGGAACGTGGCACTGGAATTGATAACCGGAAATCATCAGATTGTAAGTTGAATGGAGGAAAGGTAGAAAGTTTGACAACTGCTTTGTTACTGGATAGAACAACAAACTTCCCACAGAGGGTAAATAGCATTTGTACATTCAGAAAATTTATGATCCAGGCAACCAAACAATATGTATCCCTGTATTTATTTGTTTGTTATTTTCTTGTTATTGTGCTTCCGTTGGAGTTATTGAGGGAGGTCACTTCTTGGTTTGCTTTGCCATTACGGATCATAAAACTGTAGTAATTCCTCTTCTCTTCCCCGATCGCCACGAACTCGGACACGAAGCACCAACCAATCCCTTTCTTACCGTTTGGCGCTTTGTGATGGCTGTTTGAATCGCTTGGAAACTGCGAAGGTACTGCATAGTCAAGGAAAAACTGCGCGGTTGCCTGTGAACACCTCCATTGACTTACATTCTAATTGAAAACCTTAGTGTGAACAGGCCCTTGTCCAGCCGTGGTGGCTGGTTCGTTCCTTTGTTGTAGCTGTAGCCAGGCTGTTTTACTCAGCTGTGTATCATTCCTTCAGAAGCGAAGGGGTTAACGTACTTATTTATAGTACGGACAAATTGATAGTGGGAGTGTGTCCGTATATCTTTTTTGTTTTATTATTGACATTGATATAGCTATTAAATTTGAAGTTCATGTTTTATGAATGCTGCACGACCTTACCTGCGCTTATGTAGCTGCCAGTATTAACTTTACGCATAGTATTGAATATTTGTGACCTTTACACTTTT
Source organism: Oratosquilla oratoria (assembly GCF_046742065.1). Lineage (NCBI taxonomy): Eukaryota > Metazoa > Arthropoda > Malacostraca > Stomatopoda > Squillidae > Oratosquilla > Oratosquilla oratoria. Next base: position 56,568,989 of record NC_134790.1, read on the forward strand.
ATTCTTAGATTTCGTAAATATAGCCAGACTTCGAGATTATATAAATTGATATTCTGTGTGGTGGTTTATTATAGTTATTATTATTATTATTATTATTATTATTATGTTTATTATTATTATAATTATTATTATTTGTGGCGTTTTATCATATATGCCATTTTTATACCTGCTATCATCCCCCGTTGCTGGGTGTTGTGAATGCACGCACGCGCGTGTTCAGTCATACCTACCTCCCTCACTCCCTCACTCCCTCACTCCCTCACCTCCGCAACCACCACCAAGCACACTCCGCACGCACCCACGACCTACCCCAGCTTGCGCGCCTCACACAATCCTGTTTGTACTCTTGTACAATATGTATGCGCAGGCACGGAGATGTACAGACTCGGGATAGTCATACGCCTGCTGCAGCAGGTACGCCAACCTGCATGTTGTCAGATGTCACATTAATGACTGACACGTCTGGGCGTGGGAAGGTGTGACGCTTTGACAACCCTGTGACGATGCCAGAACGTGACCTGGGCCATGTCATGTGATGTGACCTGACAGCCGGGTAGCGTGTCCGCGACGATGGGCCGTGGTTTGTAACAGTAATGTACAATGTGGCCATGCAAAGGTATGAACTGCGGTGTAAGGACACGGTAGTCGGTAGATAGTACGTGTATTGGTTCCACATGTAGAAAATGTCACTTTTATCCCCAGCTGTACAGCGACCATCTGTGAGATACACGGTAGTTTTGCTCTGGCTGGTACCAGGCGATTTTATTCATCCATTGGAACTCTGTTCATACCTGCCTTCCCCACTCAGTGGGGTAGAATAGTCTGGTATTAGAACCAAGATGTACAAAGTGCATGGAAGTAGTGAGGAGGTTGAGATGGCGCATAGGCCTACTGTGCCAGGCTAGCTTCACACTCGACCTGCGGAGCGGGGGACGCCTCTCTCCCTCCCATACGGGATATTGATTGTCGGTGGCTGGGGTGGAGGGGGGGGGAGTGTGTGTGTGTGTGAGCTTTGCCCTCCATACTCCTCCTCCTCTTCCTCCATACTCCTCTCCCCCCTTCTCCTCTGCCTCCTTCACCTTTACTCCTTTTGCCCCCACCTCTTCTACTTCCACTTCTGCTTTCTCTTTCTTTTCTCCTTACAGGACTTCCTTCGCCGACGTCTTGTTCGTCATCCACTCTTCCCTTCCCTCGTGTGTTTTCGCCTTCGCCGGCCCGTCCTTCTCGACCGCGACCTCCTCGAACTTTTTTTTTTTTCTCCGCCTTCTTCCTTTGGTCGTTTGCCTTCATTAATTTGTTTTTCTTTTCTTTTTCCTCTTTTCCTCTTTTCTTTCCCCTTTTCTTCTTCGTTTTGTTCCATATTTGCTTTGAGACGTCTTCCTCATCCCCAGTTATGTCCTACACTCTACCTTACTTTCTTTCCTTTTTCCCTTTCTTCTTTCTTATTTTCCTCTCCCTCTCCCTTCCCTCCTCCCTTCCCCCTTCTCTTCCCTCTTCCTCTTCTTTCTTTCTTCCTGTTTTCTTCCCTTCCGTCCTCCCCTTTCCCCCTTCCCTTCCTTCTCCCTTTCCCTCCCTTTCTTCTTCCCTTTCTTCCTCCATCCTCCCTTTTCTCCCCCTTCCCTCCTCCCTTCCCTCCTCCCTTCCGCCTTTCTATTCTTCCGTTCTCTTCCCTTTATCCCCTTTATCCCTTCCTTCCTTCCTCCCGTCCATCTGTCTTCCCTTCCTTCATCTCTTCCCTCATTCCTTCTTTCCTCCCATCCACATTTCATTTTTTCCTTTCTATCTTCCGTCCTTCCATCATGCTTTCCTCTGTTTCCTCCTCCCATTCTTCATTTTCCTTCTTCCTTCGCTTCTTTCATTCTTCCTTTCTTCATTCCCGTCTTCTTTTGCCCTCCCCACCCTCCCTTCACTCCCCCCCTTTCTTCCTTCCTTCCTTGTCTTCCTCCTCCTCCTCCTCTCTTCCCTTTCCCCATCTATTAGTCCATCTTTCGCTTTTCCTTCTTTTTCATCTTTCTCTCCTTGCCTTCCGTCTGAACCTTTCTTTCCTTTCTCCATCCCTTCCATCCTTCTATCCTTCCATTCTGCTTCTATATATCATTTTACCTTTCACCTTTACTTACCTAAATCTTCTCTTCCCCCTTCGTACCTTCTCTCTATTTCCATTTCACTCTCAGTTTCCCATCCTCCTCCTCCTCCTCCTCCTTCTTCCTCCTCATGTGCAGATCGCCAGCTTCGCTGTTGACCAGTTGGGACTTAGTTGGCACGCCCTATGTGTTCTCAGTCCATCCTTTATCCAGTCTATTCGCTTCCCACGCTGCCCCTATAATAGGTGGCTCTTTCTCCTTCCTTTTCCGCCACCTCACCTCACTTCACCTCACTTCACCTCACCTCACCTTCGCTCTCCCTCACCTCGCACTTCCTCCTCCGCCCTGCCACCCCCTTGTCTCTCCCCTCCCCTCCCCCCCCCACTCCGAGCCACACCTCATTGCTTCCTCCTCCTCCCCTCTTCTCCCCCTCTTCTCCCCCTCTTGATCCTCCTCTTCGTCCCTTTCTCGACCTCTCCTTCGTTCCTTTGCAAACCATTCGAATCCTCTTCCCCTCTTCCTTCCCCCTTTTCCTCCTCCTCCTCCTCCTCCACTGCATCTACTTCTCCCTCCTCTTTACCCCAGTCCTTTTCCTCTATTCCTCTCTCCCGTTTCATATTTCTCCTCTCTTCACTTCTCTTTCCCTCTCATATTCCCCTCTTCTCTTTTCCTCTCCTCTTCCCCACTCCTCACCTTTCATCTTCCCCTCTCTTCATACCCTCACCTCTTTCCCGTCTCATCTTTCTTTCTTTTTCTCTTCCCCTCTCCTTTTCCCCCACTTCCCCTCCTCCCTCTTTCCTTTTCACCTTCTCCTCTGCCTCCCCTCTCTCTCTCTCTCTCTCTCTCTCTCTCTCTCTCTCTCTCTCTCTCTCTGTCTCCACTCCTCCCTCCTTCATCTACCCCTTTCTCCATCCTCTTCCCCTCCCACCTCTTCCCCTCCCCGCATCTTCCCCTCCCCGCGTCTTCCCCCTCCTTCCTCTTCCCCTTCCCCTCTTTCCCTTCCCCTCTTCTTCGCCCTCCATTTTCTCTTCCCCTCTTTTCCCCCCTCTCCTCTTTACCCCCCTACTCTTCCCCGTCCCTCCTCTTCGTCCTCCCTCCTCTTCTCCCATCCGTCTTCTTCCCCTTCCACTCCTCATCTCCCTCCCTTCCTCTTCCTCCTCCCCTCTTCTTTCCCTTCCCCTCTTCTTTCTCCTCCCCTTTCTCCTCTTCGCCTCCCTCCCTCTTCCCATCATCATCATCTCTTCCTTTTTCCTTTCTCTTCCCTTTCCTACACACTTTCTCCACTGCCTCTTCTCCACCCCTCCTAATCCTCATCCTCATCCTCATCCGCATCCTCCTTACCCGTCCTCCTACTCCCCTTCCTCTTCCTTGTCCATCCTTCCTCCCCGTCCCTTTCTTCCTCCATCCCTTCCTCTTCATCCTCCTCCTCCTCCTCCTCCTCCTCCTCCTCCTCGTCCGCATTTTCACCCTTATTTTCCTCACTCGTATCCTTATCCTCGCCCTCCTCTTCACCTACATCCTCCTCCTTCTCCTCCTCCTCCTTCTCCTCCTCTCTGTTTGTGCCAATACTCTACTTTGCCCTTGCTTGTTGCGTTGCTTGCCCCTCGTAGGCTCACCCTCGTACCTCCTGTGCCCCCCAGTCGCCCTTCCTCACTACTCTCTTTGTTCCCAATCCCGTTCCTCCTACCCCTCCCTCCCTCCCTTCCTTACCCCTTCCTCCCTTCCCCCTTCCTCCCTTCCCCCTCCCTTCCTCCCTCCCTTCTCCCCTTCCCCCTTCGTCCCTTCCCCCTCCCTCCCTCCCTCATCTCGCTTCCCTCCCTCCCTCCCACCCTCCCTCCCTCATCTCGCTTCCCTCCCTCCCTCCCTCCCTCCTGCGGCTTTTCCTCCATATTAACTTCACCGGTTCTCCCGGTGTACGTGCGCACAAACCTGCCTGTACCTCACCTCCCCTAGCTCCACCTAGCCCTAATCCTTCTCAGCTTCGTCCTTTTCTTGTCCGTTTTCCTCCTCCTCCTTTCCTCCTCCTCCTCTTCCTCCTCTTCCTCCTCTTCCTCCTCCTCTTTCTCCTCCCCTTCATCCTACTTTTCTGTTCTCTTCCTCTTAACAGAAGTTACCCTCGTGTTTCCTTTCGTCTTCTTTCTCCGCCTTTTCTTCTCCTTCTTTCCCCGTCCTCTTCTTCCTCCATCCCCTCCCCATCTTCCCCTCCACAACTTTTTCCCTCTTTCCATTTCCCCCTCTCCCCTCGTCACCTCTTCCCCTTTCCCCTCCTCCCTCTTCCCTCTTCCCCTCCCCACCTTTTCCCCTCTCCCCATCCCCCCCAAAAACAAAGATAAAATAAAATCCCCTCTCCTTTATTCCCCTCTCCCCTCTTCCCCTCTTCCATTCTTCAACTATTTTCTTCTTCCTTCTTCTCTCCCCACTATACTCTCCGCTCTTCCATTCTTTCTTCCTTCCCCTTTCCACTCCTTCCCGTGTAACTTCCCCAGTCTCCTCCTTCCCTTTCATAACCCCCCCCTGTCCACCTTCTCTCTCTCTCTCTCTCTCTCTCTCTCCCTCCCTCTCCCAGTTCCCTGTTCCCTGTTCCCTGTTCCCCACTTTTCCCCTGTATGGGGTATCGACTCCATTTTATGCCTTCAATATTTTAAGGACTATAATGACATCCCCCGTAGACCAGAGTCACGCATCATTCCTTAATGATTGGAGACGAATATCCTCACGGAAAAGAATGCTGATCGCTTTAAACTTGTACTGCCGCCAACCATCCCTTTGCCGCGTTTATTAAGATTCCACCTCGGGAAGAGACGGGGATCCGCCGAGGGTAGATAGAAGCGCCTGCACGCCAAATAGCATTCACCTTTCTTCTCCTTCTCATCCCTCCCTTCCTCTCTCCTCCCCTCTCCCTCGTCCCATCTCCCTCCTCCCCTCTCCCTCGTCCCATCTCCCTCGTCCCTTCTCCCTCCCCCCCCTCTCCCTCGTCCTCACACCCTCCTCACCACTGTCCTTCAGTCTCTATCTTCCCCTCTTCCTCCTTCACTTTCTCCTCCCTTTTCCCTCTCTCCCTCTCCTCCCCTCTCTCTCATCCCCACTCCCTCCTTCCCTCTCCCTCCTTCCCTCTCCCTCCTTCCCTCTCCCTCCTTCTCTCTCCTTCCTCCCCTCTCTCTTCCCCTCTCCTTCCTCCCCTCTCTCTTCCCCTCTCCTTCCTCCCCTCTCTCTCTTCCCATCTCCTTCCTCCCCTCTCTCTCTCTCCTCCTCTCCCACCTCCCCTCTCCCTCCTCCCACCTCCCTTCTCTCTCCTCCCCTCCCCTTCCTCCTCTCCCACATCCCCTCTCCTTCCTCCTCCCTCCCTCCTCCTCCCTCCCTCCTCCTCTCTCCCTCTTCCCCTTTCCTTCCCTCTTCCCCTCTCCTTCCCACTCCCTCCCCTCCTGTTTCCCTCCCCTCTCCAACCTCTCCTTTCCCACCGCCCCTCTCCAACCTCTCCTCTCCCTCCTCCACTTTTCCTCCTCCACTCTCCTCGTTTCCTATCCCTCTTCCCCATTCTCTCCTTTCCTCACCATCCTTTCCTCTCCTTCCCTCCCCCTCCTATCCTCCTTCTCCTGTGCTCCTCCTCCTCATCTTCCTCCTGTCCTCGCTCTCCCTCCCTCTCCCTCCTCTCATCTCTCTCCTTCCTCTTCATTCCCATTACTCCCTCTTCCGGGTACCCAGTCGCCTAACTCACCTTCTTACTCTTCCCGTATCCCCCCTACTCCCCCCTCCCTCCCCACTCACCTCTCTCCCCCACCCCCATCATCCTCTTTCTCTAATTCTTCCTCTCCCTCTCCTCCTTTTCTTCCTCCTCGTCCTACTCATCCCGATTCTCCAATCAATCCCTCCGCCCCCCCTCTCTCTATCTCTCTCTCTCTCTTCACGCGGGCACTGCTCCTCTCACACCTCTCTTCCCTTCCTTTCCGTCCCACCCCTTCTCACGCTCCTCACTCTCTCCTCCACTCAACCCCTTCCTCACTCTTTTCATCCATCTCACCCCCGTCCCCTCTACACTCTCCCCTCTTTCCCCCCACTCCTCTTTCCTACCTCCTCGTTCCCATTCTCCTTCCCTTCTCCCCTTCCTCCTCGTTCCCATTCTCCTTCCCTTCTCCCTTCATCTCCTCCCATTCTCTCCTCCTTTCCTCCCCACTCCTGTTCTCCTCATCCTCACCACTCCATTACCCGCCCTCTTTCGGTAGCCCCCCTCCCTCTGGATAACGAAAGTAGAATGGCGCCGTTTTTGGCTTCGCGTCCGTTTCCCATTGTCCTTGTTCTATCCGTTCTCCCTTTTCTTCTTCTTCTTCTTCTTCACTCTTCCCAGCTCACTGCATCGCGTTGTTTTTATCTTCTCGTGGTCTTTGTTTTTGGTCATCTTGTCCATCTAACTCCTCTAGCCTAACCCCCCCCCCCACTCGTCTTTTTATTTTTCTCTTTTCTTTCTGCATCTTCATACTCGTCCTATTATTTGTCCTCTGCTTTATCCTCACTCTCCATTCACGGTTTTTTTTTTTTTTCATTTTCATGTTCTGTTTCCTCTTTTGCGTCTTCCTGTTTTTTTCCCCCTTTTTTCCCCAAATGTGCATCTCTCGTTTTGAAACAGATTTTCTCTTTAACTCTCTCTCCTCCCTCTTCCTCTTCCTCCCTTCTCTCTCCTCCCTCTTCCTCCCTTCTCCCTCTTTCCTCCTCCTCCCTCCTCCTCCTCCACCTGCCACCCCTCCCTTCTCTTTCTCTTACGCTCCTCCACCTCCTCCCTTCCCTTCCTCCTCTTTCTCCTCCCTCCTCTTCCCTTCTCTCTCCTCTTCCCTTCTCTCTCCTCCCTCTCTCTCCCTCCTCCCCTCTCCTCCTGCCCTCCTGCCCTCTCTCCTCCTGCCCTCCTCTTCCTACTCCCTCCCCTTCCTCCTTCACCTCCTCTTCCTCCTCTTCATCCTTCTCTACCTCCTCCTCCTCCTCCGCCCTCCCCCCTCATCTTTTTCCTTCTTGGTGCAGGAACCCGGGTGGCAAGGGCCCTGGGGGTAACGTAGCCGCTCGCGACGTCAGTGTTGCGGAGGGTGCTGCGCTGCTGCGGCTTGAGTGGGGGGGGGGGCGAGGGGAGGGGAAGGAGGGGATGGAAGTGCGGAGCAGCAGGGGGCGGCAGCAGCAGGAGAAAAAGGGGGAGAAGCGAACTGCAGGGGGTACGTGTCGTGTGCCTGTGTGTATGTGTCTGTGTGTGCGCGCGTGTGTGTGTAAGAGAGAAAAAAAGAGGGTGAAAGAGAAAGAAGGCAGAAGAGAGTATGACGTCGGGTATGCTAGCATAGAGAGAGAGAGAGAGATTGGAGGGTCGAGAAAGAGGAGTGGGACAACAAATGAAGAAGGAGCGAGGAGTCGAGTAGTATAGGTACTAGAGGTATTGAGTGTGGAAATCCGCCGGGGAAGCACCAGGGGAAGAGAGGAAGGGGACGTGTCAGGCAATGAGGACAGGAGTGTCACCTTCGAGTAAGGTCAGAAAGGCAGGAAGGGAGGGAAAGGGGAATAAGGGAAGAAAAGCTGGGTCGGGTGAGGGACTTGGGCAGCAGCAGCAGCAGTAGGCAGGAGGCAGGAGGCGAGCAACAATAGCAGCCAGGGAGGCAGGCTGGAGAGGCCGGACACCGGAGGAGGACCT
>NC_134790.1:56586731-56626731 GCF_046742065.1 Oratosquilla oratoria
TGTGCTGCAGGACAGCTGACGAAAGGAAAAGGATAAACAAAATGTATCCTCCTGAATCCCCTCCCCTGCCTCCACCGCATCCTGCGCACGTCCTTGACACGCGCATGCGCAGGAGGACCCAGGAGAGGGCGCTCAACCCGCGCCACTTGAGGACAGGACCAAAACAGATCGGAAGGCAGAGTGAAGTTGGCCGTGAAAAGGCCGAGTGGCTGTCTCGGGGATGCTGCTGTTATTTCTATTATTATCATCATAATTGTTGTTATTTATCATTGTATAATTATGAAACAAACTAATGTGACATGCAATCCGATGCCGCAAAATTCACGAACCTACAGGGATGCTCATCTAAGTTTTGAAAGTGAAAGGAAGATAAGGACGGTGAGAAATAGGGGAAACGCAAAAGAATAATGTTGGGGCTCTTGCAAGGAGAAGAGAACAAGGGTGGGAGGGTGGATGGAGCCGGAGTAAACAGTGGTGCAGGTCCGGGTGAGTGCGCGCGCGCGCGTGGGCACGACGGCGGGGCAGAAGTCTGTGATGGCTTGAGGTTATTCACTTGACGCGGGGAGGGAGGGAGGGAGGGAGGGAAGGAAGGCGATGGAGAAGCCTCGCCCACAACATCAGTTGCCAGGAGTGCAACTTAGTAACTGCTGTTGAAGTATAGCTGAATCACAGAAAATCCTCCTCCTCCCCCTTCCCCTTCCCCTTCTCCTTCAAGTTCTGGTTCATGAATTGAAAGGATCGATTTACTGCGCATATATTCATCTCCAAGCGGTCTATCCCCGCAACTGATTTCAGCGAATTGTGTTGTCTTTGAATGTCATTGATGAGATCCCTTGTGGTTTAAGACCTCTAATCAGTAGAAATGAGTGAAGGATGGGGACAGACTTATTTGCACAGCTAACCCTTTATCTGCACCCTTTTTTTCGCGCCGGAATTAAATTGTTCAGAAATAATGCACAACGTCAGTAGCTGCTGGGATAGATTGCGGTGACTACCGATGGAAGAACACACAGACCCTAAGTTTGTCTATCTGTGTGTGTGTGTGTGTAAAGTGAGGAGCAAAACAATGTGTTTTTATTGTGGGTAGTGAATTGGAACACCAAGTTTGGCGGATATACATTCATCTTGATCCTCCCCCACCCACCTTATGACTTGTGTTAATTTGGCAACAACACCCCGACTGCTGCACACACGACTTATCCCGCGCCGCCGCCGCCGCCGCCGCCACTACTTTGTCAGCTTCGGATGACGGAACAAAGTAACCGGAAAAGGATCGATAACTTTGCTGGAAGCTGTTAAAGTTGGCGTGGGAACATGTTAACTTTTCGTGAATGATAACTTTGAGTACATCTGTGCGCGAAAGTAAAGGGAGAATTCCAGCAACAAAGGGAGGAGGAGGAGGAGGAGGAGGTAGAGAGGGAGGAGAGGAAGAGGAACATAGACGGAGTAGGCAGGGAGATGTTCATAGATCTTGAGTAACTTTCACCCATATGCTAGCGAGGAAGGTGTGCCATTAAGATGAATAGAATCACCGGACGGCAGCCAGCATGAAAGGAAAAGTACCACGGAAAGGGGTCGAAAACCAGTTACCGAGGCAGAATAGAATCTTTAATGTTCATCACAGTAGCGAAGGAGTCACGTACTCTTATAAACTCTTCCTTGCGGTGACTGACACCCACTCCCCTCCTCCTCCTCCTCCTCCTCCTCCTCCTCCTCCTCCTCCTCCTCCTCCTCCTCGTCCCACCCCCAGCCTCACCTCCCGACAATGAGATGGATAAGCTAGTGTGGCTTTATTCAGGAAAGAAGAAGAAAAAAAAATTTCCGTATCGGAGGAGGAGGAGGGGGATGGGGGGCCAACAACGTTTTCAGCCGAGTAACAAAGTGTTGCGAGATGACCCCCGAGGCAAAGTTACCATATGACGTCATAGTTGCAAACAAGTTTTCTTTCGTACTCCGCTGCATTTAGACGCCTTAGCTGCAGACAAAGGATTACAAAGGCGGAGCATACCGACAGGAGACCTTTTGGTCCATATCTAGGTCGGATGCGAAAAAAATCATGATAGTAATAAATAAATGAATAGATAAAAACTATAGTAATGTAAATAATAAATAAAATACATAAATGCATAGGTATAGTTAAACGATAAACAAACAGGTAAATAGTAAACAATAAAGAATTGACATATAACTAATGATAAATGAGAAACAAGCAAATAATGATAAAGAAACAGACATGATAACAAAACAAATAATTTTTTTTTATACCATTACAGCATCTTGCTTAGGTGTTTATCTAAATGATTCTTAAAGCTTCGAACTGAACTACATTGCACTGCCTCTGCAGGAAGTTTATTCCATTCATTAACTACACGGTTGGCGAAGTTGTTTCTACCCACTTCCAAATTAAATCTATTTCCGGACAGTTTAAGACCATTGTTTCTTGTCTGTTTCTCATTTAATGTAAAAATTTTGTCTCTTTTGATGTCAATTCCCTTTAGAATCTTAAAGACCTGTATCAAATCACCTCTGAGTACGCTTTTTTAGGGAAACCAGATTCATATGTTTTAGTCGATTTGCGTATGATTTATTTTTTATATTTGGAATCAGTTTTGTGGCTCACCACATGAGCTTCTACGCGATATTTTGGCTGATACCAACGTCGCTGCAGTACGTGGTTAGACAGGGACTGAAAATAAGATTTAAGATAATTTTACTTTGTGTAGGTTACGACCATATTGCGCCTGTAAATGCATTTTCATCCTTACGAAAACACAACTCTCAGCCCCTCTGGTCGTGGTTGGATGGGGACGGAAGTCGTCATTAAGCAGTGGAGGGGAAGCGTATACGTAGATTGAAGATTCCTACCGGAATTAATTGGCCTGGAATAGATTGACCGCAAAAATATGATAGCGGGGTAGTAATACATGTTATGGTAATGTAGTGATAATATTAGTAATTATGAAATGTAGCAGTTGGATTAATGCCATAATATTAACAATAAAGAATTCGTATATGGGATGAGGAAACCCGAGGACGAGGAAGGCAAGGAACTTGGTTGGCTGGCTGGCTGGTTGTATACGTGACTGCGTGCGTGCGTGCGTGCGTAAATGCGTACGTACGTACAGCCAGCTGACGCAGGGCGGCGGCCCGACACAAGCCGACCCGAGGCAAACCACTCGCTCGTCGGTTACACAACGCTGGGGCACTCTGCCTACCTTCCTACCCGGCCGGCACTCCCATACTGCTGATGCCGCTGCTGCTGCTGCCAAGGGGCCGGGTGGGTGGGTGGATGTCTGGGTGCTTGGAGGAGGAGGGGGCGTGGCACGAGCTGGTGTCGGGTTGGGCTGGTCTGGTCTGCCTAGGTTTCGTCTCCCTCGAGATTACAAGGTGTTCCCCGTAGCTGGAACGAACGGGAAAACTCGTTCAGACTCTCATTCTCACTCGTCTCCCTAACCCTCACCCCCCTTATCTCTCTCTCTCCCTCTTTCTCTCTTCTCTGTCCCTCTTTCTCTCTTCTCTCCTCCTCTTTCTCTCTTCTCTCCTCCTTCCTTTTCTCTTCCTACTTTTCTCTCTTATCTCTCTCCCTCTCCCCTTACCTCTCTTCCTCCTCCCCCCTCTCCTTCCTCCCCCCTCTCCTTCCTTTCCCTCCTTCCCCCCCTCTGTCCCTCCATCCATCCATCTTTCTCCTTCCTCTCTCCTCTCTCCCTCTCCCCCTCCCTCTCTTCCTTCTCCCTCGCTCTCCTTCCTTTCCCTCCTTCCCTCCCTCCCTCCCTCCCTCCCTCCCTCCTTCCTCTCTACTTCTCCCTCCTCTCCCCCTCCCCCTCCCCTTCTCTTTCTCTCTCTCTCCTTCCTGTCTCTCTTTCCCCTCCCTCCCTCCCTTTCCTTCTTCTTCCTCCCGTTCCTTCCTCTCTCCCTCCCTTCATTTTTCTCTCTCCCTCCCTTCATTTTTCTCTCTCCCTGCCTCCTTCCCTCCCTCCCTCTCCTTCCTCTCCTTCCTCTTCTTCCTCCCTTCCTTTTTCTCTCCTTCCTCTCTCCCTCCTCTCCCCCACCCCCTCTATCCCTCATTCTCTCTCTTTTCCCTCTCTCCTCTCTCCCTCCATCCTCTCTCTCTCTCTCAATATCTATCTCTATCCCCCTCCCTCCTCTCCCTCTCTTCTCCCTCTCTTCTCCCTCCCTCCCTCCCTCCTCCCTCTCTCCATCCCTCCTTTTCTCTCCCTCTCCCTCCTCCTCGCTCTCTCTTCTCTCTCTCTCTCTCTCTCTCTCTCTCTCTCTCTCTCTCTCTCTCTCTCTAACTCACTCACTCACTCACTCACTCTCCACCCCCACCCCCGTCCCCATCCGTCCTTCGGCAGGCGGCCGTATTGTGTAAGACTTGTGGTTTCCTTGTTTTGGGAGAAGCCCGCAGGCAGGCAGGCAGGCAGGCAGGCAGAACCGTCATCGTCGTGGCTTCATTTAGCACCCGTGTTGAGTCATGATCCAACACAAAGGTTGCACATGTGTAAAGCACGCATGTGTTGTGCAACACGTGTATGCATTTGCGTGCGCGCGCGCATGTTAAGGGTGACAGTGAGATCAGAGTGAGTGCGACTGAATATGATCGACCTGCCAAACTCGTTAACATTGTACTTGATAAAGCGAAATGTTGTACTAATTAAGTCTCCTTCCTCATGATATGGGGTTTCTTTTGATAAACTCGTTAACTCCAACAGTGTTGAGTGGGGAGGGAGGGAGGAAGGAGGTGGAGAATAGGACGGTCGGGTGTTAGCCAGAATAAAACTAAAGAGCACGGAGTGGGTTAATCAGGATTGGCTAAGCAAGCATCCTCAGCATGGAAGAAGGGCTTTATGAGGTTTGAATATCGTCAGCCTCACAAAGAAAGTGCCTAAGTCATTTGTCGGACTTTTCAGGAAATCGAAAAAAAAATCGTTTTTCTATTTTATAAATGTACGTATTGTTCCTCCTAACGTAGTTTTAACCTACTCAGACACTAAATAAAACTTTGGGAATTGTACCACAAGAAACAATGAAAAATTGATTTAGAAAAAAAATCCAGAAATTGATGAAAAATGACTTAGGCAATATCTTTACGAGGGTGACGAATTATGTCTTGTTATGAGAATTAATTCCAAGACGTTAAGAATTGTGATGTAACCCCCTCCCCTCCACACACACACGATGAATAGAAAATCTTGTGGCGGATCCTTGAATGAAATTTGTAAATTGCTTTCTGCGACGAAAGGATCCAGTAGCTCATTGCCGCAGGCTTAACCGCCAGCAAGTGAGGTCGACAGTGAGCCAAGCGGTGGGCAGGCGTCAGGTCCTGAGCCATCACGTCATCGTTTTTGCGGAATTTACCGGTCAGCAAGATTCCTCAGACATTCTGATCAACTTGCACCTGGGCCTTACTCGCCCTGCGGAGGGGGAGCGTTGGCCGTGGGCCTGCTGCTCGCCTCCGAGGGTAGGGCACACAATATGCGAAGGGTTCTTCGGTGGAACGACGCAGTCGAGGGGGAAGGCGCCATGGGAATGGTACTGTGGCAAGAGCCACAGTACAAAGGAAAATGCAGCGCCCGTCCGCAGTCCGGTAAACCTGGGTATTTCCAAAGGACGCTTCACCGTACTGGTCTTTGAGCATTGCGGAGCGACCAAGGACTGCTGTTACCGTTTATTTGGATTGCACAACCCTAGACATCTTGAGGGAATGAAAAGGAAAAGTGGCACGCACACCCGAAGGCGCACATACGTACACACACACACACACACACACACACACACACACACACACACACACACACACACACACACACACACACACAGACGCATACGCTCTCACTCCCACACATACACGCACACACACAAACACCCACACATAGAGGGAAGGGGGGATTAGAGGGGAGACGAAACTTGTTCGGGAATAAGCCTAGTAAACGAACTCAACATGGTAAGGACACACACACACACACACACACACACACACACACACACACACACACACACACACACACACACACTGATATTTTTCCAGTTCATAAGCATGTGTCCGTGTCTTGACATTTGCTAAAGCAGACACGCGCGTGCGTACACCTCCCACAAGTGTAGCTGTGCACACAACAGAAACGCCCAAATTGACAAATGCAGAGAGGATTGGAAGTCAAGAGAGCTGTGTGTATGACAGGTGTCTTCTATTGGATGGCACACAGGAGCGGTGGCACACCAGACAAGGTGACGTTGTGACGTGTCTTCCCCCCCCCCAGCTGCCACAACCACATTTCTTACTTTCGGATGACATGGATGTGCTTTCTCTGTATTGGCAGAAACGCGGTAAAGGTGCAGTGGGTACATGTGCCTGCGTGCTTGTGTGTATATTTAGTAAGGTATTAAAAAAGAGAAGAGAAAATAACACTTCCATCCGACCTAACACTCGATAGCTTTGCGTTGCCATGGAAACGCGGAGTACCAGGAAGAGAACGAAGAAGACGCAACTACGGTGGGAAAAGAAGAGTCAACAACACACGACAAAGAAGGCAACCACGTGAGTTGGCAGGGACTACTTTTTCCTCTCGCTAGTTGTATCCTTGCGCGTGGACTCACATGGGTTCGTGTATATGCGCACATGTATGCATACTCACACGCTTGCAGTTATGTTTATCTGCTTTTCGTTGATTTTGGGAAGGCACAATTAAAAATTGATAAGAGTACTGTTGAAGATAAGCGAAGAGAGAGAGAGAGAGAGAGAGGCTGGAGACTTGACACTGCCTTTTGTGTTACAAGTCAGATACGGCGCCATATCGCTCTGGGGGGAAGGGGGAGGGGGAGCACTGACGGACTGAACAGCTGATCAGTGTGTCTTCCGCTGCTGCTGCTGATGCGTCCCTGTCGTGATGACGATAAGCAAGAAAGCAAGTAATGTACGTGTGTGTGTGTTATTCTTTGTCTAATGCTTCCTCGCCTAGTGATGGGCTGACGAATAAATGTCCGATTAATTGCAGTGGAAATGCGTTTTAATGCCGGTCATGCTATGGGTAGCCGGTCAAGGTTAAAAAAAAAAAACAGCGGAGGGAGGGGAACAACTATTTTCACAAAGTTGTAAGTAAAGAGAGAGAGAGAGAGAGGCTGGTTGAATTGCGTGGTTGTGTACGTGATCCCAGGGATGTGTTTTATGTGCGTGAAAGTTTGTGATTGGTTAAGACTTTAGGGGTCGTGTGGAGGGATATGCACAGCTTATCCTCAGCAGTGTATTATGAATAATATTCAGATTCCTCCTACTTTCTCCCCCACTCTCCCCCATCCATTGCACGAAATTCTTTTTTCCTTCTCTCTTTTCCCCTCTCTATTCTCTTTACCTCTTTTCTCCTGTTATCTGCTTTCATACATTTTTTTTGTATATTCTCCTTTTCATTCTTTATTTTTCCTGTTCTTTCTCATGCAGTCACCGTGTCTTCGTCCTCCTTCTTCCCAACATGTTCCTATTCGTAGCCCGTTACCCACAACGTTTATGTCTAAGAATATATTCATTTATCCCCATGCCCTCGGACGTGCACATAAATGAACACCTTTTTTTCTTTCCACTCTTTGCAGGTACGTAAGTTGGAAAGAGGGAAGGAAGGAAAGAAGGGACGAACGAATGAACGAACTCGCAAAGGCAAGTATGTACAACAGTTGTCTCGCCCGTCGCGTGCAAACAGCCGCCAACTACTACTACTACTACTACTATTCTTCGTCGTCATCATCATTATCATCATCGCCACTGCCTCGTTCTCCTCCACCTCTTCTTCATTCTTCGTCTCTCCATATCTTTCCCCCTCTCTCCCCCCTCTCTCTTTCTCTTTCTCTCTCCCTCTCTCCCCCCTCCCCCCTCTCTGTTTGTCTACTTTCTCTGTCGACCTTCTCTCTCCTCCCCTCTCATTCTCTCATTTACTTCCTCCTCTCCTTCTCTCTCACCTCCCCCCTCTCTCTCTCCCTCCCTCCTTCCCTCCCTCTTTATCTCCCCCGCTCTCTCTCTCTCTCTCTGTCTGTCTGTCTTGTCTGTCTCTTTTTTTTTTTTTTTTAGTGGATACATTTGTTGGAGATCGACGAAGCGACTTAGTTTCGAACGAGGGGAAGCCGAAGCGAGCAAGAGGGAAGCATTGGCAAGGAAAAGCAGGCCAGTACTATTGTCCAGTGGTGGTTATATTGATTGGTTTAGTGCATGAATAATTAAGGAGGAGCCTTTAGCTCGCCCGCCGCCTCCCACCTGCATGCCACGTTGGTGTCACACGTCTGGCACCAGACGAAGCAAGATGTGGTGGCACTTTGCAGCTTTACGACACTAGAACCCTTGAATTTCATGTGTCTCGTCAGTTTCCATTGTGAGGTTCTACTGTTTGATTGATTTGTTTTCTCCTATGGACTTGGCAGTGCCTACCGTCAGACTGTACGATGAATTGGCATCGTTATCTTTGGCGCCGCTGTACGATTGGCCGGTTTTACAATTACTAGAGACGCATTAATCTGGGAATTATATCCCTGAAATTATTGCTGTTGTCTTGTCTTGTATGTTCAACTAAGTCCTTTAATGATAAACACTTCTTGTTCCTTTGCCTTGAAGAGTCCAGTTCGGAACGAGTCCCTTTGCAGAGCACTTGGCTGGCACCGCGAGCCGGGACGGACGCCACGCCAGGTCGCGTCCAATGGACGTCACCTTCTGTATTTTACAGTCAATGTCGCCAGGCCATCCTCCACGTTGTCGTGCAGATGTATTACAAAAGCCAAGGGCATCAGAGCTATTGTTTATGAAGATAAACCAAAGAGATGTGGAATATCTTGATAATATTCTCCTGACAGTAGTTTCCGTCATAAAGTTGTATGTGGACAGGTGACCTGTCTGTAGTGAACGGAATATTCACAGAACAGCCTTGACTGTACACCTGCTCTTATGTGGAGAAGATTGTGGGGGGGGGGTGGCTGCGTGGTTTATGATCTCAGCAGTCCGCCGACGCCTTCTTGACGCGTTTAGGATCAGCTGTGGTGCCCCACAGATAGACTTTAGACAAGAACATCAAACCTATTCTCCCCCCCCACACACACTCTCTCTCTCTCTCTCTCTCTCACTCGGTGGCGTGGTTGGTAGAGTCCCAGACTGTCAGTACGGCGGTGCTGGCGGTACCTGTTTCGAATCCTGCCCAGGGCTGAAATTATTTCAGTATCGCTGCGCTTCGAGTCGTTACTCCAACTTTCGTGGGCGGGGAGTTGGGTGTGTGTGTGTGCGTGTAAGGCCATAGCATTACCCATAGATCGGTCATACGAGCTCTGAGCTCTCTTCCAGGAGGGAAATAGCTGTCGATCACGAGTCCAACACGTGATTCAAAGACTGTAGTGAAACACACACACACACGAACACACACACACACACACACACACACACACACACACACACACATACATACAGTATACATAGTACCAATAAGGAGGTTGGTTGAATAGATTTATTTTGTTTTATTTGTTAATTTGTTTTATTCTTTTTGTCATATATCGAGTAACTTCATTCAGCTGAAGAGTTGCCCTGATTCTGAAAGCTTTCTAAGGTCATGTCCGCCCGATCCATGTTCTTATTGTTTTCTTGGGGTCGTGTTCGTCAATACTAGCTGCTGCACATTCGTCGTGATCGGCGCTTATGTGTAGCCATTGATTTGATAGGTCGACATGCTCGCCCTCCCTCCTTATCTTCCTCCATTCCTCCCTCACTCCATCCTTCCTCCATTCCTCCCTCACTCCATCCTGCCTCCATTCCTCCCTCACTCCATCCTTCCTCCATTCCTCCCTCACTCCATCCTTCCTCCATTCCTCCCTCACTCCATCCTTCCTCCATTCCTCCCTCACTCCATCCTTCCTCCATCCCTCTCACTCTATCCTTCCTCCATTCCTCCCTCACTCCATCCTTCCTCCAATCCTCCCTCACTCCATCCTTCCTCCAATCCTCCCTCACTCCATCTTTCCTCCATTCCTCCCTCACTCCATCCTTCCTCCATTCCTCCCCCACTTCATCCTTCCTCCATTCCTCCCCCACTCCATCCTTCCTCCATTCCTCCCTCACTCCATCCTTCCTCCATTCCTCCGTCACTCCATCCTTCCTTCTCCCTCCTTTCCCCTCCCTTCCCTCTCCCTCCCTTCCCCCCTTCCCCTCCTCCCTCTCTATCTCTCTCTCTCTCTCTCTCTCTCTCTCTCTCTCTCTCTCTCTCTCTCTCTCTCTCTCTTGTTTTCCTCACTCCTCTGTTTGCGAATCATATTGTTAGTGTGAGCAGGTGTCCTCTTGCTCGTACACAGTAGTATTCGCACACACAAACACACACATACACACACACACACACACACACACACACACACACACATCCTTCTTACGTACATCTCTACATTTCTGGCAGCTTTCTTCCCTAGGATGGTTTATTTTCTTGGTTATCTGAACCTGCTTTCTCGTTCAGTATTCTAGGCCGAAGTTCATAAACTTTTTTGTCAGATTTCTGAAACACACACACACACACACACACACACACACACGTCCGCGCGCACATATTTGTATTCACGTTAATCTTCCTTCTTATGGGCGGCCACCTACAGTCATCGAACAAGAGCAACGGCAGGGGAGTTAGTGTTGCTGTGATCTACCTACCCAGGCGTCTCTTTTGTCAAGAAGGCGAAGGTAAGTTCCCCGAGACTGCCTCCCGTGACACCGCCGTCCTCCCCTCTTCGGGCCTTCCCCTCCACAGCCCAAAACTTGGGGGTCTTCCTCTTTGTGGTGGTCGTCTTTCTTCTTCTTCTTCTTCTTCTTCTTCTTCTTCTTCTTCTTCTTCTTCTTCTTCTTCTTCTTCTTCTTCTTCTTCTTCTTCTTCTTCTTCTTCTTCTTCTTCTTCTTCTTCTTCTTCTTCTTCTTCTTCTTCTTCTTCTTCTTCTTCTTCTTCTTCTTCTTCTTCTTCTTCTTCTTCTTCTTCTTCTTCTTCTTCTTCTTCTTCTTCTTCTTCTTCTTCTTCTTCTTCTTCTTCTTCTTCTTCTTCTTCTTCTTCTTCTTCTTCTTCTTCTTCTTCTTCTTCTTCTTCTTCTTATCCGCCTCCTCCTTCTTTTTATCCTCCTTCTCCTCCTCCTCCTTCTTTTTCTCTTCCTCCTCCTCCTCCTCCTTCTTTTTCTCTTCCTCCTTTTTCTCTTCCTCCTTCTTCTCCTCCTACTTCTTTTTCTCTTCCTCCTTCTTCTCTTCTTCTTCTTCGAGGCGCTTACTGACCTGCCCTCTTCCTTCAGTCCTGCACCAATTCCCTCACCGCTTCTTCCTCCCTCTTCCCGTTCCCTTTCCCCAGGGGTGGGGGGGGGCGGTGCTCCCCTTCCCCCGCACAACCTCGTTCCCGCCATCGCCTTTTCATTCCGCGTCTCCCCTCCTCGAGTCCATTTCCTCTTCTGCATTAGTTTGAAGTGACTGGCGAGAAGTTTCTGTATTCAAGGTGCATATGTATGTATGTATGTATGTATGTATATATATATATATATATATATGTATAATATGCGAATAAATCACAAAAACACGGGATTCACAAAATGTGAATATATATATATATATATATATATACATATATATATATATATATATATATAAGAGAGAGGGAAAATTAATAAGGGTTGTGGTATGAAATTCCTTACTGATGTCACTGTGCCTGTGGTTGGGTCAGAGGAGGGTCTAAGCAGTGGTGGATTTTGGGAGGGTATGTCAGATAAGAAAGATGAAAGTGTGGGCAGAAGTATGGGGATGAAGTACACTGCATAAGGGGAGAGGGTGACATTGAGTTCGAGATAAGGCTTTTAGGAAGAGAGGCTGGAATAAATGAAGAAAATGTTCAGGGACATGTGGCAGGGAATGGAGGAATGGAAGTGAAAGTTAACTGAGGGGAACAAGTCTTGGGTAAATGAAAAGTGTTATGAGAAGGGCTAAACATGAGAAGACTGGACGAAAGGATGATTGTGCCAACGACGCTGTATGGAGC
Organism: Oratosquilla oratoria; assembly: GCF_046742065.1. Taxonomy (NCBI): domain Eukaryota; kingdom Metazoa; phylum Arthropoda; class Malacostraca; order Stomatopoda; family Squillidae; genus Oratosquilla; species Oratosquilla oratoria. The sequence continues at coordinate 56,598,731 of NC_134790.1, forward strand.
AGAGACCTGCAATCTAAGGGAGGCAGAAGGGAGAAATTTTAATTTGTTTGGGATGAACAGTCTAATATGTTGGGAGTTATGAGGGATGAGATGTACGAGAAATGAGGATGTGATCCAGAGTGCGTGGGTGGAAAGGGATGGTTCGGTATATTGAAAGTGAGCGAAGAAAGAGTAGGAAAACGAATGTGGAAGGCAGAAGTGGATGGAATGAACTTGAGGAGACCAAAAATGAAATGGATGAGGTAAAGTGGACCATAGTTAAAAGGGGAAGTCTGTGTAGCAGAGAATTGAGATAGCAAGAAACAGCTACGAGTGGCGATTGATTGTGAGTGGATGAGAAATTAACTCGGCGTCAAGGGATTTCTTCTTGTCTGATCTCGTCTGTAATTCTCGTGACTGGACGAAGATGGAAGGGTCGCCACGTAATGAAGCTGTGGGGGTAGACCAACTTCGGCTGTTGGGACCTGCTTTGGAGATGCTGTGCTCTCCTGCTGCATTGCTTCTGATCCGGACAGTATGTGGGGGACGGGGATGGCCCCTCATCCACAACGAGGTAAAGTAAGAACGAAAACAAATAGGTGTTGGGTGGGTGTGAGATGGGTGCATGCCTTAGGTGGCCACCTCCAGGGAAGAAAAAGGCCTTTTTGTGTATGAATATAAATGTATATAAATAAAACGAGAGAGAGAGATTCTTAGACCTTCACATATTCAAAGTATTTTGAGAGCTCGTACGAACGAACTTGAAGAAGTCATATCCAACCCAGTTACCTTCCAGGGCAGTTCCCGTGAATGCAAACATTCCACTGGTTTGAGATATCTAAATAGAATTCGAGCTGAACCCAAGTATTCCACCAAGGAGCTTCAAGAATTAGGATTAAAGTTCCGAGACAGGCCCCAGAATACGGAAACTTCTCGCCAGTCACTCTTCAAACTAATGCAGAAGAGGAAATGGACTCGAGGAGGGGAGACGCGGAATGAAAAGGCGATGGCGGGAACGGGATTGTGACGGGGGAAGGGGAGCACCGCCCCTTTCCCCCCTGGGGAAAGGGAACTGGAATACGGGAATACAGGAGGAGAGAAAGAGAGGGAGATTAAAGATGAGATGCGTGTTTGTGCGTGCGTGCGTGTGTGTGATTCACCTTGGTCTTTGGATCACGTGTTGGACTCGTGATCGACAGCTATTTCCCTCCCGGAAGAGAGCTCAGAGCTCGTATGTCCGATCTATGGGTAATACTATGACCTTACACGCACCCCCAACTCCCCGCCCACGAGAGTTGGAGTAACGACTCGAAGCTCAGCGATACTGAAATAATTTCAGCCCTGGGCAGGATTCGAACCAGGTACCGCCGGTACCGCCATGCTGACAGTCTGGGGCTCTACCAACCGCGCCACCGAGTGTGAGTGTGTGTGTGTGTGTGTATAACACATACATACAACACACACACACGCTTATTTTCTGGAAATCGTGTATGATATACAGTGTTCCTGCTACTGCACGGCAGTCCGCACCGCCCGTCGTCTTATTTCGCGCTAAGGTACCCCCGACGGCGTAAAAGGTGAATCAGCGTGGGTCCGTCTCGAATAATCATTTTGAGCCTGCTAAGCTTATTGTTTTTTCTTAGCTCAATTGACTATTTTATTCACCTTTGGGTACCCCTATTCCTGTTAGATAGGGGGCATAGGTTTAGTTGGAGCAATTCTTAGGCTGCGTTTACACCAAACGAGTCTGGGCCGATGCTCGCCTGATGCTGTGAATTTGAATAGCTAGGAGAATGGAATGGTGGTTCTCGCCGTTGAATGAAAGAGCGAGATGTTTCCCGTCACAAGGACTCTGGTGGCACCCGTACGGCATCATTCTTTTATAAATGGTTGGAAACTAATCTTCACTTAGAGAAGAAAGGTGATCACATTATACTTAAAATCTTTCTTCCAATACCCTCCATCAGTTTCACCCCCTTCTGCCTTTCTGACTCCTCGTTGGCGTCATGATATGGTCGTAATTGAGGGTAATGGACATAGGAGGGAACGGGGAGGGGTGGGGGCGCGCGCGCGCACACACACACACACACACACACACACACACACACACACACACACACACACACACAGATTTTGTAGTTTAGCTTGCTTTACCAGATTTCAGACATGCGTACTACAGGAAATGTCTGTGTTACTACCGCTTCTGCAGCTGTTCTGGTGCCCATCCCTATGTTTTTGTTTGTCCAGAGGATTTGGGGCGGTTCTCAGTCCGTCGATCGGGGAAAGAACTCGTGCCAGGTGTCTTCAGCGGCGGCCGAGGGCTTCAGGACTTAGTCCTCATCCACAGCCGGATAAAATGGCGTGAGATCCTTAGCCAGAACAATATGTACAAAGCAGGGAACTGGGCTGAAGGTCTATTCAGAAAGATGTGGATCCAGGAAACGATACATTGGCATAAGGTAGGGGGGCACAAACGAATTGCCCCAAAGACGTTCTTCAGAAATTCTGTTTTACTTGAATGATATACTGTATAAAACCCACTTAAAGAATAGGTTGAACAACGAACACGACGCAGGTCAGGATTAATTATTTGAAGGAAGACCCGTCTGCCAAAGCAAGTGCGACGGGAAAGGGGCAGCCCCACCCCTGACACTGGAAACCTGGAGTAACCCAGGATGAAAAGGACGATTGCATGCAAATTAGAAATTTTATGTTCGAAAGAGCTCGGAAGGAGGAGGAGGATAAAGGAGAAGAAAAATCGAGTGTAAATTATTTCCTATGAAATTGGGAGAATGGAGTTCGGCGGGTGGGGTTACAGTATGTGTGAGACGTCGGAGCGACTCCAGGGAAGGTGGTGCGAGGGAACTCACCCAGTGGCTACAAGGGAAGGGAAATGGGGGAGTCAGCCGGGGGGGGGTGAAGCGAGAGAGCCCAGAGTCGAAGAGACTTGAGGTGTTTGGAAGGAGGGAGGGAGGAGGAGGAGTGGAGGGGTTGCCAGGGCAACAGCTGATGTAATTTTGGGAGGAGGAGGAGCAGCTAGGCTACATCTTGGGTATCGTAACGCTGAAGAGAGGCATCAGCTGCTCCTCCTCCTCCTCCTCCTCCTCCTCCTCTTGTGTCTGCTTCTGCTGTTGCAAGGAAGAAAGACTCGTGAAGAGAAGTTGAAAGAAGAGAGAAAGTAGTACGAGTGCCACTTGGGTCGAATTGCAGCCAGGTCAGCCATTTTGATTATTTTTTCCCCCCCGAGTGTTATTTTGCCTGCCCCCCCCCCCTTTCTCTCTCTCTCTCTCTCTCTCTCTCTCTCACACACACACACACACACACACACACACACGCACGCACGCACACCACAGGCATACACACGTTCTTCGCATGCTCCTCCGCCCTCCCACTGCTCCCAGTTCTTGCTGTGCTGATCTCCGTTTCATTCTCTATAGTCGTCTTTGGCTCATTTGTCTTATCTTCTTCCAAATTTTACCTTCTCCACCACCATCACCTCGTCCGCCAGCACCTCCTTTTCCTATGTCCTGCGTTTCCCATGCCTTACTTTTCCTCTCCCTGCCCCCCCCCCAATCCTCCCTTCCCTCTCCTCCTTTCCTTGCTTTCTCCATCCTTCCCTTTCCCTTCCCTTCCCTTCCCCGCCTTCTCTTCCTCGCCCTCCATATTTCCTTTCTTCGTCCCCTCCCTTTCCATTTTTAACTCTTCTTCAGCCCCCCCTCACGCTTTCCTTCCTCGTGCTCTCCCTCTCCTCTAGCTTCCCATATCACACACTCCTACTGCAATACCTATTCCCACTCCTACTGTTACCGTGGACCCTTTCTTCGTATTGTTAATTTTTTAATATTCTCCAAATGTGATTTTGACAGATGAGAGTGATGGGCGCTGATTGAGGTGGTGGATGTGTCATGTTTAGATAAGAGTATATTGCAGCTCTGACTTCTATATCTGGAGTGGCTGCTGGTGTTGTGGTAGCGCCGACAGAAACTGTTGCAGATGACCTCTTCATAGACATGGAGACGGTAGTAGTGGCGAGAAGAGAACTAATACCTTTTTTGCCACTGAGGTGGGGTTGCCACGGAGGTGAATGAAATAGTCAGGCCTTAGTAAAATGGAAGGGTCTTCACCCTTCAGTGCGTGCGGAAGGGCCCCGTCGGATGGGCCTTCGTAGGCGTCTTTAGATCGAGAGGGTCCTGCGGAGATAAATAGATTTTTTTTTTTTTTTTTTTTTAAAGCACAACACAGTACGGAAGTGGCTTGGGTCGTTATTGGGTTATTGGGACAGTTGTATCATTGCTGTTCTATTCAGTGTGTTGAAGTGATGATTATTATGATAATAAAGAGGAGGAAAAAGGAGGCGTAAAGGTAGCAGTCAGATGGACTCGGAAGCGGTAAGGTGATGATATTAGCAGAAGAAAATTGACAGGCGGCAACCAGAAAGTTTACATAGTATAAAAAGAATCACCGCTTCCCTTAGGTTAATGGCAATGTCGGTGTTGATGTCTTGGGTTGGTGTCGGGACGGCACCTTGACGACCTCGCCTGAATGAAAGAAATGGCCCAGTGGCAGCCAGCAGAACAAATATAATATCATCAGTGGCGAGATGGTAAATGTTTTTCGTGAAGTTGTGGACTTCCGCCTTTCCAAATTTCACTTAGGCAAGTCACTACCGAAGTCGTATAAACGCTTCTTACGATTAGTCGCTCGTGAAACATAAAAGTATTCCTCCGGTCAATAACCCGGAGGTTAATTTCACGTGCAGAGGGTTAAATGGGTCTGGATTAACTTGTTAACCGCCGTTCACGACGTGCTCTCGATACCGCCAGGCGATTTCATTCACCCAGGGGAGTAACCCACCCCTTTCTCAGGTAAAGGGACAAATCCACCTCGACTCACCCATCCATGGGTCTTACCATTTGTTCTGGGTGGCTGCCCGCCACCAGACGATTCTAACTAGCTGAGGGAAACAAACACCACCCTCTTTCCAGCGAGAACGCCAAAGTCCTTCAAGCTTCCAGACCGAACAAGTCCAAAGAAAATGAACACCAGCGGCATCGGACTTGGCCCATCCTCAGCGGGAACAGTCATGACAAAACCCCAATCATCTGCATAGCAGACGAAACCCCAGTAGGAAAATTGGGGGAGGGGGGACATAACCTAACCTAACCCACCGATTGGGGTTTTGTCCGTCAGGGTATTGTCCGTTCACCGCTCTGCGGACCCAGCACAATCAAATATTGCTCAGTAACGCGCATTGCACAATATAGCAGGCAGTGGAAGAACAGTATTGATGAAACCATGTAGGTTGGGGGGCAATAGTATTGAGCGAGTATACTTGATAGTACTATTGATCTCGTAAGAACAACAAGCTCTGTGTGATGTATATTTGGTGTCCAGTACAAGACCATGGCGTCAGGGAGGTCTGGGAGACACCCTCGCTATCGAAGGTGTTTTGAAGATTAATGAAATGACATAGCGACAGTCAGGTTTACCAATAGAGTGGTTAACGAATGGAATAGATAACCATGTAGTTGAGCGCTGGAACTTGGTTGTGAGAAGGTTAGATAACTTTATGGATGGAGATGATAGGTGACAATTTCAAAGGATAAAGGAGTAGCGCACCAACAGGAGACCTTTTGTTCCACAACTAGGTCGGATGTGAAAAATGATAAATAAACAAATAAAAATAATATTAATATAAAAAATAAATGGTAAAGTTAAATGATAAAGACAGGTAAATAGTAAATAATAAATGGACACATAATAATAAATAATGATAAAATGAATAAAAATAAAACAGACAAATGATAATAAACAATATAAAATAAATGGCAGCATTTTTCCATTTAGAATTTTTGCCATAACTCTCTGTTTTCGATTCAACCAATTACTAGTCCAACTTAATAGGCTACCACTTGTTCCGTGTGAAACTAATTTAGTAAGTAGTCTTTCGTGGATGACTGCATCAAAAGCTTTTGCAAAATCTAGATATATTAAATCAGTGTTGTTTCTTTTGTCATAATTCGAGATGACTGTGTTGTAGAATTCGAGTAAGTTAGTCACTCAAGAACGTTTCCCTCTGAATCCATGCTGGCTATCATTTATCAGTTACTTTCTAAATGATGTTCGATAGTATCTCTGATGATAGTTTCCATCATTTTCCTACGATTGAAGTCAAGCTTATAGGCCTGTAGTTATTTGGTTCCTTTTTATCACCTTTTTTTGAATATGGGAGTAACGTTAGCTAGCTTCCTGTTGAGAACTCTTTAATGCACCTTTTTCTGTGGTGAATATGGTAGGGCCTGTAATCTGGTAGAGAGCACATCTGTAGGTGAATAAAATCGACTAGCGGTACTCAAAAGATAAAAAAGTAGCATCCCTTCCCAATCACCACTACCATAGTTGGATAAGATCGTCCGCCGGCATTTAGAAAATAAGGAGTCCTGCCGCCGATGACAATTTTCTAGGTGTCGGTGGTGGTGTATGGGAGAGCTGATGAATAATCGCACCTGCGCCACGCGGACCTTTGGAGGTAACAAAGCACCGAATGTGGGGCACTTCTTTCTCGTGTCAGTATATCTATATTATTTGGTAGCCTTGACCATCTAGTTTTGAGTGGTGATGTTTGCAGATCAGGTTGTATTAGAAATAGCGCACATACGCGCCTGGGTTCTGGCGTGCAGGTGTTCATTGTGAAAAGCGAATTCGTGCGGGTGTGAACTCGTCGAGTGCCAAGACAGCGGAGGGCTGGAGCGTAGTATTGGTCCTTGGTCGTCATGGAGACGACGTCTTGTGTGCGCGCGTTTATTTGTGCGTGGCCTACTTCCATACTCTTTTGAGCGACCAGTTATGGATGTGGGGCAGGGCGTTTGCGTGTGGGTCCGTGTGTGTGTAATTCTAGTATATGTACGTCCAGCTTTCCTTGTACGTAGCCTTGGACAAGCTGAATGCGGTCACGGTTATACTGGTGGGCATGAGAGCGAGTGTACATATTCGTGTGTGGCTGGGTGTCCTACTCTTTTAAGTGGAATTATTTGGGCATATATACAGTGAGTATGGGTATACTTGTTCGTCATTGAATATGTGTACAAGTTTGATATGCATCCAGTTCTGTGTCCTTTTGGTGTAAAATTATTTCCTTCTCCCATCAACGCGTAGCGCGCACGTGCGAGTACATAAGTGTCTTTGCACGTATATTGTGTTCCAGTTTGTGGCTTTGCTTATTTCGTTTTGATGAATTTGCTGCTACTAGGGTGGGGAAATTAATTACCGGTACTGTAAACACGGGCAGGCAAAGGACCTGTTGAAGAAAACTAGATTGACAACAAGCAAAGCTAATACTCGTAGAATGTGTATGTGACTGAGCGGAGTGGGTCACGTCAACGTCACCATGGAGAACACAAACAAGGAAAGGTCAAATTAATAGCGCCTCGCTGCCGGACACTTAGGAGTCGTGTCCAGGATTTTGATGAATTAGTGTGTGACACGGCAGCATAAAAGTCGCCTCCTAAGTCTTGATTAACGCATTAATAGGGCTTGTGAAGTGTTATTCTTGTACGTGCCATATCGGTTTGGAATCTATTTTGGTAAGTGGGGAGAATAGTGTGTACCCCCGTCACCCATGCCCTGGCCATCATCAACGCCACCATCAATACCACCACCATTGCGGCTTGCTGGTGTAATAGCGACAAGGGCTTGCGACGACACAGGCTGTAGATCGATCTTACAGGACAGACGTCCCCCCAAATCAGGCTCGCCCAAAATGGCTTGACAAACTAAAAGTATTGCTAAAAAAGAGGTTTATAAGAAATACAAGTGCTAGGGCACACCAAATGTTTATCAAAGTTATATAATAGTACAGAGAAATAAAAAAAGAATAAAACAACGAAAACTACAATATGAAACTAATATCGCCGGTAAATCCAAAGAGAATCCCAAAGAATTCTATAGATACCTTAGAGGTAAAAAAGTTATTAGGAATCACATTGGCCCACTGTTATCTGATGACGGTCAACTTGAATATTTAATAATACTGATGACCCACTTTCAGAGAAGAATAAGCGAAGATATAGAGATCTGTATATTTCGATCACTTACTGTGATCCTCTTCAGCAGATATGAATTACAGAGTAGAGAACAATGTGTATTTATACTGAAACAGTGAGGTAGCAAGAAGGGACGGACGCTCAGGTCACGTGTCCGGCACGCATTGCTTGGACCTTGGTGGCTCAGGTCACATGTCCGGCGTTGCGTGGACCTTGGTGATTTTTGTCCACCGCTAATGTAAATGGTAACATTTTATTTATAGCAAAAGAAGAAATACAATCTGGTAACCATTGACCATAGGATATATTGGGACGATGCTGAAATAATTTACAAATCCAAATGTAGTTTCAGAAGAAAAATAGTAGAATCCTCCTTAATAAACAATTTTCCAAATTATAACATTTCCTATGGTCAATGGCCACCAGATTGTATTTCTTCTTTTGCTATAAATAAAATGATATAGACCACGGACTAAAATATATTGTCTCCAAATTTGCCTATGATACAAAACTGTGCGGAATGGCAAATGATCGCTTAAACCAATTAGATATTTAAGAAGGTTTAGATAAATTACAGCAATGGTCTGAAAAGTGGCTGATGAAATCTAACCCAAGTAAATGCAAGGTAATGCACATAGGTAAGAATTGCAGTAAGTACGATTACAAGTTATTTGGAAATTCGTTAACAATAGTGGATAGTGGAAAGGATCTCGGCGTAATTATCAGTAACGATCTCCAATCGTCAAGCAGTGTATTTCAGCCTCTGAGGAAGCAAATAAGTTTCCAGGAGTGATTGCGCGATCTTTTGACTTTAAAAGTCCATCTCTCATTAACAAGCTATAAATCGTTAGTTCGTCTACAATTGGAATATGCCGTTTCCGTATGGTCACCGAAAATCATTAAAGACATTCACAGATTGGAAAAAGTACAATGGCGAGCCACAAAACTGATTCCAAATGTCAAAAATAAATCATACAAATATCGATTAAAACATATGAATCGGTTTTCCCTAAAAAGGCGTAGACTCAAGAGGTGACTTGATACATATCTTTAAGATTCTAAAGGGAATTGACATCAAAAGTGACAAAAATTTCACACTGAGAATCGAACAAGAAACAGTGGTCTCAAACTGTCAGGAAGTATATTTAATTTGAAAGTGGATAGAAACAACTTCGCCAACCGTGTAGTTAATGAATGGAATAAACTTCCTGCAGAGGCACTCCAATGTAGTCAGCTCGAAGCTTTAAGATTCGTTTAGACAAACACCTAAGCAAGATGCTGTAATGCCTGCCATTTATTTTATATTTGTTTGTTATTTGTGTTTATTATATGCTTGATTTTCATTTATTATTAGTTATGTCAATTTATTATTTACTGTTTACTTGTTTTAGTATTTAACTATATGCATTTATTTATTTTATTATTATATTATAATTTTTATTTATCATTATAATTTTTTTTCGCATCCGACCGTTATGGACCAAAAGGTCTCTTGTCGGTATGTTCCTCCTTTGTAATGGTACTGCAAACCCTTGTTGTCCTTGAGCAAAGGGATATTGCGCGAGATCTTGAGCTTTCACCCGCAAGGGTGTCGGTCACAAGTCCTTCACATGATCCATGACAGTGGCAAACAACACGTATCACAGGCGCGTGCGAAGAACCGGACAATGAGTAATAAGAAAGAAAGCGTCATCGTCACCCTTGAATGGTGAATCGGTGATGTGGCCGACTTGATACAGATACTGTAGCGGAGTCCGTTGTGGCCTCGTGTCGTCCGGGGATGGGGGGGTTGGTGCGAGGAATTTGATATGAAGGGATGGTAGCCCACTTCGACCCGACGGTGCCTTTTGGTCGTGGGCATTGCGCCAATTGATTTCATTTAGTTTCTATTACACCAAGGTCGCAGCTCAACATTTTCTCGGTAGTGCTGCCCATGATGAAGTGACAGTAATGTTGCTGACGAAAGTGCTTGTAGGAGGTCACGCGCGTGAAAGGTGCGAGTGCAGAGGGGATTCCTCTTCCATGATTACCCACTTCACTTTGCGGGTAACGGCTGGTTGAATCTGGAAAACAATTGAGCTGAAGAGGTGAAGGAGGGGGGAGGGGTGTGTGGAATCTTCTAGATTCAAGAAAGGTCATAAGTTGAAAACGGAGATTATGTTTAAGGGTCAGAATGACGTGTTGATGTGAGAGTGAAGCTTGCCACGTGTCGCTGACTGGAATAAACTGACGGAACACCGGATTGAAAGGACGGACCACCAGTTACTGTTAAACCTGACCTAATGATAGCGATGTGTACATGATCACTTTTTCTGTTTCCTCTATTTTCTTCCTCAAGCTCTCATGGCCCCATCAGCGCAGCGACGCACTATATATAGATCGTTCTGGCCAAGGACAGGTGATGTACTCGGGGGTGGGGTGGACTTGTCTGAAGGAGACTTGACCGATCGAGACCCACGGTAGACCGCCTGCTCTTTGGAATGATCAGTAGAATCACCTGTCCTTTGCAATAACAATATTCGCAAAATAGGTCACCGAAGTGAGAGGGTTTGTGTGCGCGCACCCCCAACATTCCTGTCGTCAGGTGACTGGACGCGGCACCATCTCTTGGCGATAACGCCGGGGACGGCTTGACTTTAAACCCCGACCCCTCCCCTCCCCTCCCCGCCCCACCCCCCAACACAAGAGGCAGCCCTCCTTCCCCCCCCCCTCCCGCCGTTTGCACAGCACCTGCTGCCCACCCGAAAGCCGAACAGGAGGAGGAAGCTTCTGCATGATTTACAGGTTCTGTTTACCCAACGTTTTCCGGAGTAAACCGAAGGACGCGCGTGCAAGCAGAGCAAGTTGTCGAGACCAAATACCAAAACGTAAATTTCTTTGGCTAAAATATTTCTCTTCAGTGTATACACACACACACACACACACACACACACACACACACACACACACATATATATATATATATATATATATATATATATATATATATAACCCATAGATCGGTCATATATGAACTCTGAGCTCTCTTCAGAGTAGGAAATAGCTGTCGATCACGAGTCCAACACGTGATCCAAAGACCATAGTGAAACACACACACACACACACACACACACACACACACACACACATATATATATATATATATAATATATATATATATATAATAGTGTGTGTGTGTGTGTCAGTTGTGATATATTTCGAGAATGTTTTAATCATGTAGGGTAATGCTTGACGAGGCATCAGAATGATTTTTTCACGTCACCTTTCCTAAGCCTTGCATGGTCAGCTGAAGGTGACTTTGTAATCATTGACTTTGCCGTTGAGCGGCACTGCCCACGATGATTGCCGTCAGCTGCAACAATTCCATCAAAGTGACTCGTGGTGTGAAAGGGAGTAATGCACAGATAAGCGCACGCAGTAGATCGTTTGCCCTAGATAGGGCTCTGCGGCGCACGTGTGGAACTAGCACCAGCCTGCCTGCCTGCACGGTGGACTTGGGACAGTGTACAGCACTTCGATGATCACTTGGTTGTATGTTTTATGGATGTCATAACCACGCACCAGCGCACCACGTAACACGCCACGTATAGGCAGCATGGCATGCGTGTGTTGTGCTTGATTGAGTGCAGTTGATGTAGAACAGTGAGCAGAACGCCCTTTTTTCAGTTAGCATAACGTGTTACATTGTAGCATTGAGCGAGCGGTCACTCAAGTCGTCACCAAGCCCGCCAGCCACGTGAATGTTCTTTATTCACATTGGTGGAGAGTCTGAATGCGTGCCGGCGCGCACCAATGAACATATCCCATCTCTGTGCGCAGTGTTCTATGCAGTTAGTGAATACTGCATTTGCGCCATTGTCTCTGTATCTGTACGCATTTTGTATATGCGGTATTGTAAGTCTCCCTCACTCTCTCTCACTCTCTCTCTCACTCTCTCTCTCACTCTCTCTCACTCTCTCTCACTCTCTCCCTCTCTCTCCCTCCCTCCCTCCCTCCCTCCCTCCCCCTCCCCCTCACTCTTACTTTCTCATTCACTCTATCTTCCTATCTATATCAAACATCCCAATCTCTGCCTTACTGTCTTTCATACACACACACACACAAACAGACAGACAGACAGAGCATAAAGAATGTTGGTGTCGCGCGTTCTGCATCGATCCCGGCCTGCAAATGTGAGGACCCCGGTTCGACCCGCGCGCGCGTGGCGCCGGCGGCAAAATGGGCAGCGTCGGTTCGTTTCCACCACGTGAAATAGTGAACATGTGGAACTACACTTTCTTTATTTCATTTTTCATTTGTTTGCATTCTTGTTGCACAATGCAACACCAGCAACATTGTTTCACTTAATAATTTTCGTGCCTATCCTTTATTTTAGCATGTTGAGTGAGATGGTAGCTTTCTTTTCATCAAAGCATCAGTGTTAGGTAATTATATAAAATATATTTATCTACCAATTGTAACATTGTCTGCTAGTGTCACATTTGTTTGTCTTGAATGTATTGCATCAATTTTCCTCTAATTGTTACCGATACTCTATTGATGAGATCTAGACACTGCAATATATCAGCTGACTGCAATAGTTATGTGGATGGACATCGCCTTGGACCAAAATAAATTAAATGTGCGGCCTTCACTACTCGGTAAACTCGGCACAGTAATCCTCACAATATTCGATGTTAATGGCAAAGCAAACCTAACCATGCCGAAAAGGGTCTTCTAAGTTGTCTGAAGCACATGTTGCTGTTGTTACCGCCGCGTTTGTCTCACTACACCTGTGGGATCGATAAAAACGACTCCCTGAGAAGAGATTGCAGTACCTCTAGGAACGGTGTCGATGGGGTTTCTGGGCAACAACACAACTAGAAAGGACCTAATAGAAGGGCGGCCTAAAGGTTATTGCAAACTGGAATGCCACTTATGCTGCACGCCCATTTGCAAGTCTTCCGACAGAGTCTCGGAAGAACATCATGGGCATCGGCCCCATCAATATATGTCCGAGAACATTTGATGGAGAGACGATATCGGGGAAGGTGGGGTGAAGTGATGATGTCTGAACACATGTGAAACCTAGTTTGAAGAGACAGCATAGGAGGAAAAATAATAGTAAATTCAATTGTGCCCAATGCTCACGTCTGAGTTTAGTGATGTTTGATTCTTATGTCACCACAGTAAATGCAATTTTGTTGCATTATTCTTTACGTTCTCATCGTAAAATTCTAATGTTACAACATGTTACAATGCATGTGTTGTTACAGTACGTTAGCTTATTTTGATATTCCAAGGCCGTATACGTATCCTTGATGGTATGTAAAAACTAATGTTTTTGTATTGAACGTGCTAAACTTGATAGAAAAAAAAAATGAAAGCTGAATAGAACTTTAATCGAAAGTTGTCACCCGGTGCTTGTTGGTTTATTTATTTATTTATTTATTTATTCTAATATCGATCAGCCTATGAGTGACTGGAGGTTTTTCCTAGCTAAATGGAATAGGAAACGGTAGCCGCTCAGTCGGCGCCAACACTTGACTTTCGGGAGGGAATCTGATATGCTGAAGGAATGCAACTTTCCTCCTGCATATCATATGGCAATCCATTTATTCTTTTTGAGGAAACAAAATAGTTTGCCATAAGTGATTTGACGGCGGAAAAAGTGCTGGAAGTGGGTGGTACCCACGATTGAAGGGAGGTTGTAGGAAGACTAGCCCAGTGTGATGACCCCTTGACTCGCTTGGTCCTCAGAGTGTCAGTCTAGGTGGCGGCGGCGGCGGCGGCGGCGGCAGCGGCAGGTCTTGAAGCGTCGCCTGGAAAGAAGGAAAGCGCTTCCTTAGTCAGAATGAAATCCCAAAGGGCCGCGGCAAGTCTCCCTTGATGGAGTCTTTCCAGATGTGCATCGAACTTAAAAATATAGTACCTAAGATCTTGCTGTTGAGATAAAAGAAAGAAAGTGCTTATGGTCTTCGGGTTTTCCGGAATGCACAGCTTTTCGCTCCGGATTATCGAAGAGAAGTATCTGTCTTATAAGCGTGAATATTACCTGATCAAGGTGTGCTTGTATATATGTAGTTCAAGCGCGTGTGACATATCCGCACATCCTTATAACGCAGGTATTAACAATGAAGCTCGCTGGCTGAGCGGGTTTGGGCGTCGTGACTTGCGGCGAAGGTCGAGGTGAGGGCGGTTCGAATCCTGCCACCGGCGAAGTTGAACCAAGGGTATGGTTTATTAAATTCCACGCTACAAAGCCCTCTGTGAGGGGCATCGTCCTAGCCTCCCGATAGGTGGGAGTGTGTGACGTTAAACCAGAACATATAATTAACAATGAACAAACTGTAGTCTTAAACGGGTAACAAGATGCACCTAACCGAGGTTATCCAGTCCGAGCCTAGCTCTCTGCTTCCGGTCAGTGCGCCGGCCGTTGTTGGTTAGTCGTCAGTGGGCAGGTGGCGACCTCGGGACTCCATTATGAAGGAAACCGACCGCTCTCTTGGTGACGACGACGGAGGAGGTCTCTGGCCACGTGTACTCCAACCCAAGTTTGTTGTGCTCGTGTCTGTGGTGTAGTGGTAGCGGGCGTTTCGAAAACACACGTAAAGATCACCACGACGAGTTCCACAGGCACGATGGGGACTGAGGACGTAGACGTGGGAGAACAAGGGTAAAGAAAATGAAGGTTGGCTAGAGAGAGTGCGTCTGGGTTAGGTTAAGGATTGGGTCTGGGTAAGGAACAAAGGCTCGGGACTGGATAGAGGCTGGGTAGGGATGGTGTAAGGATTAAGCAGGGATTGGGACTGATTTTGAGTAAGGGCTGGGTTGGGACAAGGGCTAGGTAGGGAGAGGGCTCAGCTGGGTAGGAATAGATCCTGGGAGCTGGGTAAGGCAGGGTTGTACGCCCATGCATGGGGGTCCATGGGCGTGGATGGAAGCTCGGGTGGGTTGCAGGTCTGGCGTGACGATCGCAGTGGGTCTGCCCAGTGTTTGGGGCCAGCTGGAATGTGCTAAGTCACCGCGGCAGGAACGATCGGCAGCGGCGGCGGCAGCATCGGCATCAGGAAGGCGTCTAGGGACGCGTAAGCGGTGGCCAAAGGGCGAGGCAAGGGCTCAAGACCCGCGGGAACGGGTAGGGGTTTCATACAAGTTGAGTAAAATCGTCAGACTTAACCAGAACAAGTCCTTATGGTGGGCAATGTGGTTGAGGTGAATCGAAATGGGTTTGATATGATTGAGTCCACGAAAATATAGTTATGATTTTCAAAAGCGAATGATGTCCCTTTGGAAGCTATTTAGGACGAAGTTGTTAAAGTGGGCAGTCAGCTTTAGTTAGAGGAAGGAACAGGAACGCGTGGCGTTGTTCCATGAAGGAGCATTGCGAGAGTGGGTGAGGAGGAGCCAGAATCATTCGGGGACAAGTGTCCCTTAAGGGGTTTACCCTTATGCACTGCCATTCAATATTTTTTGTCCTGGCTGCCGTCAGGTGATTTTATTCAACAAAGGGGAAGACAACGCCCCCCCTCCCTCTAGTGTTTAGCGAAAGGTTAGAGACGAGCTTGGATGAGGTGCACATTCAAGGAGTGTCGTATGGGAGAGATGGCCAGATAGGTCTCCCTGCTGAAGGTAAACCCCCCCCCCCCCCAAAAAAAAAAAAAAATGAATCCAATAAAGGGGACGAAAAGCTCCGAACTAACTAGAAAGCCCCAGATACCAGAAACACTCTCTTGCGTTCTGGTTTATTTTTGAAAAGTGTTTTTAGTTATGAATATCGGAGGCTTTCGAATATTCTATTTTCAGCGTAAGGGAAGTATTTGTATGAGCGCGAGAGTTTTTCACGTAAAGATATACTTTTTTTCTTTCTTTTTTATTCCCAGAATACAAGTTTTACTGCCGAGTATATGGTATTCGCGTGAAAACGGCGTGGGATATTCTTTATGTACAAACGCACATATCAAAGCATCCAGCAGCAACAAAGTTCATATCGTGACGAACGTTTAGGTTGGTTCAGAACTCCTATTTCTGTCGAGAGCGTGGACGATCAGTTCCCCTCTATGGTGGATGTTATCGTTCTTGTGAGGTGTTAGCTCATTTTCACCCATTTCCGAGCCCAACCTGGAGGAATGAAGAAGTGTGACCTCGACCAGCCCCCTTTCGTCAAGTGATGAATAAATTTTGTTCTGGCGAAGAGGTCGGGCTTGATTCGATTCCTACCCCGCCGCCGCGGTCCTGCAGACGAGAGGCCGGCAGGGGGGACAGTCAGTGCAGGCGTCTTAAATCTCCGAGAGCCGCAGCAGAGGCTGTCATGCCTAGCAACCACGGAGAGCGGGTAGACGTTAAAAAGGTTGACCAAGAAGAGGCAAGGGTCTGTCAAAGGCGGCCAGGGTATTTCAATCCGTTAATAAAGAGAGGACTCCAGAGTGAGGAGGACACGAGAGGAAGGCACAAGGAACAAGTCGGGTCTTACCGTGACCTTCGTAAACTAGAAAGGCAAAGGGCAAGGAAGGGTGTAAGGGCGTAGAGGAACGTGTAAGGGCTTCGGGAAGGACGATTAAGAGGATTAAGAGGATTGTGTATTGCGCAGACTCGTAAGGAATGCTTTTCAGTATATAAAGAACTTTAGTACTTAGGGAACAAATAATTGTGTTTGTACGTGAATGTGTGTGTGTGCGTGTGTATAAAAGAGAGAGTGAGTCAGGCTATGGCGACTGCACACAAGAAAGGACATTGTAAAGGGGGGAGCAAAGGGAAGGAGAATGGATTGTAGAGTGAATAGATAAAAGGTATGTTTTGACGTCGTTCGTGTGAGTATGTTTGCGTATATGTATTCTTCCGAAACCATGTGTATATTTAAGTGTGCTCCCTCCTACTCCCACCCCTTCTCTCTTTTTTCCTCCCTCTTTCTTCATCCCATTCCTCTGACCTCTCACCCTCCCTCAATCTATTCCTCAACCCCTCAGTCTCTCCTCTCAATACCTCACGACTTCTCGTCTCTTCCTCGTAGTTTCTTGAATCCCGCACTCCCTCAGTCCCTTCTTCTGTGCATGCGGGCGGGCATGTATTTGTCTGTCTCTCCATGTATATCTTCTGGAATCATGGCAGGCAGATGAACATGTAACAATGAAAGAAAACGTACGAGAAAACGACACTACATCAATCCGGCCGGAACTTGCTCGTTCGGCTTGTTCTGTCGTTGCGAACATGTGCGCGCGCGCACACACACACACACACACACACACACACACACACACACACACACACACACACACACACACACACACACACACACACTGGCGCTCGCGCGCGCTTGGTAGAGTCTCCGACTGTCACTACGGCGGTCCGGGTTCGAATCCTGCCCAGGGCTGAAATAATTTCAGTATCGCTGAGCTTCGAGTCGTTACTCCAACTCTCGTGGGCGGGGAGTTGGTGTGTGTGCGTGTAAGGTCAACAGCATTACCCATAGATAGGTTATACGAGCTCTGAGCTCTCTTCTGGGAGTGAAATACCTGTCGATCACGAGTCCAACACGTGATCCAGAAACCATGGTGAACACACACACACACACACACACACACACACACACACACACAGACACAGACACACGTGTATGTGTGCCCGAGCGCGCGCGTCTACATGTATCACTGCCATGAGTAGATTGGTTTCATCAATCTTGTAATCATAAGTGTTACTTTTCGCAAGAAAGGAAGAAGGCGCTAAACACGCATGCGCGAGCGCAAGTGTGTGTGTGGTTGTGTGTGATTCTCTCACTCTCCTGATCACCCCTGCCTCCTTCCTTACTCGTAACACTTTCCCATTTCTAAATCCATCTCTGCCCCCTTCCCCTATTTTCATCTCCATTCTCTCGCCATCTCCCCCTGTCCATCTCTTCTCTGCCTCAAATAGCACGGTTAACGATCAGAGAAGCCTTCCGGACGTGACAGCTGGGCGCCCCTCCATTCCTCTAGGTGCTTCTCGAGTTCTCTTTCAAGAGAACTGGAGATGTGGTGGGTGCGGCGGAGAGAGAGAGAGAGAGAGGCTAATGACATCGTTTCATTCGTAATCGGTCCGGGAACCAGTTGGGAGCTTCTGCGGCGGGAGAAGAAGCAGTCCTTGTGGGCGCGGTTTCTCTTTATCGCTCGCGCTTGGACAATCGGGGGACAGCAAGTTCTACTACGAGCTGTCACTTTTGAAGTGACGGCATCTGGCTACAAAGAAGACAGCGGACTTCCGCCAAAGTGATTTGCCTCTGCTCCTTTTCCGCTGGGCTAATTTAACTTTATGCCCTCTTCACACGAGTGGTTTGAACCGTGGCCGTACAACTACAATAAGTTAATGGAGGCGTTCACACACAACTGCTCAGTTTTTCCTTGACTATGCAATACCACCGCGGTTTAAACCGCTAGTGTGAACAGGGCCTTAGGGCCGAGGGGATCCCCCACAGATGAATGAAATAGCTCTGTTCTGAAACACGCACACCGAACGGGGTGGTCGAAGGGTTAATGGAGACGGGTTTTAACCTTCTGAGACTTTTAAGGCTTTTTCCTCTGCTGAATAAAGCGTAAATAGCACAAACATACACGTCGATGAAGGTACTCAGACAAGTTGCCACATTTCAGGAAAATATCTCCCCCAGCAAAGGTCTCGGACTAGACTGGGGCAAGTTGCCAAGATCGAAGGAGCGAGCGGACTTTGATTATTTACAAGGGCTCGGGTTATGTAATTTTGACCTTGTGCGACGTGGCTGTCTGTACAACTACACGCCGCACTCTAGTTTATAGCCCACTTGTTCGGCATTTAAGTTTCAAAAATCATCCAAGGAGTGTCGATGGCCGAAGAGACTCTTCAGGTTGGCAAAATCCTGTAGTCTGAACAAACCATAGTAAATTCCTTGTTTGGAAGATTGAGCTCCTTCAAAACATCTTCTTCTTCGCCATCTTTCTTCGTCTTCTTCTTCTTTCTTCGTCTTTTTCTTTCTTTCGTTTTTCGTCTTCGCCTGGATAATGTCAGGCGGTCGTTGTCGCTTCAAGTTCGGAGCCCAAAACACGGGGGTGTGGAGATGGTGAGACCTCAAGGAAACGTCCTTACTGAATGAACGGAAAATGGAACGTTCTCGTAATGACAATAGCAGACTCCATGTTTTGGATCACGCACACACACACACACACACACACACACACACACACACACACACACACACACACACACACACGACTCGGTGGCGGATTGGTAAAGCACTGGCCTCACAAGCCAGAGAACCGGGGTTCGATTCCCCGGCCGGGCGGAGATAAGTTGGGTTTGTCTCCTTTCACGTGTAACCCCTGTTCACCTAGCAGTGAGTAGGTACGGGACGTTAGTCAAGGAGTTGTGACCTTGCTGTCCCGGTGTGTGGTGTGTGAGTGGTCTCAGACCTACCCAGAGATCGGCAAATAATGAGCTCTGAGCTCACTGCCGTAGGGTGGTGTCTGGCTGTCTCGACAGAGACTGCAGCAGATCCGAGGTGAATACACACACACACACACACACACACACACACACACACATATATATATATATATATATACTGTATATATAAGTACGTGGTTTGTTACTGTTATGTTATACCTTAAAAGGATTAAGCTTGAAGATTTTTTTCATATCTGAATTTTTTTTTTTTTTTTTTTTTTTTTTTTTTTTTTTTTTTTTTTTTTTTTTTTTTTTTTTTTTTTTTTTTTTTTTTTTTTTTTTTTTTTTTTTTTTGTTTGTTACTAAAAGAAATTGCAGCAAATGTACAAATTGATCCGGATATCGACTTCATATAGATTTATTGTTGGTCATTCCTGGCGGAATTTTACCGTAGATTGACTATGTCATTGGTTTGGGGGTGTGGGTGGGGTGCAAAAGTGCGGCAGACTGTACATTGCACAATGCCATCTAACAGCAGGAGCCATGGCGGGTCAGTTTACGAACGTTATATTACTTAATGATGTACGAACACACTCGTCCCAATACGTGCACGCACACACACACACACACACACACACACACACACACACACACACACACGCATACAAGGAAATAATGTGCGCAAAAACCATTCATGAGTTTAAAAGCAAACTAGACACTGCGAGATACAAAGGCGGGACACCGCGAGCGTAAAATACAACTAGGTAAACACACACACACACACACACACACACACACACACATATATATATATATGTATATATATATGTATATATATATGTATATATATATATGTATATATATTTATATATATACTGTATATATATAGATGCTAATTCGACCATGTTAGTATCACCACTATGGTTACGATGAATTGTACTACATACGCATGGACATCTCACCAGACAAGCGAACTCAGCGACGAAACCCGATATATACATCATCACACTGTCAGTGCAAACACTTCGCCACAAGTTCTTATAATCATAGAGACAAATATTATATAGTATGACATTGGCGACCCCGAAGGAAAGAGGAATATTCAGCAAAAGGGCTAGTTATGGAAGTGGCAGAGATAGGTCATTATGCTATTGGTCAAAATAATTCGCAAGGAAATGTGCACATTCTGTTTGATGTATCTCTTAACATTGCGACGAGATGAATCAAGTTTACAAGAACTTTTTTTTTTTTTTTTTTTTTTTTTTTGTACTCCTGTTTTTGCTTTATTGCCCTTAGCAAGACTTACATTACGGAGCGGATTTTGCACTACCGTTGCGTTCCCATCTCGCCTCTTGATATCCAGCTGTCTTGTCTTTGAGCGTTCGAATGTTCTGTTCATTTCCGACGGTATTTTATAGCATTATTCCCGACCTCTGGGAAACAAAACAGTTTTGTACACTTTTAACCCACTTCCTTTTGTACTTTCATGTTTGCATCCTTACCCAGCCTTCTAAGTCATACGGCTGGATGAAACCTTTGTCTCTCAGTTGTTGTTGTTGCTCTCCCCAGTGTTGTATACACCACGCGCATCCTGATGCCGTTTGCTGGTTGTGGCCGTCACCCCACACCATTTACTCCTTGATCCGTTAATCTGTATGTCGACTGTCGACTAGCTAGGATAGACCACCCGCGCGCGCGGGATCAGTAGTTGTAGGAGGGGAAGAGATGTCTGTATGAAGGGGAAAAGATAGTTGTGTATAAAAGAGGTCTTCTGCCACCGGGCGATTCTTAGGGATGTTTATTTCGTGGTGTCGTGGATTTGGAGGTGTGGGCAGGAGACTTGGTGGTGGAGGCTGGGATTAATACGTGTAAACGTGAGGTTACGTAGAGATATTTATTCTTCTTATCCTCAACCAACAAAGTTAGAATACCGATGGGATGCCACGGAGAAGAAGAAAGTGAGGAGCTTACGCCAGGAGGCCCGTAGCTGCGGCCGAAGTCGTCACCCTATGTGATTAAGGGACTGTTGAGGCAAGTAATAGACACTGCTGGGAATCTGAGAGGAGTGCTGGGTTCGAACCCACAACAAAGCGAATGTGAGACCAGCACGCTTACGATTACGCCACCTGATGTCACGGAAATAAATGAAATCTCGTGGGCTGGACCCAGAATAGTAGCCGGGGGGAGGGGTAAGGGGAGGGGGATAGGTCACGTTTAACACGGGAGGTTATGAACGAGGTTGGCCATAACCCGTTAGCAGTTAAGAGATGATTGAAATAGCCAGGCGGCAGCCAGAATAAAATTAAAGAGGCACCGGCAATCCAGAGATAGCCTTGCCTTCGCGTGTTCGTATGATTTATGCAGTGCTACCTTCGACCCTGATGTACCTTTGTTGTCGCCTGATGAAGACAGAAACGTTCATTGGCCTTGTGGTTGTATGTACACATATTATATGTGTATGTGTGTGCGCGTCACCCCCCCCCCTCACCTACGCTTTCTCCTCGCCTCCCAGTAACCTGTTCACCTCAGTGTATCCTCATTCTCCTCGTTTCCCTTTCCATCACCTACTTTGTTGCGTTTCGTACTTATGGAGACCATACAAAGCGTGAAAAATCTAAAGAGAAGTTTGCAGGAGTAACGTGGTAAAGGTCGATGCAGCCATGCAGGTCATGCAATTGTACTAGAGATGCTTTTACTCTTTTCTCTCCTATCTCACATTTCCTCTCCCTCCCTCTGTCTTTCTCTCTCTCCCCATCTCATTCTTTTTTATCTTTCTCCGCACTCCCCCCTCTCTCTCTCTTTCACTCTCTCCTTTCCCCTCTCTCTCACTCACTCACTCACTCTCTTCTCACTCCTTCGTTCTCTTCTGTTTCCCTCACTCACTCTCCTCTCACTATTTCCCTTCACTCTCTCTCTCCCTCGTTCATATTCTGCCACACGCACGTTGCAAACAAACAAACAAGCAGAGCAGCCATTCTCCCATAAATACACATACATACAAATCTCACATTTAAACTTTCATTCACTTATTCCGTTAGTCGGGAAAATATTTATCTCTTAAAACATATATTCTAATCGCGGGGTGGCAATAGGATCAACAGAGACAGAAAACGAAACATTCTCGGACGAAGCGGCGACGAATAACCTTTTTCATTGTTCTTCGTTACTTTTCGAATTGTTCTGGCTGCCGCCCGGCGATCAGATGCAGCTGAAAAGGTATGAAGCTTCACAGCGAGAGGATGAGCAAGGGAACGTCGCGTTCAATCAGAAGCGCAAGTGCGAAATTTCAGAGCTGCGAAGCGAAGGGATCGAGATGACACGGGTGGACGTCAGCTGAGCGAAAATAAACGGTTTTGCAAACGATCCGTGATGGGAAATATACATCAAGTCTATCGCCGCAGAGGAGCGGGCTTTGAATAACATTACATATTGTGTAAGGCCCGTATTATACGCTCGGCGGCCAGAGCGATGGGATTTTGTTTTCTAGTTTAGTTAACATTTGACTGACCTGAGAGAGGGAGGGGGGTGTTTTTTTTTTACATCTTGACTTCACAGCGAAAGGATGTCATTTGATTCGGTATAATTTGTTGGTTGGAGGCTGTTTTTAGCGGCGCCCGTTCGTAATCGCGCTTTAACTGTATTAACGTGTGTAAAGTTGATTGCTCTGGATGGCCGCAGGGGCTTTATTGACTCCTGCTGTGGGGGGAAGGACGTTTCTGTTCCTACCTAGATGGCACCTTTTTCCACCTTGGCAACATGTGGCATGCGAGATTGCCGCATAGGCGAAGTGTGTTCCAACTCTTTGAACATGTTGAATAGGACTTTATTGAACATGAGGCACTCGACACGATGTAAGCTTTCGATTGCTTTTTCACCTGTCTGGAGAATTAGTTGAAAACAGCAAGATGAATTGGTCTAAAAAATAGAATTTATAGGAGAATAGAGTTATGATTTCTTGGAAGGTTGTATTATTATTATTATTATTATTATTATTACTGTTATTATTTTATTATGGTTATTGTTTATATAATTTCAATAACTATATCGGTAAAAATAGTAGTAGTCTGCTATATTAAACTTGTTTTAACAACATCAAGTGCTTCAATGATTGCTGGTTAACTTTGCAATCCTCGAAATAGTCGACCAAGAAATCCTGGTGAGTTACCACGCGAGGGATTTAGTTCCAAGCACAAAGTCAACCGGTTAAAAGTCTGAATTTTGGTTCCGTATAATTCGTGCGGCTCTCCTATATCCACGGAGAATTTTTGTCATGTGGGTAATAGAAATCCACACCCTTTCGAGAAAAATTCTTAAATGGTGATTGGTCATCAGCTAGTAACGTTTCGAAAAATTATTCTGATGATTATTATTGTCGAAAAACTTTTATGAGCGCAGCACAGCATCAAATTTCCAGAGATCGCGTCGAGAACTGTGTCGGTGTTTGTTAAACCCGTGGAAGCTCTTTTGTGGTATTCAACATAGAATGAGCGCACGGTACATAAAGAAGCAGCAGCAGTGTTAAAACCTCGGTCAAGTTTCCCAGGTTGAACACCGTATTGTACATGCGTGTTGAAAGCCGGGCCAAGCGGTTACCTTTGCCCTTTGTGCTATGACTACCAGGCAGTGCGAGTATCCGTAATAATAATCTCATTCAGATTCGGGTCGTGCCAAGTGGGAAGACCTACCAGCCAGTGTGCCATGTGCGTGGTGCTGACGTCTCGGTATTCATTCGAATGATAAGTACAGTAGGAGTATGTATTTTGATATTGCGATATATTGTTAATGACTTGCGATAGCAATGTGACAGTGATGTGTTTACATAATGGGGTGACAGTTATTTTACCATAGTGATGTAATTCTATGATATTAACAATTAATAATAACATAACTAGTAATTAGATAATAATGATAAGTAAATAAATAAATAAATATAAATTCCCAAAAGCGGTCGAGGTGTGTTGGTGCTAGGCTAGGGCCTGCGAGTGGGAAGGAGCCAGCGGCGTTGCTGAGTTCCTGTGTTTTGTGTGCGTGCGTGCGTGCGTGAGTGCAACGTTGCTAGGAACGCAGCCAGCCAGCCAGCCAGCCATGCGATGCGTCGCGTCGACCGAAGTCCCGGGCCGGCTGGCTGGCTGTGCTGTGCTGCTGCGTGGCTGGCCGTCCGACCCGCGACGTCCTTCTCAACTTGCTCAAGCTGATGGTCATATCTTCCGGGAAGGACCACGGGCAAAGGGTGGAGTGGGTGGGGGTGGCTATCGTTGTCGTCGTCGTGTGTGTGTGAGCGCGTGCGTGCGTGTGTGTGTTTACCTAACTATTATACAGAAAAGGAGCAACGTTCGTGGGACCCTTCTCTATTCTTCAAGTATCATACCTAGCTGCAAATTCATGTATGGTCCTGGGGGCTATATTACTTTATTCTTTAATTATCACAAATTTAAATTCATGAATCTCAAGTATGTATGCATCTGTTTAGAAAATGTATTTCGTTTCTTCACATCACGTCTCTCAATTTGTTCTTATAACCTTGCAAACCCGTCCACTCCTAATAAAGATACCTTCTTTGTCAATGTAGTCTACCCCCTTCAACGACCTGAGCACTGTAATCAAGTCGCCTCTTTGTCTTCGATGTTTCAGTGTTGGTAGACCCAGTGCTTTTGGTCTCTCATCGTATGGCTTATCTGTCAGCCGAGGACGAGTTTGATTGTTGACCTGTCTCTCCTCTCGAACTTTCACTCCGTGTGGGGACCATACCACTCTCGCATATTCCAGTCTTGGGCCGATTAGAGTGTCTTCTGCGCCCATGCGCCTCATTGTGGGAGTGCCAAGAGCTGACAGCCGATAATAAATGTCATATCTTGTTCCGCGACATTTGGTGTGTCTGTGTCTTTTATCGTCACACTGAGTCCGGATGGACATCATACATGGAATTGGCACAACCCCCACCCACCCCACCCACTCTCCCCTCCACTCTCCCCTCCCATCGTGTCGTCTCTCTCTCTCTCTCTCTCTCTCTCTCTCTCTCTCTCTCTCTCTCTCCCTCTCCCTCTCCCACTAACTCTTCCTCTCTCCCTAACTATCTCTCCTTCTCCCACCCCCTCATATCTCCGCTTCTCCATGTCTCCTGCTCTCTCTTTCCTTCCATATCCTTCTCTCCATCCTTCTCTCTTACTCCACCCCGATGGTCTCTCCTTTCTCCTTGCTTCCTCAAGCTATGTCCCCTCCTCCCACCCCACCACCTCTCCCTTTCCCACTCCCTCTCTTTCCCTTCCTTCCTCCCCTCCCACCCTCCTTCTCTCCTCATTTCTCTATCCTCCTCCCACCCCCTCTCTCTCCCCTCCCACTGTGCCTCCCTCTCTCTCCCTCTCCCTCTTTCCCTCATCTCGTTTTCACTCTCCCTCTCCCTCTCTCACGCTCCCTACCATTCCTCTATGTCTCCTTCACACCCTCCCTCACCCTCTCCGTCTGTTTTCCTTCTCTTTTCTTCTCTCTCCCTCTCTCTCTCCCTTTCCCTCTCTCTCCTCTCTCGCTCTCACTCTCCCTCTCTCCCTCACCCTCTCCGTCTGTTTTCCTCCCCTTTTCTTCTCTTTCCCTCTCTACCTACCTCTTCCCCCCTCTCTTTCTCCCTCCCTCCTTCCCCCTTTCTCTCCCTCACTCTCTCCTTCTGTTTTCTTCCCCTTTTCTTCTCTCTCCCTCTCTACCTACCTCTTCCCCCCTCTCTCTCCCTACCTCCCTCCTTCCCCCCCTCTCTCCCTTCCTCCCTCCCTCCCCTCACTCTCTCCCTTCCTCCCTCCCATCTCTCCTCTCTCTTGCTCCCTCCGTCCTTCCCTCCTGCTATCTCCCCTCTCTGTCTCTCTCTTCTCTCCTTATTACCCTATCTCCGTCTCTCTCCCTCTCCCACCCATCCCTCCCATCCCTCCTGTTCCGCCTTTCTCTCCCTCTCTCAAACCCTCTCTCCCTCTACTCTCTCTCTCTTCCCTCTCTTTCCTCTCTTCCTTTATCTCCGTCTCTGGCTCTCTTTCTCTATCCTTCTCTGCCCCTATCTCCTGTCTCCTTCTCCTACCCCCTCTCTCATCCCTCCCTACGTGTTCTCCTGCTCTCTTTCTCCTCTCTATCTTCCTCTCTCTTTATCCCCCTCCGTCCCTCTTTGTACGTATGTGTATACATTATGTATGAATGTATAATGTATTGATATGAATTGGCAAGCTTCGCCGTTGTCTAAGTTAGACGAGCGAGTGGATGCGGCTTTGATGTGATGGACAGGGAGGGTGCCGTGGGCAGTGGATGTGATGACGGCTGAGATCTCTGGTCGCTGATGACGGGCCGGGGGTGCGTGGTCTGTCGGCGCGGCGGTAGAAAACGGGTTGCCGCTGTTTGGGAGGAAGGGGTGGGTGAAGTGAGGTGCCCTTTGAAACGTGGTACAGGTGCATTGCGTTGAATAGTAAATAGTGAGGGGGTGACGTGAAGAACGCTAAGAGCGAGAAGAAACAGAGATAGAACGTCATGAGAGATGAAGGTGGTGGTGGAAAGAGAGACAGGCAGACAGAATGAGAAATGAGAGAGCATAGAAGTACTTTTTATTGGGCATGTGTCTCGCAGCTTCTTCCTATTGTGTATATGTAGAGACTTTCCATCCCATTTTCTTTTGCTTTTATCTATGAATATAGTCCTGCTGTAGCCTTGCTCAATCTCTCTCCTCCCACTCTCACCCTTTCTGTGTCTCCGTCTGCCTCTTTCTCCCTCCATCTCACTTTTTCTTTGTTCCTCTCTCTGTTCCTCTCCCTCCTCTCTCTCTCTATCTCTCTCTCCCCTTCTCTCGCTATCTATCTCGCTCTTCCCCCCTCACTCTATCTCTCAGTGCCTCCCCTCTTCCCTCCCTAACCTCCCCTCCCCTCCCCATCTGCCGGGCGCAGAGACGCGCCCAAACATGACTATACGTACGCGCGCGCGTATGCTTTACAAGCATCTGTTTTTTTTTTTTTTTTCCGTATTTGCCCCAAAAACGAAGAGGAGGAAGGAGGAGGAGGATGAGGTCGCCCCCACTCATACCAGCTGGGAATCTGTGCATACCCCCGCTCGTTCACCCGGGCACTGAACATGCATCATACCTTTTGTACCTTTCGCACATGGACGCACACACCTACAGAAACGTACACGATCGCACGCGGGTCCCATATGCAGAGGTAGGCCAATTAATATTCCAGGCCGTTTTATTTTTTATTATTATTTTTTTTATAGCATGGTGCTTGTGTTAGCCACTTTTTTTACGATCCATTTGCTATTATGTAACAGAGGTGACAGCACTTGCTCAGGAAGCGTGAATGAAGCCGTTTATTGTGGCCGATTCGTCCCCAATGGATCTTACCCCGCCATCCATGACTTGCTTACGGATTGTCGCAAAACGAACGGAGACCTAAAGCCTGTATTCTATACATAATTACATTCGCCCAGTACTCTACTGTTTCCACGAGCTGTCGACGCAGAAGAAGCAAAGGTTGCCCTTTTGTCAGGATGCTCTTCTACTGTTAGTTTCATTTAAGAACCCAGGTGCGTGTACACGTACATATACACATGTACACGCACACACACGCACACACACACACACACACACACACACAC
>NC_134790.1:56631731-56639231 GCF_046742065.1 Oratosquilla oratoria
CCTTCAGTTCTCGTGCGCCTTCGGTCCGAGGTCCGCCAGAACAAAATATGTGAATTGCGTCACCGTACAAAAGTTCATTCGTTTGATGCTGCGGCGTTCTCTTCCGAAAGTGACTGAAATTGCCCGGCGGCAGGAGTCTGAGTACGTCGTGAAGTATGTCGCCCTTCTGAAGGGGAGGGAGGGAGGGGTGCCATGGTTGAGGTCTCGCCAAAAGAAAATGAATAGTGGCGGCCATGGTGGTTGGGGGGGGGGGGGCGCCGTAATGGTACCATTGCAATAACCTCAGATCAAGGTGATCATCAGTAGCGTTACAGGCTGTTAAGAATAAAGTGATCTAACATTGGTATCATGACCTAGGAGGAACGTTTCAGCCACGCATGCCTCGTCTCTGCTGTGCCGCCGTACCCCATGACACTGAGTCTGCAAGTGCCGTCGGAGGGTGAGTGAGAGAGAGGGAGAGGGAGGGGGGAGGAGAGTGCTGGGCGGGAGAGAGAGCTCGGGAGAGTAGTTGCCTCTCTTCCCGGCGGCGCGAGGCAGGCCCCACACCAGCTTTGGTTCATGTTTGCACATGACGCACTCGTACGCACGCACACATACTGCCCACCCAGTGCCACTATAGAATAGACTTCCTTCACAGCGGTTAGTTCATGCTTGCTCATGGTTAGCAGCGGGGGTGGGGGTGGTTAGAGGTGCAATAGCCTTCATAAGTGGACGTGACATTGTCATTCCAAGGAATGCCAAGAAATAGAGGCTTGCGCATACATGTACTTTTTGCACTGAAGATGTAATATACGAAAGCGCTCTGCTTCGTTAGTTTCTTTTTCCAAGTGGTCTACTTTGCATGTGTAAACGTGTGTTAGAGAGAGTGAGCTGTTCCATCTTTGCCATCCTGCTTCCTTTGCTGAAGCTCGTCTTGCCCCCTCCCCTTCCCTGTGAGTAGTACCTTTCTCTTACATCCCGGCTCATGAGGCCGTCTCGTTTCACCCCACACTCACGCACCGAAGGTTCTTTTATTCTGGCAACCATCATGTTGTTTTATTCAGTTTCCTGGGAAATTCAGCTAGAGACACTTGTTGGAAGTGGGGATGTTTACATGATCGTCGGGATGTCTGGGGTGAGCGGATTGCTCTTTACTATGACCTGGGTAAATCCAGTTGCCCCATTTACCATTTACTACGCTTGGGCATTATCTTTTACATATTTTTACCGTACCCGCCTTGGTTTGTTTAGAACGATCAATTTACTGATTTATTCTTCTGCAGCCGTCCGGCCGGAAAGAGTCTGGGTTCAGCTTTCAGCATTATCCTAGTCAAACCCACCGCCGGTCGCCTTCCCTGTGACCGGGATTTTCTGGTTCCCGGACGTGCAAGGAATATATTTAATCCAGTGTAACGATTGTAATCCATTCAACACGGGGCAGTATTGGTCTGACGAAAGGAATGGTGGCTAGCGGTCCTGTCCCAGACGTGGAAGGCTCAAATTCGATCCCCCCAGAAAGAGCTAGACACTTTAATGGCTTCCCGACCCCTGTGTAATGGCGGACATCAGAGGTGTTGGGGACTAGTGTTGCATTTCAACGCCCGCCTGGTCTACACGGGTTTCAGGCTACATTCATAACCCCAGCAGCAATTCCACCGCACCTGAAAACTGCACGTTCATTTCGCACGAGGAGCTGTATTGTCTGCCGGGGTGATAGTCCGGTCTTGCAGAGGATCATTTAAGCCGAGCTCATAAGTGACAGTTGGAGAAGGTGCCGAGCGTTTTTTGATAGAACCAAGTTCAGAAAAAGGTGTGGAAGTGTTGTTTTTGTAATAGCTGTGTTGCGTCTGCCAGCCAGAGGGCCCAACTCTTACAAAATTTCCTATTTCAGTCCTTCAGAGGAAATATGTTTTTACTCTAGTCAAATCGCAGTGATATTAACTGCTGTAGTATTCAATTTTGTTTCAAAACGTGAAAAAGTGACGGGGGTCAACTGGTATTGAAGAAGGCTGACTCGACCATTATATGCACAAGTCTCCTCTATTAAGTGACCTTTGCTTGCAGTGCAATTATCCTCGTCTTCATGTTCACCAGAACCCATCATTGAGCTTTCTTCCGGGTAGGGATAAAACCCGTAATCCCCTCTCTGGACGGACGCGAGTTCTTTCCTCACTTGAATAAAATCATTTCACGTCAGTACGAGTCAAAACCTCGGATGTGGCCGCTCGGGCGTCAAGGGTTGATCGAAGCGCTTCTATAACCTTTTCAGGACGTTTGGTTTCTTTGAAGTGAATGAAATTGTCTGGCGATCGCCATAACCCGTAGTTATGTCCGTTCAAGCCCAATGGATTAAGCTTTAAGTTTTTATCCTGGACTGCTAAGCGCTTACTGGCATAAATACATTGCCAACCGCATTCTCTCTCTCTCTATCTATCTATCTATCTATCTATCTATCTATCTATCTCCCTCTCTCACTGGCTGGCTGGCTGGCTTACTGCCGCTTAGTTTCTGATGAGATAGATATTTGGTAACTATTTGTTCTATGTATTGAGAGGAGCCCAGTATGTCTATGGGGTGACCAGTGATCTACGACGTTATTATGACGGTATGCCATACTAGTGTTTCAAATGAAAACTGTTGACTATCAGAGACGTGCCAGTTAGCAGTAGGTCCTGCAATTTTTATTTATTCTATTATTGTTATTATTATTATTATTATTATTGTCATTGTTATTATTATTGTGTGTGTTTTGAATTCTGAAGAAGTGCCCAGAGACATTATATTGGTATAATGGATGGTATCAGTGACCTAGGTACCGTATTTACTAATAGTATGTTTGTCTTATCCGCGTATACTCACGCATGACTTATTCTCTTTACAGGTGAGTCTGAGTTTGATACCCTGGATGGAGTCAGGTAAGACAGATGGAGTAAGATAGACTGAAGTTTGTACCCTTTAGTGGCCAGTGATGTTCATCCAAGCCAGGTCTTCTGTGTCTGAATACACCACAGAAGTATCGAAACCGGTTCTTCGGGGTATCCAAAAAGGCAGTAAATAATAAATGGATATTTTATGTAAGAATTTTAATCTATTCGTTTATTTACTTAAAATAAGAAGAGGCCCTAGAATCCTACTGTTTGTTCATGATTTTTTTTGCCATAAGCGTGGTAACACTTGTCTCGGGCGAATAGCCGACGACAGACGATTCTATTCAGCAAAGGTGTGAACTCTGAACCAGTCCGAAGTTGGATTCAAAGGAGGTCGGAGGGGGGGGGCGGGTTTCATCAGTAAGAATCGATCACACGGGGAGATCGGGGTAACTAGGGGGGAGGTGTTCAATAAGTAGCTCCCAGTTAGCAGCCAGGTACCGACCATAAAGTAGTTGGCATCTCCCTTTGTCTCAGTTTGCTTTTGCACTCCATTTTTATATTTATTTATTTATTGTGGTTGCCGCAGTTTCATTCAGCGGAGGGAAATACACGGTACAATTAAAACCAGACTATTTTAATCAGCAGGGGCCAAGCCCCAAGGACGAAAGATTTTTATATGATGATTGTCTTATAAGTATCTATATATACAGTATATATAAAATGTTTGTATACATGTATGAGAAACTGAGCGGGCTCGCCAGTAGCATTGAGAAAGTTTTCAATATTTGGTATTTGTTATCCTAGGTAGACCTAGAGCACTGGAACCTGACCCATGACATCAAAATATGCAGATGATGCTTTCGTTGTTCCCTTAATACAATTTGTTGTTCTCTTAATACAATTTGTAAAATTTGATGATGATGATGATGATGATAAAAATAGCGATGATTCAATGTAAAGAAATACGGTGTGTAAAGTCGCATGTTTAGCAACGAAAAATGCATTTGCATATACAAGTATCTGTACATCATAGATTAGGTTGGGTTGTCAGGTTTGGCTGTTGATACATCATAGGTTCGGTTGTCAGGTATGGCTGTTAGTTCAGTACTGTGGTGCGTTCCTGTATCACTACTGAAATACCTGGCGTGAGCATGAAAATGTTGAATGGTCAAGGGGAAGAAGAAGACTGTCTTTTTACGGCGGGGGAACGCCAGGCTTCTGGCATAAAAGGTTCGAACAAGAATTTTGATGAGAAAAGAGGGCGAACGTCGCCAGGGACCCCACGCCGCCCCCGTCCACCCCGGAAGGGTCCCAAGGTACAATAGTTAATAATTGGAAATCCGACACGGGGGACGCGAAGTCGAAAAAAAGGTCCAGTCGCGGTAAGGAAGGCTCCGGTCCCCCATCTTCTTCCTCCTCTACATATTAATAGCCAACCGAACTTGTTCAGGCAACAGGAGCGAGCTACAAATGTAAAACGAATCTCCATGGAAATCGATTGAGATAATGCACATTCCTGTTACCGAAACTAGCTGGTTGAAAAGTTGAAAAGTCTGTCGTCAGAAACATGTAAATAGTTTCACTTTGTTTAAGTATTGCATGCCATTGTCGTTTAACTTAATTTGCCGCACAGGCTGCCAGGTATCATTCAAGTATTTGAGCTCATGGGATTCCCATGGGTGGATTGACTAGTTACAGTGAATCTACGGAAAGCAAGAGGGGGAACAGTAGTTTACAGTTCATGATGCCTGCAGCCTTCCCTGTCAAAGATACAGAAAAGTAATTGCGACTATATTAGGGAGGAACTGTTATAGTGGATTTGCTTGTGAGGTTGTTTAATGTGTGCCTAAAGAAGGGAAGCGTACCGGTGGGTCGCAGAACTAGACTTATAATTCCATTATGCAAAGGAAATGAACAGATATGAATGTAGTAGTTTTAGAGGGATCAGATTGTTAAAGTGTAGTTGGTAAAGCGTATGTGTTGAGAGGATTAAGAAGGAACAAAGGTGGTAATTGTGGAAGAACAGTGTGGGTTTAGGACAGAGGATATATATATATATATATATATATATATATATATATATGTAGTAGACATGTGATAAATAACTTTTTTGGGGGGGACAAAGGTCAAGGATGTCTTTTGGGCATTTATGGATCTGGAGAAAGCGCATGACAGTTGACAGAAAGGCGTTATGGAATTTGTTTCTTACTTATGGGATAGTGGGAAGTCTGTTGAGGGCGCCTTTTTTTTTTTACGCGAGTAATAGCGCTTGTAGGTGTGTGTATGTGTGTGTTTAAAGGGAATTGGGGTGGTTGAGATAAAGTTGGGCTGTCACCATTGTTATTCTTTATATGGACGGGATGGTGCGGGAGCCAAGCGCGAGTGCTGGGCAAGGGTTGAGATGGGAGGGAAGTTGGAGGTGGGACAGTTGTTGTTTGCAGATGACACTGCACTTGTAGTTGAGTCGAAGGATAGGCAGAAGTAGCAGTTTGTGGAATTTGTGCCGGCATTCGAGAGAAGAGAGCTGAAACTCAGTCGGGGGTAAAAGGAAGATGATGAGATATACAAGGAGTGAGGGTGCCAGGGAGTTGGATATGTGTATTCAGGCACCTGTAGCAGGGAATGGGGAGTGGAGCGATGGAAGTGAATTATAGAATTAGGGAAGCAAGTAAATGCCTGGGGGTTAATGAAAAGTGTCTTCGGGGTGAACGCAAAGAGAAGATTATACAAGTGGGTGATTGTATCTACGACATTGTATAAGGCAGAGACTTGAGTTTTGAAGGAAGCAAGTGAAGAGCTTAAACGTTTTTGAGGTGGTGTGTTTAAGAATTATGACCAAGGAAACCAGATGGGGGCAAAGAATGGTTATGAAAAGAGAGCGGCAGATTGGGTTGATTAAGAACACTGGAATGGTTTGGACATGTGGGAAGAACGAATGAATAAAGACTAGCAAAAAGAAAAAAAAAAGAGTATGGGAAATGGAATTGGGTGGAGTGAATTTACAGGTGTTAGCAAGAGATATTTCAAATGACGCGGACCGAAGATTTTTTTTTTTTTTTCTCGTCTGTTTTTTCCATGTGGGTGAGGGTCGCCACATAATGAAGCGATGGAGATAAACCAGTTTCGGCTGTTGGGCTTTACTGTAGTGGTGTTGTCTTGTTGCATTACCGATCAGTCGGTCAGGGACATAAATGACCCTTCATTCACAAGGAGCTATGATGGGAGAGACAACAATGAACGAGTTTTTGGTTGGGTGTGGGATTGGAGTAAGATAGGTGTATGCGTTAACTCGTCCCCCCCCCCATAAAAGGGGGAAAAGGTCTATGTTGTATATATGTACGAGGGGTGCTGAAAAGTTCCTGGCTTTTGGGTAAAAGAAAATACAGGAAGATCAGTTAATTATGATTTTATTCAACATATTCCCCTCTCAGATTCACACACTTATTACAACGGTCCTTCAGTTTATGTAAGCCCTGAAAAAAGAACTCGGAATGTTGGGCCTCCAACCAGGCCTCTGTAACAGCGATCACTTCCGAATCGGAGTGAAATTTCGTTCCCTTGAGATGTTTCTTCAGTTGTGGAAAGAGGTGATAGACGGAGGGGGTCAAGTCTGGGGAGTAAGGCGGGTGGTCTACCAATTCGAAGCCAAGGTCGCGTATTTTCCGCAGAGTTTCATGTGCTGTGTGTGCCGGTGCATTGTCCTGCAAAAAGAGGACACCACGGCTCAGCTTTCCACGGCGTTTCTGCTTCAAAGCTTCACACAATTCGTCCAACATAGACATGTAGTATTCTACGTTGATGGTGCGACCCTTTGGCAGGTATTTTATGAGGAGTACTCCATCTTTGTCCCAGAACACTGAAGCCAGTACCTTTCCAGCTGACTTCTGGGTCCGAAACTTCTTGGGAGGAGGTGAACGGCAGTGTCGCCACTCCATTGATTTTTGCTTGGTCAGGGGATCATAGTGATGAAGCCAAGTTTCATCCATGGTGACTAAACGAGCCATAAAATCGGCCATCCCCGCTGCAAACCGGTCCAAAATCGCCTTTGATGTTGTAACACTAATGCGCTTCTGATCTGCGTTCAGGCATTTCGGCACCCATTTTGCGGAAAGCTTTCTCATGTCCAGAATGTTGTGGATGATGTGGCCAACTCTTTCGCGGGAAATCCCTAGAGTCTCAGCTATGACTTTAGCTGAAATCCGGCGGTCCTCGAGAATCATGACGTGCACAGCGTCGGCTTTCTCCTCTGTGGTTGCGGAAGTTGGCCGTCCTGACTGGGGTTCATCTGTGACCTCGAAATGACCAGTCCGAAACCTTGACACCCACATTTTCACTGTAGAGCATGATGGGCAGTCATCCTTCAACACGTCCTTCATCTCGTCATTGATTTCCGACGCCTCTTTGCCTTGCAAGAACAGGAACTTCATAACCGCCTGTGCTTCAGTTTTACCAAAATCCACTGTAGGCGCTGCCATCATGCGTTGAAGTTGGAAAAAGGAAAAGGATATATTGTATACCATCATGCTTTGTCTTAGGTCTGTCCGTCCAAGTGACTTAGTTAATCGTCGGAAACTTTCCACATCTCCTTTGCCTCTCCTTGTCATATCTCTCTTTTTCAATTTCACATTTCCTATTTCTTCGCTCCCATTTC
>NC_134790.1:56644231-56646731 GCF_046742065.1 Oratosquilla oratoria
GGCCCTTAAGGGTACTTGCTGCTCCATTACTTGGAGTGATTGGAAATACTTGCAACGTAATTGTAAGGCTACTTGCAAATATACTTGTTACGTGAGATACTTGTAATGTTACAAGCAGCGGTGCTCGTAATGTTCTTTACAGGGGTGGTTGTAAAGCTGGCTGGAGGCTATTTTAGTTTGAGGTACCGTGACCTTTCCAGTTCGGCCTCGCTGGTTCTCCATCACAGCTCTCGACTCTGCCTCCCCCCCCATTTTTTTTTGGGGGGGAAGGGGGGAAGGGACACTGCATCCGTCAAAGTAGCACTTCGCATGGGCACCTGCCGCCAGACTGTTCTCTTCTTTTCGGTGGCCTTCCTTCAAGTCTGAAAAGGTTGTTTTCGCCGTTGTTCCTGCTCTAGACGACAGCCACAATGAAATGAAAAGAAACTGTCGCTAGGTATGCAAGGGGCTCACCTAGTTTGTTGATCAACATGTCTTCGATCAGTTCCTTCTGCAGCCGTCACTGCCACCACCAAGAGTTATTAGTTATCACACTCGCTAACCGAGCTGGTTAGAGCGTCGCTGCTTGCGGCGGAGGTCAAGGTGATGGCAGCTCGAACCCTGGTGCCATCGAGTTGGTTCAAGGGCAGGGTTCCCTGAATTCCAGGCTACAAAATCCTTTGTAAGGGACACCGTCCTAGACTCCTGACGTTAAACCGAATAATCATCATCACAGTTTTGGCTTGTTATATCCCATTGTGCAATACCACGGCAATATTCTTATGAAGGGCCCTTCATTATCTTGCACTAAATATTATTCCGTGATTTACGTATTTGGATAACGTGAAATATTTTTGTTGTGAGTTGCAATCACGCCGGGCACACCGAGGACACAACCAAGGGACACTCACATTTGTATCCGCGAGTACATGCGTTAAGAGTCATAATTAGATTTGGATACATGTATTGGGTTAGTTGAACAAACGAAAACATGAGACATATACTTTAGAGTTGAATTGGCTCAAACACACATGCGATAATTTTGTGCGTTTGTGTGTGTGTGTGTATAGATCTTGTGTGTAAATTGTGCATGTATGTATATGCATGCGTTCACATAGGTATATATAAAATCGTTTTATATGTTTACACAGGCCTAGGGCGCGAGGATCGGGACCTCATTCTCGCAGTCTGTGCGCCTTAAGGAGTCCGTTCAGAGATATGTCGTGATTTACTGTGCCAAATCAACCTTAGTACATGCCTCTCTTTCTCTTGTTTCCTATCTATATTATATTTTTTCTTCATTTTATACTCCGTATATAATGAAGGAAGCTGTATATAAGAGGGAGTATCACTTTAGAATTTTAACAATTACCCATACCCCATCCCATCTGCTTCACCAGCGACACCTGGACGTGGCACCATGGGAAGGTGTCATAAAATTTATTCAAATCATTGTTATAATCCTTAAAAAGTGATACTCTTTGCACTATACAGCGTCTTTTAGTATATACAAAATAAGAATAAAAATAGTTTATTGATAGGAAATAAGAGAGACACGTACTAACGTTGATTTGGCAGGATGGCTGGTTGTAAATCACGACATATGCCACACCCTGAATGGACTGCTTGGAGCGCATGGACTAGTAAAACACACGTTTCCCCCCGGCCAGATCCTGAGGAAGCCACAATGCTGTTTCAGTAAGAGGTACATCTGTAGAGAGATGCACCCTATTATGTATGACGCGCGCGAGCACACACACACACACACACACACACACACACACACACACACACACACACACACACACACAATTATTCTTCGTTGTATTGTATATTTGCTCGTGATTACGATCACTTAACCACGCCTACAGGCGGTGCGCGAAGGAGTTGGCTTGGTGGCATGCCCGCTCTGACACCCCGGGCCGGGGGTTATCCAACACCAGGAGCAGACGCCCGGTCGCAACACCGTTTATCACCGGCGGGCAATAACATGGCTGAATCGTATAATCGAACCACAAACTTTAATGAAATATCAAACTTTAAGATCAGAATCAAGAGCAGGCGGGAGGGGGAAGGCTCGGTGGAGAGAGAGAGAGAGAGAGAGAGAGAGAGAGAGAGAGAGAGAAGACCAGGAAATGTGTTAAGAGAGAATTGGATAGGGGAAAAACTATTAGAGGAATGAGAATCTCTCTCTCTCTCTCTCTCTCTCTCTCTCTCTCATATTTTCTCTTCCCCTCTCCCTCTCCCTCTCTCATATTATCTCTTCCCCTCTCCCTCTCTCCATTCCCTTCCTCTCTCCCATCCCTACTTTCTTTCCTTTAAAATAAATCCATTGAGGCGTCAGTTTCGTAAGATCCCCGTTCGGGGGGCGTGGGGGGGGGTTAGGGGAGTGTCCCTTGTGCCGCCAGAGTTGTTGTCCTCGTTTGATGTCGTCGGTGGGCTTCTGCCCCCAGACCGTGGCTCTGCTCGCGCCAAAAGACTGTCAACGGGACTCGTCCAGGGGAATATGCAAGGGCCAATG
>NC_134790.1:56651731-56656731 GCF_046742065.1 Oratosquilla oratoria
AGTTTTTATGATTTGGACCGCCAGGAACTCTGAGAGGTGGTCGCTAGATCTTGCGTTCTTGTGAAAGAAAAACAACCAGCACAAAAAAAATCGATGCAGATTACTGTATTTTTTCCGTTCTGAATCCCCCCCCCCCACTTCCCCCATTGGAAAAAAAAAAACACTACGGTTGTCTCATTCATCTCAACCGTTAACAAAATCTTATTCCCCCCCGACATTCTTCCCTTGTTCTACATAATTACAGGTCTTCTGTCCTCTTCTTTCCTTTCCTGTACATCCTACTTTCATCTCCACTTCTATAGTCTGTCCCTCACTGTTTTCCTTCCTCCTCCTCCTCCTCCTCCTCCAACATCTCCCTCCACTCTTCCCCACTCCATTTTCCTCAACACTTTCCTCAACTTGCAGTCCACCGTGCGTGGTTGCTTTTCTCCACCACCCCCTTCCTCCTCCACTTTATCCTTTGTAACCCAACCTCTCCCTCCCTCCCTCCCTCCCTCCCTCCCTCCCTCCCTCTTTCACCCGACTCTGCCCCATTAAATCCCCCTCCTGCTCCCTGCCTAACCCCCCACCCCAGCATCACCACCAAGCACCACCCGGCCCCTTCTTCCTCCTCTTGCGCGCTCTTTCCTTAATCCCTCCCTCCAGTGGCCCTTCGCTCTCTGTGCTTTCCATCCTCATCTTCTCCCCGTCCACCCCTCCCTCCTCCCCTGACTCTTCGTCCACCTCCTTTTGCTTACTTTCACCCTTCCCCCTCCTCTTCTTCCCTCATCAGCTGTGTACCCCCTCATCATCCCTTGCCTCCTTCTTGTTCCTCTCCCCTTGTGCTGTCGCTCATTTGACTTCTTCAGAATGTAGGAAAGATGGGTCGGCTTGCGAGGACCCCGAGGCCGTCGGCGGAGGTGTCGTTGCTGACGTCACTCTTCCCGTTTATGCTCCTCAACTTTTTTTTTTTTTCCTCTCTCCCTCTCTCCCTCCCTCCTTTTACCGTTGTCCCTCATGCCTCCCATTCGTCTTCACACCCCCTCCCCTCTCTCTCTCTCTCTCTCTCTCTCTCTCTCTCTCTCTCTCTCTCTCTCTCTCTCTCTCTCCCCTCCTTCCTCTCTCCTGTCTCTCTCTTCCTGTTCTCTTTCCTTTGAGACTCCCCCACGTTCCTACGCATCTCCGCGCCTTCCCCTCTTTGAGGGGGCTACCCCCCCTCACTATCCCGCTTTCCCCTCACCCAGTTCCCCTCTTTTACCAAGCCGGCACCGAGAGCAGCGCCACGTTCTTCCTGCAGGCCTAAGCAGCAGCAGCAGCACCTCCGTCGTCAGGGCGTCTCCCAGTACATCTTTCTCTTCTTCCTTCCTCCTCTTCTCTTCTCTTCTCTTCTCTTCACTTCCTTTGTCCTCCTGTTCCTTCTTCTCTTCTCTTCACTTCCTTTGTCCTCCCTTTTTATCTCTTCTTCCTTTTCCTTCTTCTCTTCACTTCCTTTCTCCTCCTTTTTTATTTTTTTTCTTCTTCTCTTCTCCCTTTTGCTCTCTCCTTACTCTTCGTATCCTTTATTCTCGGTTCTCCTCCTCTCTTTCATTTCACCTTCCCTCTTTTCTTTCCCTCTGTATTTCGCGTTTTACCTCCTTGTCATTCTCTTTTCGTACTCTCCCTCCTCTTTTCGTCCTCTCCCTCCTCTTTTTCCTCCTCTCCCTCTTCTTCTTACACTTACATTTTTCCCCTTTTTTACCTCTTATTTTTCTGCATCCATTCCTCTCTCTCTCTCTCTCTCTCTCTCTCTCTCTCTCTCTCTCTCTCTCTCTCTCTCTCTTTACACAACACTTCCTTCTCTTTACTGCTCATTTTCCTTCCTCCTCTTACACCTCGTCTTCCTTATCTTTCCTTCTTGCTCCTCCTGCCTCCCTCCTCATTTCTCCTTCCTCTTCTTATGTCCTTCCTTGTCTTGCTCCCCATTTTCTTTTCCTTTCTCCTCCTCCTCCTCCTCCTCGTCTTCTCCATTTCTCCCACTTCTCCCCCTCTCCTCTTGTGCCCTTTCCCCTGTTATCATGTAGCAGAAGGATTGCCCCACAAATACGTTGTTGATATAACGCCACGAATAGTGTTGTTGTTATCGAGGGAAATAAACGAGAGGTTTTGTCTTCATACATGGTGACCTGCTCCAACTGTTTTCTCCATCTCTGGCACAGAGACCACCTTTGATTATGTCCGGGGGGAGGGGGGAACTTGTTCTTTCAACGGTACGATCTCCTCCGTCCTTAGTTGTTCTTTGTGCAACTGCTGCCAGCCTATGTCTGAAAGTGGTCACGTCAACTCGGGTTGAAAATTCTCATGACCACGCATGAAGGCCTTATCACACTGGGCTATTTTCCCTCCGACTGTTGGAGTAGATTTGTAGTCCCCATTTTTCGGGAAGGAATGCGATATGTTTGAGGAAAATAATTTCCCTCTAGCATATCAAGCGACATTCTATGTTAAGAAAACAAAATAGTTTGCCAAAGTGGTTTTACGGCTGAAAAGTGCTGAAGGTGGGCGGTGCTGCTGACTAATCGGGGGTTGGCGGGGGGAGGGAGGAGGAATCGGAACGACCCCGACCTCCAGAATCAGTGGTGGAGGCGGCGGCAGCGGTGGCGTTCAGGTGACGAGACACGATCTAGTAGTGGATGGGCCCGTGATGCGGCGCTGCACACCTTACCTGTGGGCTAGAGCAGCGGCTCTTTCTTAACCATGGGGCTACCTGTACCTTGAACTTGGGGGGTACGAGACATAGTTACCGGTGCAATGGTACTGTATATATAACATGAGAAAGCAAAGCCAGGTTTGTATCACTAATCCTTTTCATGTTTGCTTTGTATTTGTATTAGATGGGGTACGATATATATTTTATTTTATCTATTTTTATTTATTTATTTATTTAGTTGTTTATTTATTTATTTTGAGATGTCAAGAGGAACTAAGGGCACTGAAAAAGATTAAGAACCACTGGATTAGAGGAACCACCAAGTCTACGGACGCGGCTATGTACCTAATAGTTTCAAGACCTTAACAAAAACAGCAAGTGCACGAGGAAATGGGTGATGGAAACTGTTTACAGTTGAACCCATCTCGCTTGACCCCCCGTAGGTACTGAATGTCTCTTAACCGTCATTTTACCGAGTCTGGCGCCAAACCTTGATTGAGTTGCGTGCGACCCCGACCGACCGACCCCATCCGTAGCGAAAGAGGGGGGAG
Source organism: Oratosquilla oratoria (assembly GCF_046742065.1). Lineage (NCBI taxonomy): Eukaryota > Metazoa > Arthropoda > Malacostraca > Stomatopoda > Squillidae > Oratosquilla > Oratosquilla oratoria. The sequence goes on from NC_134790.1 coordinate 56,654,948, forward strand.
GGGCGTTCTTTAGCCCTTCTTACACGACGCCTAACACCCCCCACCCTCCTCTCCTTTCCCCTCACCTCTCATCTCTCTTCTCCTCTTTTCTCCACTCTTCTTTTCTCTCCTCTCTTCTTTTCTCTCCTCTCTCCTCTCTCCTCTCCTCTTTTCTCTTCTCCTCCTCCCTATCACTTATTTTTTCTTCTCCCGTCTCTTTCTTTTTTCTCTCTCCTCCCCCTCTCTCCTCTCTGTTCTCTCCATCCCTCTTTTTCCCCATCTCCTCTCCTCCCCTTCTCACTTCTCTCCTCTCCTCTTCTCCCCTCCCATCTCTCCTCTTTTCTCTCTTTTTCTCTCCTCTCCCTTCTCTTCCTTTCTCTCCTCTCCCCTCTCTTTTCTCTCTTCTACCCTCTCTTCTTTTCTCCCCCCTCTCTTTTCTCTCCTCTCCACTCCTCTCCCTTCTTTTCTCTCTTCTTCCCTTTCTCTTCTTTCCTCTCCCCTCTCCCTTTTCCCTTTTCTGCCCTCTCTTCTTTTCTCTCCTCTCCCCTCTCTTTTCTCTCCTCTCCCCTCTCTTTTCTCTCCTGATCTCTTCCACCTCTTCTCACTTCTCTCCTTTTCTCCCTCCTCTTCCCTCTTTTCTCTATCCTAAACTTATATTTCCTCTTTTTTTCTCTCTGTCTGTCTGTCTGTCTCAACTTTTTCTTCTCGTCCCTCCCTGAGTGCACCTGCCTTCCACCGTCTCCGTTGTCGTAACGATGGTAGTCTGTAATCGGTTGAAACCAATTCCCTCGTTCCACCGGAGGTTTTCCTTGTAGGGCAAAGAGAAACGAATTGCCTGATCCCTAACCGTCCCCTGTTGTGGGTCTGCAAATGCTTCGCCTAGATAAATACTTAGACTCTTATCCGCAAATGAAAGATTATCCCTTGCAATAAAAGATCTGACAGCCCGGGATTTAATTGTAATTGGATAGGATAGTGGTATCAGTAGTGTTAGTTCATCTTCTCTCGCCTAGTTACTCTGTTTTTTTAACTGTAGCTTAGTATTGTAAACACAAACAGCCTCATTAGGGCCAGAAGGCCTGCTGTTGTTTGTTCTTCCTTCAGTCCTCCTCCCTCCCCAGGCCCATCATCCCTACTCCCCCCCCCTCATCCTTGCTTTCCACTTCTCGCCCCTTGTGTGACAAGATCGCCATCTTGTTCCTTATTAGCCACCAAGAGCAGCGTCGTGCCTCCGTGAGCAGGAGTCTCTTCTTGTCGAGCTCCGTATCTTCACGCCTTCATGGCAATCGCCGGGACCATCTCTTCCTTGGGCTCAAACAAACCCCGGTCTTCCCTTTGTATTCTTTCTCGTCCCTTCCCTCCACAGCCGTTCTTCTCTATTATCTCTCTCATTTCTCCTCCTCGTCCTCCTCCTCCTCCTCCTCCTCTGAACGTGGATCCCGCCCTCCTTTCAAATATATTTGCCGTGGTGGAGTCGCAAGGTTTCCATGTGATGATTGGCAAGGAGGTAGCCAACCCAATGTGTTTCCCTTCTCTCCTTCTGGGTGTGTGTGTGTGTGCGCGTGCGTGCGTGGTGGTACCATTTTGGTCTGTGAAGTAAATGACCCAGAATTTTGGCACACCCCCCCATCCCCCGACAGTGTCTGAAAGTCATGATAGAAGTCGTTGATTAATAGTGTTATATCATCATCCCTCCGTTCCCTAAAGTATTGCCCCCTGTATCATACCCTCCTTCCCCCAAACCCACCCACAACTCAAACCTGCCCCACCTGATTTCAAGTAAACAGTCCTCGTTCCTAGATATT
>NC_134790.1:56661731-56674231 GCF_046742065.1 Oratosquilla oratoria
TTCATCACCTCCTCTGGCTCCACTTCCTCCTCTTTCACGTTCTCCTCCTCCTCCTCCTCCTCCTCCTCCTTCTTGTGCTCCCCCAAGTACTTTATTGATTCCAGGGGAGCCGCCGTAGCAGCCTCGCTCTCCCTCTTCGCCGTATGTCCTTCCTCCTCATCACCATCCTCTTTCCCTCCTCTTCCTCCTCCATCTCCTCCCCTCTCCCCCTCTTCCTCCACATACTTCTCCTACTCCTCCTACTCCTCTTGCCCTACTCAGCCTCCTACTCCTCTCCCTCCCACTCTCCCTCCTTCACCTTCTACACCTATAAATCTTCTTCGCACTCGTCCTCCACCAACTCCACCAACTCCAATTACTACAACCAGGTTGACGCCTATTCCTCGTATTTCTACTCCTTTTATTACTCGTATTCCTCCTAGTGTTCTTCTGTCTTCTCTACCACCACCTGTACCTATTACTTCTAAATCTCCTCCTCCTCTACCTCCTCTACCTCCTCTTCTTTCTTCTCTACCACAACCTGTACCTATTACTTCTAAATCTCCTTCTCCTCCTCCTCTACCTCCTCTTCTTTCTTCTCTACCACCACCTGTACCTATTACTTCTAAATCTCCTCCTCCTCTACCTCCTCTATCTCCTCTTCTTTCTTCTCTATCACCACCTGTACCTATTACTTCTAGATAACCTCCTCCTCCTCTATCTCCTCTTCCTCTACCGTCTCCACCTCCTCAATTTCCTCTTTTCCCTACTTCCTCTTCGTTCCCCTCTTCCTCCTTCCCCTTTCTCCTCGTTTTCCACCTTCCTCTTCCTCTTCTCTTTGTCCTCTCCCTCATTTCCCACCTCCTCTCGCAACCCCGCCATTGCTGTCTTTTCTTTAATTCCTCATCTTCAATTCATCCCCCCTCCCCCTCCCCGCCCACGTGCTCCTTCTTCGTGTAGCATCCAGCCTCCGAACGGCAAACCCAACCACCGCCATCTTGTAACACTCTCCTCTTCCTCGTCGTTGCCCCCCCCCCCTCCGTCTCCTAACGTGTTCCACATCCTCCACACTGTCCTCCTCATTTCCCCCCTTCTTCCTACTTCAACTCCTACTACACTTCCCCTCCCCTCCCCTTCACCTCTCCCCGCTTAACCTCTCTCCCCTTCACCTCTCCCCTTCCTTCCTCCCCTTCACCTATGTCTCCCCTCTTGCCCCACGCTTGTGCTCATAGCCTTTCAATTCTCAACGCTTTTTATCTTGTTTCTCTCTCTCTCTCCTCATCTTCTAACTCCTGCTCCTCCTCTCCGTCCTCCTCCTTCCTTCATTTTCCTCCTCCATCCTCCTCTTTCCCCCCTTCCATCCCTCTTACCTTCTTTCCTTCCTTCCTTCCTTCCTTCTTCCTTATACTTCCTTTCCTTCCTTTCTTTTCCTTCCTTTCCTGTCCTTCCTTCCTCCCTATCCTTCCTTACCTCCTATCCTTCCTTCCCTTCCTTCCTCCTTCATTCCTTGCTTTTACCCTCTTGCACCCTCTCCTCCTCCTCCTTCTCCCCCTCCTTCCTTCGGTCCCCATTTCTCCTTTCCTCTCCCCCTCTTGCCTTCCTCCTCCTCAGTCTCCTTTTTCTTCTGACCTTTCTCGTGTCATTTCGAGCCTTTTCATTACATATCCTTTTCTGTTGACCTTCCATCGACTTCCACCTCTTTCCTACATATGTGTGTGTGTGTGTGTACAACACTGAATGGGTCCCAGTGATTAGAGATACATTTTTATCAACCACAATGCACTTTAATTCTAAGCCATCTAGGCGTGCTACGTTTCAATTTCTTCATGCGCCCAGATGGCTTAGAATTAAAGTGCATTGTGGTTGATAAAAATAATATATATATATATATGTGTGTGTGTGTGTGTGTGTGTGTGTGTGTGTGTGTGTGTGTGTGTGTGCTCTTTGTGTACATCTCTTAATTTCCAATTCTTCCACATATCCCTTTTCCCTCTCTTCTAGCCTCGTCCCACTTCTTTCATTTCCAACGTCTCTTCCCCCCCTCCCCCTCCAAATTTTTCCCTTGATCGTCGCTCCCCCCCCTCCCCCCGTCTCTCTTTCCTCTTTCTTTTCGCTCCCTCTAACTTCTCATCCTCCTGTCGTCTCCTTACCTCCCCCTAGGAATCCTCCATTTCCTTTCACTTCAGTCTCTTTCCCAAACCTCCTTTGACGGCATCCCCCCCTCCCCCCAATTTCCCAGCCGACCATTTCCCCCATTTGACCCCCTTTCTCTTCCCATTTACGTCTCACTTTTCATTTCATGTTTTATTTTTTTCATGAGGTTCCCCCCCACCCACCCATCCCCTTTCGTCTTTTTTTGACCACTTCTCACTTCAAACCCTTCCCCTACCCTATTTCTCCCTTTCCTTTCGCTTTCCCTTCCTCTTGTCTCCTTTCCCTTTCTCCATTCCCTTCTTCCTTTCTCGTTCCTTTCCAGTCCACTCTCCCCTTATCCCATCACCTATCGGTTCCCCAGTACCCTCCCTCCTCCTCCCCCCCTCCTCCTCCTCCTCCTCCTCCTCCTCCTCCTCCTCCTCTTCTTGTTTCCCCCTTACCATCTTCCCCCTTACTCTCTTCCTCTCTCCACGTTTCTTCTGACCCATCCCTCCTTCCTATTACTACTATCCCCCTTTCCCATCTATCCCCGTTTCTCTACCTTTCTCTTTCTCCTTCATCTTGCTCCCCTTCCCCCGTCATTCATCCTGGCCTCTTTAGCTCCTATGATTTGGTACCTTTGTGGCGAGCGGCTTTCTAGCTTTTTACAAAGAATTACAAAGGCGGAGCATGCCGACAGGAGACCTTTTGGTCCATAACTAAGTCGGATGCGGAAAAAATATATATAAATTATTTAAAAAATAGAATAAAATAAAAAATTATGATAATATAGATAATAATAAGTTGAATAAATAATACATAGGTATAGTTAAATGATAAACAGCACCGCCACTTGTTTATCCCTTGTGTTTCCATATTCATTGATCCCCTTACTCCTTACCTCCTTCCCTCCCAGCCTTCCACCCTCCCTGTTCCTCAATCCTGCTTAGTTGCTACAATAACTGTTACATTTCCACAATCATTCCTCCCCTTACTTTCCCACTTGCTCATCCTCACCTTGATCTGTCAGTTTCTCTCGCTCTCCCTCCTTCTCCCTCTCTATCCTTATTCCTCTCACTCCTCCATCCCTCTCCTTCTCCTTGCCCTTCTCCCTCCCTCTCCTTCATCTCTCTCTCTCTCAAACATACACATACACACGCGGTTGATAGAGTACTGGACTGCCAGTACGGATGTGCGGCAGTACCTGTTTCGAAGCCTGCCCAGGGCCGAAATTATTTCGGTATCGCTGCGCTTCGGGTCGTTACTCCGACTCTCGTGGCCGGGGAGTTGTGTGTGTGTGTGTGTGTGTGTGTGTGTGTGTGTGTGTGTGTGTGTGTGTGTGTAAGGTCATAGCATTACCCATAGATCGGTCATACGAGCTCTTGAGCTTTCTTCCGGGAGGAAAATAGCTGTCGATCACGAGTCCAACACGTGATCCAAAGACCAAGGTGAATACACATGCGCGCGCGCAGTGCTTATGCAACTAATCTTAGTTTCCAGCCGTTACCCTTAATGCTAGTTTAAACTCCTTGTTCTTTTGGTTCTCCTTCCTCTCTCCAGTTAAGTCGAGACAAGAGGCTCTAAGTCTCTCATCCAACATCGACGATTCCCATGGGTGCCCACTCACTGGATATCCTCTTTTATTTTATTTATTTTCATTATTATTATTTCATTTATGTTTGTAGATAATCGTGTTCCTTGTTGTTACGATACAATGCTCTCTGCAGGCCTTTGGAAACCTGCAACTCCGGTGGCTGCCAGATGTGTGCAAGCAACAAATTTAAGGTCTCACTTTAGCCAAGCGGTTCACCTTTCGGCGGAAGCAGTATTTGCAGATTGATTTACGAAGAGACTGAGAAAGAGAAAGAAGGCAAGAATTTAAAAGAAAAAATACCGGAGGAGAGGAAGGGCTTCGATGTTGGGAGTTCTAGTCATATCTGGGTCGGAAGGTGTCTTACAGCGAAGAATTCCAGATCCTCCCGGCAAAGAAAAGGCCGTTGAGAGGTTCTTGTGAATTGTGTGTTGTAGTGGCGTTTCATTTTGAAGACATGAGGAGGACTGTTTGCACTGCGAATATATGTATATATATATATATATATATATATATATATATATATATATATATATATATATATATATATATATATATATTGCTTTGGTGGTCAAAGTGTTTCTCGATTCAGGATGACTAGCGCGGAAACCTCCCAAGGCCTTATCCCTTTTCCTCAGCGTAGTGGTCACGTGAATTGGAATGAAATCGTCTGGCTGGTGGCAGATAGACTACAAGGGTCAGTGTCACTCGGTACGGAAGGGGTTATCGAGTATATACCTCCTATGTTGCAGTGCAGCAACAGCAAGCTTGGAAGGGACACAGACGACAGATGTGCTGAGTACTTAAGGCGCATCTGAAACATTTGCTCCTTAGGGGTGTCCCAGAGCTGACTAAATTCGCAAGGCTGAAGCAAGTATAAACAAGTACGAGTCTGTGGTGAATGGAAATGGGTTTGACTCTTTTGATGCACAAGGACGTTTATCTCGGCTGAATGAAATGGCCTGGTAGTAGCCAGAACAAATACACAAGTGGTGAATAGCCGTGAAAGGAGAAAGAGGAGGGGTCTGGTCGAAAGAAACACTTTTGGAGCCCCGGAGTGCGACTGGGCGAATGCTGCTGCCCTGCAGCACAGGGGCGGGAGTGCGCCATGCTTACCATCCTGCTTCCATCATGATTGTGGCCGACAAAGCTTTCCACACAGTGGTATGATACTTATTTATGTTGGGGACGGGATGAGTGGCAAACTAACCAAATGACAAGAATGACAACGTATTCAGTCTTGCGTTTGGCAGAAAGGCGAGGAGGAAGAGGAGGAGAACGTGGCTGAAGAGGCGTGCCACTTCTGGGTGTAGGTGGAAGCGGTGAGAGGGGGCGGGAGGATCCACGTCCGGGCGGGGTTAAGCATGCAGGCGGTCTGGTCGAGCGGTGCAGCGGTGAGAGGGGACACGGAGAACGAGCGCATGCAGCGTGTTGGGGCGGGGCAGGTGGCGGGGAGAGAGAGAAAGAGAGTGGGAGAAGAGCGGAGGAAGCAGCCGCGGTGAGAGGAGTGAGGGAGAGCGGGGTTAGGCAGTGCGGTGAGAACGAGACAGTTGCGGGTGGCATGGCACCGTCGAGAGGGCGTGTGCGCGCGCGCGCGCGCGTGTGTGTGTGTGTGTGTGAGAGAGTGTGTGAATCAGTCAGTCAACCAAGGTTTAGATGAGGGATACAGGTGAAGTTCGAATGCCAGGAGAGTTGCGGGTGCATGTAGAGACATTTTTGTTGAGCAGCACTTTGGACGATAGTTCACAGCTTTGAAGAACGACACTGGAAACGAATGCGCTTCCCAGGTACTCTTGGAATAATTTGTCACGGCTGACGCTGAGCGTTTTTATTCAGCTGAAGGAGAAGACGTCGTGTTGGAAGGGTGAGCCTCGTGCACGTACGAATGTATTTGTGTACATTTGTTAGGATTTCCCTTGGTGGGGATGTTTTAAAGGGCCGAAGGTGTGTGTGGGGTGGGGGGCAGGCGGAGAATGCCGCGTAGGCGCATGCGCACTTTTACTCTCCTTGCTGTTGGATTTTGATTGCCGTGGTTCTAACATTCGCCGTTTGTCAATATATATATTTCCAACTTTTACCCATCGGCCAAGGGTTCCAATTGATCCGTTCAGTTTCTAATTTCAGCTACATTTCTTGTGTGAATCCGTGCGTGGGTGTCTCGATCGGAAGTGTGCTGCTCTCGTGTTTTCTAGTGGATTCGAGTCCCAAACTTCTCTCCCATTTCCACCAGTGACACCTTCCCCAGCAGTCCAACCTCATTTGATTTATATTCACTCTTAATTATATTGTTACACCCCAGACTTCTCCCGTGCAGTTTCCAGCATTATTGTCGAAGCTTTTGGAAAATTCATAAATTTTATTTCTTCATCTAAATTGGGTGTATAGGTTATCTCTTCTCTCATACACCAATTTACAGATGGAGTGCATCAAAGATACAATGCCGTTTATTCTTGGCCTTGAAACTTCATTAGTTTAGATCTGTCTTCGGTCGTCGTTCAATCTGATAACCATTTGTTTTTGGAGTTATGTATCATGTCACTCATGAAGAGTTACTGATTAATATTTTTAGCCAGGTTTAGTGATCATAAGGTAGGAGAAAATAAAATGAACATTTATCATTTACACAACTTTATTACTAAGAAACTTCTTTATGAATATAAAAGTAATTGGAATATCAAATAATATATACAGAAATTAGAACACCATATCAACTAGGGAGGAAGTAAAAAACTGAGAATATTGTTTCATTTGGTTTTCACTATATTTATTACACTTTCTTTTATCACTTTCATTTTTTACAAAACATTTTATGTTGTAGTAATGAAGATAAATTATTTACTTAGTTGTTGGCGGCGATTGTGAAATAACAATCACTTTTCGAGAATCTTCTACAAGCAACGCAGAATGATCTTAAAAGATGTCGATATAAGATGGAAGTTGGACGATTTGATTCAGGCATAAAATTGCTTAGCTTTAGCCAGAAGAAATGGAATGCCATCATAGCAAAGGGATCATGAGTGTTTGAGTACTGTAGTCTTAACGTCATGGGCAAGGGCTTCAGCCCACAGCTGAATAAGAGCCTTGCTTTAGCCAGAACGAGACATTGGAGAGCGTCATCGTGGTGAGAAGGTTAATTTCGTGAAGATGATGACAATATACGTCTTGAGGGTGCTGGCAGCTAGTTCACTCTTCATCTGAGTTAAATTGCTGTGTGTTCGACATAACAAAAATGAGAAAGTAGAACATCGTCAAGAAGTTGAAAGTAGAATGTAAAAAGATACAGGCGGTGGGTAATGCCCCGCCCCTTCCCTCAACACACAAATCGCTCTTTGACAGCCAGAAAGAAAGCTATGCTGAAAGTCATACGGACTTCTTGTGTGAAAGGTTAGATCGAGGTAGGTTTGAGCCGTCTATCGGGCCCGGCCTACCCCATCTAGGCTGAATAAAATCTTCAAGTGACAGAGAACTACTGAGTTTGCTTGGTCCGGTGAAGGGTCGATAGTCAAGTATGGGGAGACCTAACCTTTACAGGTATCGAAATGGTTAATAAATGAAAGGGATGAAGGGCTGCGGTGGGTCGTAAGACTAGATAAGGGAGGAGGAGTGGGAGAATGATGGGATTGGGGAGGGAGGGAGGGAGGGCGGCTGGATGAGGAAGGATGAAGGAAGGACATGACATAGTTACTGTTGTAAGTGCTGGAGAGGGAGGGAAGAAATGGGGGGACGTGGGAAGTGAAAATCAGATTGGCGGGGCAGAACAAGAGGAGGGACAGACTTGAAGGGGTGGGGATATGAAAGGAGGGCAGGGCGGGGGAGGCCTGGGCGGAATCATTTGGGTGGATATTATAGGCAAGAATATGAAACTTATTATTGGCGTCCTATATAGACCTCCTAACCTCAGCATTGACCAGACTGATCCCCTGATTCATGAAATTCGCAGGGCGTCCCAGTACAAAAAAAGTTGTGATCATGGGATATTTCAATGACAGAAACATTGACTGGGAAATTTTAGTAGATCAGGAAGCGCAAAATATCTTAGATGTGGAGCATGATAATTTCCCAAAACAAATGATTACCGATCCTACGAAGAGGGAGAATACTCTAGACTTACTTTTAACTAATAATGAGCACCTAACGAGAAACGTAAAAGTGGGAGATAGTCTAGGCTCTAGTGATCATCAAGAAATAAGATTTGATATTGTTTGGGAAGAATTAAGTAGTACGAATAACGTTCTAGCACAGGACTTCAGGAGAGCCAATTTTGATGAGATTTAAGACATTTTGTCACTCATAACACCGACCCAGGGGGCTGTGAGGGGGTAGTGACGCTTATCATTTTCCAAGTTCCCTTTCTTTTGTAAAAGGTTGCTACTTAAGATAGCACCCTCCTTCCACTTTGTACCACTGAAGAGGATTGCAGTTAGCAATCGAAATATATAGTTTCGCTTACGCAACTTTCTTTCGTCCGAGTGTGGTGTTAGTTGTTATTTACAAATGTGTTACTACATTTTTCACCAGTGATATATATATATATATATATATATATATATATATATATTATACATATATATATATATATGTGTGTGTGTGTGTGTGTGTGTGTATCATGTGGAGTTGAAAACATAACTTTTGTAGTTATTTTCAACTTGACATGCCCTACAGAAAGCTTGCTCCGTTCTTTTACAAACGTATATACAAAATGTGTTTGTGTATATATGTGTAATATAAAATGTCGTTTACTTGGACGTACGCCCGAATCCAGTAGAGTTAACTTCTGCTTGCCTTAGAAGTCCGAGCAGTTCACGAGGCAGTAGTGACGATCTTGGTGTCGCAGCGAAGCGCCTTCCGACGTGAGCCCCTCACCAAACCCTTGGAAAGCTGGTCAACTTTGAATGCGAGGTGGCATTGAAACTCGTCTGGAAATGGTCGACATAGAGGCGTCCAGAAACAGGGGGGCATCCCCGCCACTTTTACAGGTTTCGAGTGAGGCACGGATATACATAGAAGAGGCTTGTGACGACTATCACGCTCCATGGTCCACTCGAAACCAGTAAAATTGGCGGGGATGCCCCTTTGTTTCTGGACCAAATGGACCACCCTGGCCATAGTTTTGGCGCTCTGCCCGTGTCTGGGTGTTCGGGATCTACGCTTCTGGCAGAGACAGACATACAGACAGCTCATACTCGGATGACGCGGCCTCCCGCATGGTCATGAGTATTGACGCGATGTATGAACCCAATGATATCGTGTAATATGTTCACCCCACCTAGGTCTTCGATAGTGTGCTGATTATAGCGTCTGCAAAATTGTGCAACGCGGGTTATTGCTTGGTGTCATTGATCGTGCCGGAGCCGCATCACCCTCCCAAGACTAGTGGGTCGGAATAGGCGTAAATCCCTCAACAACCCAATGGTTTGAGATAAGTGGGAGAGGATCGGGGGAGGGGATTGGGGGGGGGGACGGATCACTTAGGATATCGGGGCTGCTACGGTTTCGTAGGAGGACTGTTTGGAATTATGGGAGGGAATGTTTGGAGTCGAGTTTAAGATTGCATTGTACCCTCGTTTGTGGATATTGTGGACACACTGGATAGGCGGTCGACAGATTCTCCATTTCGTACCAAGACATCGCAACGCCCCACCTCTCAGCCACCACCTGCAGCTGCATTTGGCCTTAACCAAAATCTATCGAGTGCGTCACCTGGCTGTAGGCGTTTCTTTTCATAGTAATGTGTGTGTGTGTATATATATATATATATATATATATATATATATATATATATATATATATATATATATATATATATATATAGTATATTCGTGAAGTAAGGAAGCAGGTCTTTTTTTATGCATGTTGAATTAAATACGACAGTATTCTGACAGTTAAACTTTTTCTTAACGTTTTCTATTTTTCTTATCAACTTTTTTCCAGTTGTAGGGTGAGCTAATACAAGATCTCCATAGGAAAAGTTGAACAACTGTCAGAATGCTGTCGTATTTAATTCAACATGCATATATAGTATATATATGTGCTCGCACACACACACACACACACACACACACACACACACACACACACACACACACACACACACGGTGGCGTAGTTGGTAGAGCGCTGAACTGCCACCATAGTGGCCCGCAGTTCTTGGTTCGAATCCTGCCCAGGGCTGAAATTATTTCGGTACCGCTGCGCTTCGGGTCGTTACTCTGACTCTCGTGGGCGGGGAGTTGGGTGTGTGTGTGTGTGTGTGCAAGGTCATAGCATTACCCATAGATCGGACCTACGAGCTCTGAGCTCTCTTCCAGGAGGGAAATAGCTGTCGATCACGAGTCCAACACGTGATCCAAAGACCAAAGACCAAGTGAATACACACACCCACATACACACACACACAGGCCCACATACACATCCTTGTCATCGAAGTGAAACTACTGTCAACTTCCTAAAGTCTCACCCGACCATATTAGTAAGGGTGTTACCCTATCTGCGAATCTACGTGTGTAACTTTTTTCTTCTTTTTCGTCTTCGTCTGATTTTCTTCTTCCTCTCGTCCTCCTCCTTAGGGACTGGTCGCCACGTAGGGAAGGCAAAGTCTGTGCGGCCAGAGAACCTGTGTCTGCGACCGTATCACATGTATGGAGGAACGCTTCCAGGTTTCCTTGTTTGTACCCAACCCGCACTTGTCCACCTTTAATTTTCACGATGTCTGCCTCCACTGGCTTTTTTTTTTTTTCCGTCGTCGCTCGCTCCTCCGCTCTCAGCTTTGGTGGGTCCCACCCTCGGGCGGACCTTCTTCAGGAAGCCTCCCTCCCGCATCCCCTATACCTACCCCCCCACACACACACAGACCCTTCTACTCTTCACCTCTGCCTTCCAACTCCTCTTTTTATTCTTTCCGTTTCTGACGCTGATCTTTCGCGCGTATAGCGCTTCTTCTTTCTTCATTCCGCTCCATCTCATACTCTTCTTCTTCTTCCTCCTCTTCCTCATCCATTTCCTCCTCTTTCTCTTCCTCTTCCCTTTCCTCCTCTTTCTCTTCCTTTTCCTCCTCTTCCTCTTCCTTTTCCTCCTTCCTCTTCCCTTTCCTCCTCTTTCTCTTCCTCTTCCTTTTCCTCCTTCCTCTTCCCATTCCTTCTCTTCCTCTTCCTTTTCCTCCTCTTCCTCTTCCCTTTTCCCCTGTCCTTCCTCTCCTCTCACTCCTCTCCGCCCCCTCTTCTTTCTTAGTCCTTTCTCACAGTCGCCGTATTATTTTCCTCGTTCCCAGACACTTTTCCTCGGTTTTCACCCCACAGTTCTGTTTTCTGTGTATTATTCTCGTTCATTCACCTTTTATTTATCCCCCATTCATCCCTTTTGTCCGTATCTGTTTCCCCCGTTCTCAATCCCCTTCGTCCGTTTCCTACCGCTCGTGATGCCCTCACCTCCGCCCCCCCCTCCCGTTCTTTTTCCTCATCCTTCTCCCACTCCATAGCTCTTGTCATCTCCCCCTTCCCCCCTCTCTCTTTTTCTCTCTCCTCCCTCATATCTCTCCCTCTGTATCTCCCCTCCCTCACTTTCTCTCCCCCTCTCTCTGCACGGTTCACCTAAACTCCCTCCCCCATTTGCTCCCTCCTACGCCCGCCCCCCCTCCCCCCTCCATCGCTTCTTCCCACCATCTCCCCCTTCGTGCGCTGTCCTTGACGTTACCTATAGGCGCGTCTAAGTGGCCTGGAATGTTTGCCCACTGTCTCGACCGGCTCATTACTCTGCCCTAAACTACCGTCTACCCACGTCCCTGTCTACCGCCAGCTGCTGTGGCTGCGGCTCTTGCTACCACCGCCGCCGCCGTCGTCCAACAACCTCGCTCCCCTTCGCCACCCTCAGCCTGTCGCCGCACACCAGTCCCATCCACCGTCATCCGTCCATAACATTTTTGTCTCCTCATAGTGTTCAATGTATAGAACAAAGGAGCACCCTGTACCATCACTACTCTCACTTACACACTCGTTCGCACCGCACGGATATGTTTTACATATGTTGTGCATTTGCATGATTGTGTGCGTTTGTGATCATACGCACGCACGCGAGTACGTACACGCACTTGTGACACACACATGCACACGATCACGAGAAGAATAAAAGACGAGGACTGCAAAATCTTACAAGATCTTGACAGAACATATTAATGGAGCCAGACGTATAAAGTTAATCTAAATGACCCCTCCCTCCCCCCAAAAAAAGAAAAAAAGAAAATGAAAGCATTGGAAATTGAAGGCTGAAAAAAGACCATAGATGAATTAATCAGATGGAAAAGAATCCGTTATTAAGGGAAGGGAAGAGACAGTTGAGGGAGCGCGAGCCACAGGTAACTTGCCACAAGGCGTATCGGCAAATCCGTGGGTAAAACGCACCTACTTTTAACAAACGTAAAATTGGCTTTTCACCAAATGGACGAGGCGAGTAGAAAAAAAGAAGAGCTTATCATCTAAAGTGATAATAGGCAGAAGCCGCAAAACAATATGCCAATACATCTAACCTCGATGATAGGAAAAAGGATGGAGATGCTTTTTGTTAAGTAAATGAACGAGATCCAGCAGCGGCGGCAAGGCTTATGGCGTAAATGCTCTTGCGTGATTAACTTTCTAAAATTGTTATAATGTATTTGGGTAAACACCCAAGAAAAGGAAGAAAATGTACATTATGATATTGGTGTCCGGGACATGAGGAGTTGTAAACAGAAGACACAATGTCATAAGTCACGAACCAGTGGAAAAGCCCACATATTTAAAGATCAAAAATACTTTCCATACAGATGCA
>NC_134790.1:56676731-56691731 GCF_046742065.1 Oratosquilla oratoria
AGAAATGACGACCCCGACTCTCCGTTGTTTGCCTTGAAGTTGTTGTCAGTAGTAGAGGAATGGGGTCACCTGAAGAACACTTCAGAACGCCCACATGAAGAATCGTCACCCCATGAGATCCCACCTCAAGAATTATCACCCCAGTACGCCGAATATCAACAGTGGAATAAAGTTTAAGTTAGGTTAGGTTGAATGAGGGTTATGCTTATTGTCATCAACTTGTGCAACCCAAGAATCGTAAACCCAGGATGGCCCACATGAAGAATTGTCACCCTAGGATAGCCCGCATCTGAAATTGTCACCCTGTCGAAGTGGCAGGCAGGCAGGCAGGCATGCAGAAAACATTACGTTTAAAGATGATTACCACCGCATACGGGTTAAGGCTGTGAATTGTGGGTATTTTGCAAAAAAGAAAAAACCTCTTATGCGAGTCTGAGCCTAAGCTACACAAGCGACGTAGCACAGAGCAAAGGCAGATTTCCTGTTGCCAAATTGAATTCCAGTTTGAACTTGTCTCATTTGAAATGCTCCATGAGGAGCTAAGACGAAAGGGAAGAAAGGTTGCTGGAGGTGAGTGGAATGGGTGGAAGTGGATTAATGCCTTTTGACTTATGTACCTCCCTTGTAAAGTGGAAAAAGCCCTTGGTATATGGATAGATACATCAAGTGTAAGATAAGTTCAAACTGGACTTCAGCAACAAGAAGTCTGGTTGTGCTCTGTGCTGCGTCTCAGTTTGCGCTAAGGCTAACGGAAAACATGAAGAGTTTGTGGAGGAGGGATATGTAGGTCCTAAGCCATCACTATCATCCACCCCTGTGCCTAGATAGCTAGGGTGATGACCTAGTCATTGGTATCGAGTTCGAAGTCCTTCCATAAATGATATATCGAATTGAAACTAAAATATGAACACTTTTTTGTGTGTGTGGTGTGTGTGTGTGATTGCAAGTAGCTGGTCCGTCTTTGTCAGACAGATCCTTGTGAAGTTCTTTCACCACATGGAACTGGATTTATAATTTCGCTCGGGCGAGAAACGGCAGTTTTATGCAGTTGAGCTCTAGACTGACCTTGAGGGGGGGTGGGGGGTCTCGGTCGGTCGATAGTGGGTTTCTTTCAGACTCGAGTCCCTCCCAGTCACCTGAATGAGGTCGCCTGTCTGGGCGAGACCTTGAAAGAAGGCGGCCGCAGCAGTGGGGTGGGGGCGTCAGATTTGGCCACTTTCGATGACGGAAATGATTATAGTAAACAAAGATCAGCTGTCGATAAGGGGGAGCTCTCTCTCTCTCTCTCTCTCTCTCTCTCTCTCTCTCTCTCTCTCTCACTCTCTCTCATTCCCCCCCCCCAAGGGTGGAGTGGATAATATGTTTATATTATATAGTGATGAGTTGTTGTTTTTGTTGTGTTTGTGTGTGTGAGAGAGAGGTAGAGGGTGAGAGGGAGGTAGGGAAGAGAAGTTTATAAATAAAAATAGTTTTATTTCGTATTTGCATGCTGTACATGGGATATATTTTTATAATGCTGGTAAATTTGGTTCTGAAATTTATAAATCCTCGTGTTTACAATTCTGTATGACACACACACATACACACACTCGTTATCCCGTCTTAATATCTTTGGCAAATGTAATTCCACCGCAGGGAGGGATAGTATTGCAGTGTGGACGCAGCGCTATGAAACAAACCCGGTACGCAGGAAAAATTGTCAAAATGTGTGTGTTACATAAGGCAAGAAGTCTGCCGTAGACCCGAGATGACGCTCAGCTTACCCTCGCAGTGGAGATGGAGGAGGAAGAGGAGAAGGCGGAGGAGATTGGAAAGACATCAATATTTGCATGTAATTGTCGTAGGCAGTATTGGCTGGCTTCGGGACACATTGCCAGAGCATCATTGCACAAGGTTTTGTGCCCGACCATCTTAGTACGATGAGAAAGGGGTCGTGTAAACCTAGAGTACAGTGCAGAGGATAACCCCAACGTCTTACCCCACACCCCCACCCCCACCCCCACCGCCATGTATGTAAAATGTCTCTTTTGCCCTCTCGGTCAATCTTCCAGCATCTTTCCTCCCTCCTCTTTTTCTTCTGTCCCTTGGGGTGAGTCGATTGGAAGGAGCGTTGGAGATACGAGGGAAAGTTGCTGTCCCTGCAACAAGAAGAGGAGGAAGCGTTGACGAAAGCGCGCATTGGAAACCCCCGTGGTTGGTGGGTTGGTTGGTTGGTTGGTTAGTGTTTAGATAGTGCGCCGGCGTGCATGCGCGAGGGGACGAATCGTAGGCAGGCAGGCAGACAAGAGAGGAGGGAAGCTTCCTTGTAGGGGTCAGTGCACCGAAGACTGCAGTTCCGTGGAATGCACATGCGTTTCTTTCCTCTAAGAGCCCTTCAGACCGGCGGTGCACTTTAAAGAACTGGCTCTGGGTGTCGCCGTCTGCTACTCAGCCGGGTTTATTCAGTCGAAGAGTGGTGGCCATCGGGCTGAAATGGAGGGAAAAAAAGCCCTCCCTCCATCCCTCCCTCCCTTCCACCTTCCTACCTCCTTCCCTTCCTCCCTTCCACCTTCCTACCTCCTTCCCTCCCTCCCTCCCTCCCTCCTTCGTTCAGCCTGCGGCCGTCTTGTACATTCCTTTGTGTAGCTTTTGGTGACCGTGTGGTGGTCTCTCTTTCACCCATTGGCACCAGCCACACGTCGTCTCCTCCTCCTCCTCCTCCCCCTCCTCCTCCTCCCCCTCCTCCTCCTCCTCCTCCCCCTCCTCCTCCTCCCCCTCCTCCTCCTCCCCCTCCTCCCCCTCCTCCTCCCCCTCCTCCTCCCCCCGCAGGTCTCCCTTGGGTCCACCTCCAGTGGCACTCCAGTGGTACCATCTGGGTCTGCCCCGATCTACTCCCAGCCTGCCCCAGTTTCAGTTGAGTCCTCGTCTCCTTCTTCCTCATTGTACAGACCTCTTTTTCACCCTTTTCATTCTCATCTTTAATGACCTTGCATCCATCCCCTTCCATACCTCTCTTCTAGTCTCTGGTTTGACTTATCCTCTGCCTATCCACCTCAACCTCCCGCCCTCCCCCACCCCTTCCGACCCTTTCGCTGCTGAACGTCGTCGTCTCCCTCTCCACCTCTCCTCCGCCACCTATCCCCTCCATGGGAAGGAAGATTACCTCTGCTCGCATGTCCTACTTAATCATGTATTCACAGCAAAGTTAAGGACTGATCGCCTTGTAGGGATTGTAAGCGCTCTTTTAGCATATGTCTTCATGCAACTAGCATTTCTACCACTCCTCTGATACCAGTGAATCTCCTTTCTATCCATTCCCATCCCTTCTCGCTCCATTCTCTCTCTCTCTCTCTCTCTCTCTCTCTCTCTCTCTCTCTCTCTCACCCCCACGAAAAATATATATATATATATATATATATATATATATATATATCTATATATATATCTATATCTGTATATATATATATCCATCCCCTCGCATTCCGGTCAGATCCGCTGTGTCTCTTTAAAATCTCGTAGAGGCGTCATCTCGTCCCATCCCTTCCTTCCATCGCTATCGCGTCTCTCATCTCGCCTCGACACATTCCATTCCATTTCGCCTTGGTCCGACGTAGACGGGTTTCGCACCGTTCCGTTCCGGCGTATTTCCCCCAGTCCCCTATACTATCCCGTCTCATTGTTGCAACCTGTCCCTTTTCCGTCTTGTTCTCTCTGTTTTCACGTCACTATCATGTGGCACGTTGCCCCACTCCTGACCGTTCCGTTAACATTCTGCTTCTTGGTCCTGTATACAGTGCCTTTTTGTCCCAGCGTGTTCGGTGCAGCTCGTGCAGAAATCTGAACTTTCGTAGTGGTGGTAGCTGCTTTATTCAGTATGTTCCGGGCACACAAGTTTGACCGTCGTTTCTTGGCGATCAGTCTTTAACTCAGCAGTGAATGAATGTCGGGGATGAAGAGAGAGAGAGAGAAAGATAAGGTGAGTGTAGCATTGTAGAAAGGTGTATCGGCGCAGGGTGGGTATGGGCAGGAAGACCAGGTTAGGAGGGAGGAGGAGGAGGAGGGTAAAGGGGTGTTGTAGAGAACTGGCTGGCAATGTAGGGAAGAAGGTGTAGCTGTGAGGTAGGGGAGGTGAGGGCAAGGCTGGGTTGGATAGAGAGGGTTAGGCCAAAGGGAAGCAGAGAACTAGGGAGAGGAAGAGACTAGATCAGGGTAGGAGGAAGAAGAGGAGGGTGAGGAAGTACTGTAGATTGTCGAGGGCATCGTACTAGGACACTGAGGATCAGGAAGTGGCCAGGGGACGAACGGAGCCCCCACCCTCACCCTCTTCGCCTGGTCGGTCCATGCATACGAGGAAAGGGGTGACGGCACTACTATGGGGACGCGCAAATGAAGTAAGTGTGGTGTGATGCAGTGGGGTCGGGGGGTTAGGGGGGCCACTTGCAATCGAACATGTAGGTAAGTAAATAATAAAGGAGAGATGTGATCGGGGGAAAGAGGAGGAAGAGGACGAGTAGGTGAGGGAGCGAGTAGGGGAATAAAAAGGACGAGAGGTGGCTACGGGTAGGGAGCAAGTAGGGGGACAAAGGGAAGAGGAGCTGGGAGCGGTTCAAGGCCACGCGGGACGGGCAGACGCCACCATCAGGGAGCGTCTGTCTGCGGAGGACGTCAGTCTGCACTGCCCTGCCGCCGCCGCCTCTTCCTCCTCCTCCTCCTCTTCTTCTTCTTCTTCCTTCTCCTCCTCTTCTTCCTTCTCCTCCTCCTCCTCTTCTTCCTCCTCCTCTCCTTCCTCCTCTTCCTTCTCTGCATCGTCACCATCGTCCTGTCGCTTCTTCCTTTTCCCCTATCTCCTTTTCCTCTTCCTCCTCCGCATCGTCATCATCATCATCTCCCCCTTCCCCTCTCCTCGTCCTCCCTGACTTCTCTTCCCTCTGCCCTCCGTCTTAGGTTCGGGCGGGCGGGCGGGCGATGTCGGAGTGTGGATGTCATGGATAACTGTTCCAAGTCCTCTCATGGCTCGGAAGTTGGTGCAGAAAACGTTCACTCCTTGGCATTGACACCTGCTGTCAGCCGCTTCCTGCAGGGGGCGTGGGTGTGGGTGGGTGGGTCTTTCAATGGCGTTTCTGATGCTTATTTGTGTGTTTGCACGGTTCAAGAAAGTGGGTGGGTCGGAGATGTAGGAGGAAGCGCGCGCGCGCGCGCGTGTGCGTATAAGTCCGGACTACTTTGGGAGAGTCGGGGGTTTGTTCGTTTGTGGGTCTCGCGCTCCGCCGACCGGTGAAGAGTGTTGTGTACGCCAGCAGGTTGGGTTGGACACCACTGTAGGTAACCGAGGCGTTGTTGCGTGCGCTTCAAGGCTGCGGTGAGGGCGCCCCCGTCTTCAGGCGGATTGACGACTCCCGAATGTTGGTGGAGACGAAGTCGTTTATTCGGGAAGAAACAAGACCAACACATAATTGCAGCTGCAGCAGCGCGGGTAAGAGAGAGAGAGAGAGGGAGGGAGGGAGGGAGGGAGAATTAGTATCTTTTCATTCGTTCCTGTTCTCCCAATTTTGTCTTCCTGTCCCAGCGCGCGTGCGCACACACACACACACACACACACACACACACACACACACACACACACACACACACACACACACACACACACACACACACACATTCTCTTTTTCTCTTCTCTCTATGTGCGCGTTCTCTCTCAACCTCTCTAATGCTTAAAGTCCCCCTGACTTCCACGGGTTGCTGGAACCCCCTGATGCCAGAGACCTTAAGAGCTTATGGAAAACAATTGTTATCCGGGGAAGCTCTTTTATTCATCCTGTAAATGAATCCAGTTGGAGTCCTTTGTGTGCTAGAACCTGTTCAGGGGTCCTTTGTAGAAGCCTGTTCATGGCATCTGGTGTAGGCTCCTTAAAAGTAATTGCATTTCTTTTCCCTGGCGGTCACTTCTAAATCCGTGGTTTTGAAAAACTTTATAATTTGTCCCTGGACAAGACCCCTAACCTTTTGGTACTCCTGCCTAGACTGTTAAGAAATCGTGTCGTTCATATTGATCGTGACAATGGAAAACGTCTCCGTTTCCTTTAAAAGTGTCTTCTCTCATCAGAGCCAGTTTCTCACGTCCTTATATCTCCACTGGAAATCTAAAATTTGGAAAATAGTATTCGGAACAAGGACAGCCTTTCGAAAATATGAAACCAGATTAATAAAAGTTACCTCTAGCATCCTGGATTGGCGAGGTTTCTAGAATTTTCATACAGAGTATTAGAAAATCTAGATCTTAGAGTTTCCCGCGAGAGATGACTATCTGCATAAACCATTGAAGCGATCTTCTTCCTCGTAGCGTCGTTCTGGACCAGTATGTCGAAGGTTCCAAGTGCCTGACGTGTCTCCCCGAACTCGTGCAGTTCTGGTGACCCCCCCTACCCCCTCTCCCCCCCTTACACAATTTACTCCACTTGTTCTGTTACCGATGACGATCTCGACACCTGCCTGACGAACGCCATCTCCTCGCTTGTCGTCACACTCGTTCCTATTCGCTTGAAGACCAATACCCTCCTCCTCCTCCTCCTCGCCCTCCTGGGGAAATGCACTAACAATAAATAACATTGACAAAGCCTGAGTGCCGACATGTGCATGACACGATTAGATGCAGAAAAATAAAACAAGATTAAAAAAAAAAGTAAACCTCAGTCATAAAAGACGAGCAGAACGAAAAAGCCATTTTGGAATGAAAAGAGGCTGGACGTCACACACAGGGATAGATGGTGTTGGCGTTGGTTGGTCGACCTCTTGGTGGTACGTGAATAATTTTGCATGGGAGATGTACGTGAATTCTGATGCAAGTAATGCCAAAATAATATTTAGGAAGGGAAAATTATTTGAGTCCCGCAAAATGATATAAATGTATGTAAAGTCGTATCGAGACTACAAGAAGATACTTTTGTCATATTCGTCCATGCAAAAACACGTTCCTTTCGCCATCCCTATGAACCCTATTATTATTAATATGGTGGCTTCCAGAAACTGAACAGGGCACTTTGGCCGTGGACGAATTGGAATACATAATAATTACCGCAGCGCATTGTATTGCCTGCACTCACGTACATACGCACACACGCGCACACACACACACACACACACACACACACACACACACATACATACATACACACACACACGCGCGCGCGCGCGGCTTGCCCGTGTACTTGTACTGTTCTTGACAGCTAATTCAGCGATCCAAGTTCGAGTCTCGACCAGCGATGAAAATTTGAGCATCTCTGCACTGCGAGCCGGCACTCCAACTCTTGTGAGCAAAGAGATGTGTGTGTAAAGTGACAGCATTACCCATGTATTGGACTTTGTACGAGTTCAGCTCTCATCCGGAAGGGAACTGTCGATCACGATTTCAGCACGTGGTCCGAGACCTTAGTGAAACACACACACGCATACACACGCGCGCGCACACACACACACACACACACACACACACACACACACACACACACACACACACACACACACACACACAACCTCTACTTAACCATTCCATTATTTCAACCGCATTCCTCGCCGTCTCTCCACTTGCTCCAGGCGACCATCCTCCCAGCTATCCACTCATAACCCTACATAGCACTCATACACCAAGGCTATAATCCTTCAATGACGGAAAATTGAGAAACATATATATATACTCGTGTGTGTATATTTATTATATATATATATATATAATATATATATATATATATATATATATATATATATATATATATAATAAAACAACCCTTAGTGCCTGAGGATGCTTCAATCCTTTTTACCCCCACAAACCATTTTAGCACTCACTCTTTTGTGATTAGTAAATATATATATATCAATCAATCAATCAAATCAGCCATCCTGAGTCCACTGCTGAACAAAGGCCTCCTTCATAGCATTCCATGATTCACACAACCGCGCCATCCTCTGCCACAACACTCCTGCAAACTTCTCGATATCGTCTCTCCACCTGTCTGGTCTACCTCTTCCACGCTTCCTATCTCGCGGCGTCCACTCGGTAACACATTTGCTCCATCGCTCATCAGTCGTTCGCACTAACTTACCTGCCCAATTCCACTTCCTATCTTTTACCGCCTCCACAATATCTTTCACTCTAGTCTGCTCTCTCTCCCAACTTGCTCTCTTTCGGTCTCGCAGCGTTATTCCCATCATTGATCTCTCCATTCTCCTCTGTGCTGTCCTTAGTTTTGTTTCCATTGCCTTCGTTAGTTTCCAAGTCTCATATATATATATATATATATATATATATATATATATATATATATATATATATATAATATTATATATATATATATATATATATATATATATATATATATATATATATATATATATATATGCTAATAAGAACACGGGTACGTGTGTTCACGTATGCAAAGTAGACCAATTGAAGAAAGAAACTAGCGAAGCAGAGCGCTTTCGTATATTACATCCACATTTGTACTGGATGTAATATACAAAAGCACTCTGCTTCGTTAGTTTCTTTTTCCAAGTGGTCTACTTTGAATATATATATATATATATATATATATATATATATATATATATATATATATATATATATATACCCACAAAATAGCATTCATTGTCAAGGGAATTAATGCATAACATGGTCAGTATAGTAAATGCATAAAATGCTGAAAGAAAATTGAAATGTGGTTGCCTGGCGTATCTGTTGAATGGCAAACACCTGCCGAACCGAAGGGCTCTGCTTACAGGGACAATCTTCTCGCAATTCCTACTTGGACATGAAGAAAATAAAATTAGAAAAGGGTGAGAACTGTCAGTTATTGAAATCTGGGAATTGTGAACCACCTATTCATTGTTATTCTTGCAGTTTGAGAAACTGGCGGAATATTGTGTTCTCGCCGTATGTCCTCTGCCCTCGTGTCTTCAGAGCTCACGCCAAGAGGCGCTTAGCGCTGACTGGGACACTTATCTTTGACACACTGGCTTTTGTTTTACCTGATCTTCCCTATATTCTTGTCCCCGTTTATCTTCATTCTTCTTCTCATCTTCCTCCTCCCCCTCCTCATCGACTTCCTGGTACTGATACTGTCACTGCTACTCTCTTAGTAGCTCCTCATTGTGCCGAACCTGTCATCGTTTCAGCAGCTGGCCAAGCAACTCCGCCTCAACCGGTTGGCTGCTTCTCCCGCTGTTCTTTGATGGAGCCGGTGCGATTACTCTTGACTGCTCTTGATGTAGCCGTCGTCTTTGCCATAGGCAGATGCTGCTCTAAGATAGGTTAGAAGTTGTTGCATTTGCTATTGAAAGACTCTTTGCAGCTGTTCCGGGTGTACTAGAAGATGGCGTACTTCCTCTCGGCACTGTCTTTATGCTAATTGCTATTACAGTGTTCCAGTGCAGTTGCAGTCTTCTTATATGTAACTGTTTGTAATCAACGTGCGTTCGTGTAGGGAGGAGTAGTCCGTATCTGTTCACGCTGTTCTTATTTACTGTCGTCGCACATGCATGTTCATGCGGTGGAGCAGCACTGGGCATACAGTGTCTCTCTCACTGCTTGTGATTAAAGAACAGTTGTCTCACCTACCTCATGACGTGATCTTTAGGCAATGGCCTCGCACAAAGTGCCCTTTGCGAAACCGAAACCGTTCGTGGCATCGTTCTAGGCCCTTGTCGGTCCCGTGGTATAGTCTTTTTGAGGGGTTTGTTCGTAGTATATCGGAAGTAGTTCCATAGGCGCAAGGGGTTCTTGGCCGTTGAGATCTAAATTCTTACCATTCGCAAGGAGCGTAACTGGACTTCTGCGTTGCCCGTCGCCGTGTGTTGAATATCTTCGTCATCTGATTTCGAAGCGGCTTTCGAAGAATCGCCTGGAGGTCGTGCTGCCTTCAGCCGCCGCCACCGCCGCCACTACTACTGCTGCTGCTGTACTGCATTCAGGAGCAACCACCACCACCCTCACTACTACTAATATAACCGTTACCACCATCGCTGCCTCCACAACCATGACCGTCACCATCACTACAACCACTACCACAACCACCACCACTACAACCGCTACCACAATCACCACCACTGCCACCACCACAGCCACTACATCTACCACAATTCTACCAACAACAACAGCTTGGGCGATTGCTTTCGCTGTGCCTCAGTTAGCTGTAATGGTGGCTGATCTGACAAAGAACAAAAACGGAGCGTGGTGGCGAGGAAGATGGACCAGTCTCGTTTTGCAAATAGAACGGTCCCAAGGGGGTTGTGGTGAACAGAGTCCCCCACATGTGTGTCTACGCGACATTTTGGCTTATAGTAACGTCGCTGCAGAAATGGGATGCACAAGGAATTTATATGTTGTGTAGAAACAGCTGGCCTTCGGCCTTATATTACTATTGTGTAGATTAAGTCCATATTACGCCTGTACTACAAACATTTGTATCCTCATGAAAGCACAACCTAGGCCTTGCCGAGCCATGTTTCTGTGAGGCTGAGACCTGTGCTACTTTTGCGTACTTCGGCTGTGTACATAAGGAGCCAGGTTTTGGTCTCCAAGGTTCCGTTCTCTTCAGTACTTGTAACTCAGCGGTGCTCGTCCCAAGGCCACGCGGTCAACTTTCGCGGTCGGGTTTCCTCGGAGCCTGACCGCCCGACCCAGCCTAGGTTGACACTCGCACTAACCAAAATAAAACCATCAAACACTCTTGAGCTTCATTCATTCCCTCGTCACCATAGTCCAAGTAACGTTCACGTAATGTTACAGGGTCATGGTGGGAGTTGGAGATGGCAGGCAGGCAGGCAGGCAGGTGTCAATGCATTCATAGCGGGGTCAGGCAAATGTAAGAGACAATTGCAACTGAAATTTGACATACATACATATATACTGTATATATGTATATATATATAATATATATATATATATATATATATATATACTGATTTACAACCGCCTGTGCAACGGGAATGGATGAAAACTGGCCAAACGTTTGTGGTCGTTGTACTTCTAATGTCAAATGATAGTCGAATTCTTAGGAGGATGCCTCGTATTAGCAAATGCACCACCTTTTCTCGTGAAGAAATTGTTCGCAGTGGTCGTGTCCATGCCCCTCGGGTCATTCTGGGATAAACATTCTTTTTTGATTCTTCGCCCTAGAAGGATTTCCTTCGGCCGAGTAAAAGCGACTGGCACAAGAGAATGGAAGTGGATTGGTTAATAAAGTGTATATATGCTCATATCAAACCTCGCTGTACAGTATATCGGAGGCGATGAATTTCAATTTGAACAGTACATGAGACGAGCCATACCACATTTTTTTTAGTTGTATTTGTACTGTTTGGCACAAATTTAGAGATATTGTCCTTTTGTGTACGTACAAAGTTGGCACTAGGTTGTGTTTGATGGGCCTTGTTCTGGCAGAGAATATGGGCGATGATGTGCTTCTGTAGGTAGTGTGTATAATGGAAAATATGTTTCAACAATTCACTTTATAGGTGATGGTTTCAAATGCAAACGTCCGAAAGCCACGTTAATATATACGCTCACAGGCTAAGCTGAGAAATCTCTCACTGATTCAACCTTTCTTTACAAAGGATTACAAAGGCGGAGCATGCCGACAGGAGACCTTTTGGTCCATATCTAGGTCGGATGCGAAAAAAATCATTAATAATAAAATAATAAAAACTAATAATGTAAATAAATAAAATACATAAATGCATAGGTATAGTTAAATAATAAACAAACAGGTAAATAGTAAATAATAATAAATTAACATATAACTAATAATAAATGAAAATCAAACATAAATGATGACAAAACAAAAACAAATTATAATCATTACAGCATCTTGCTTAGGTGTTTATCTAAACGAGTCTTAAAGCTTCGAACTGAACTACATTGCACTGCCTCTGCAGGAAGTTTATTCCATTCATTAACTTCACTCTGCTTGCCACGACAAAAATGACTGCGAGCCTCCTGGTGGCTGAGTTTTGAATTACCCCATGAGTTTACATGACTCTCTTTGTTTTCATTTAATTCTTACTCATGAGTGATCTTCCGAGCTCTATTTTAGCCCAACCTACTTGTTGATAGACACACTTTTATGTTTTATTATTTTTCTATCCTATTTATCCTCTTATGATTTTTCCTATCCCTATTTCTGACATTCTGTATGCGGCATGTTTTGGTCTTCCTCTCTTTTTTCCTTATCATTTCTTTGACACATTGCCTTCTCATCTTCTGATAGGCTGGTCTTGTGTCACTTGACCTCTCTTTCCGCTCGTACTCAGAGTGGCAGTGGCTATTTGTAATCGTTCGTGCCACGTGGTCGAAGCGTCCATTAAATTCTAATTCTTCCTACGTTTCACATGTAATGCAACACTTCTTCAGAGGGCGGACTCCGGCCTGAAGAGGCCTCTTTCGGTTGAGACAACCACCCCACCCTCCTAGAGACATGTGACCCCCCCCCCAAATACGCACATACGGTTGCATTAGATTCCCTGTTGTCAGCAGGAACAAAATCAGAGAACATCACTGCATGTAAGAGCTGGCAGTGGTGGGGGTCGAGGAAAACTAACAAACTGCCTCTAATGAATGAATATATATATATATATATATATATATATATATATATATATATATATATATATATATATACAGTATATATATATATATATATATATATATAATATATATGTGTGTGTGTGTGTGCGCGCTGCGTGTGATGTTTGGAAACAGCTGACCCAGTGTTCATTAGGCCAAGAATCCAGTGACATTGAAAGTTATGAAAGACCTTGGGTTTATGTAACAGCGTGTTTGTAGGTCTGCCGATTCAGCGAACCCCTCCCCCCTCCCCCTGGGGGTTGGGGAGTCGTCCCTTTCCGGCCAACAGCAGCAGCACTACCACCACCTCCTCTGTCTCCAACACCGGATGTACATTCTCGACTGTTTGCCCAAAAGAGTTGACCTACGTACAACAAATATGGTAACGCAGATAGCGTTACCATAGACGCTACCGCCAACCACCACCACCACCACCATTACGCCATTACTGTCACTGTCACCTGTATCACATTGCCTGCATTTTACATAGTATCTCCCACTATGCACCACACCACCACCACCACCACCACCACCACCACCTTTGCCACTGAACACTCACTGTCATCGTTGATGCAAGACTCATGCTCTGTTACATATCCATCACTGTATCCACCACTACTACCATAACACTGTATTGAAGGGCGCAATTACCCTAAACGACATAAAAAAAACGAGAATGTTGTTGGCAGCCTCATTACTGACGTAATTGAATAGAATAGCTTGGCGGCAGGAAGAAGATGAGGAAAAGTGGCACCCGGCACGTACGGAACGGGGGCGGGGACAAAAACCGGTGGTTGTGCTACCAGCCAGCCAGCCAGCCAGCCAACCAGCCAGCCATCAACGGAGCAGAAAGGAAGAACAAAAGCGAGACGGTCGCACGATCAGCCGCCCCCGCCCGCTGCGGTCGGTGGTTCTCGCTCTCCGCCCATAATATTTTGGCCGAATTTTCCTCAACAGGAGAATTTTCCTGCAGTCAGCGGCCGGCCGGGCTCCGGGTCCCCCTTGGCGGCGGCGGCGGTGGTTGGGTGGGGATGGGGTAATTTTATGTATTTGTTTATTTATTTTTGGGAGCGAAATGTCACTTCCGTGGCTCGTCCTCCTATCCGGTAAGCTTTGAGGTCGGTGTCCTAACGTCATTTGCTTTGTGAGACCCAGTTTAAGAGGTCAGTACCACATGTTATATAGTGTATCTTATCGCCGGTAATCAGCGATTCTATCCTGAGGATGAGATCGCGATGTAGATGTGGAGAATGGTTTAAGGAGAATACGAAAACCGATTCAAACTATTTTCTCTAAATAAATGGAGACTGAGGGGGGACTTCATGCAACCGATTAAGATTTTAAAAGGAATTCATTGCATCAGTTTCACACAAAATACTAATTGGGCAATAAATAACGTCCTCTAGATGTCTGAAAGTATAGTTAACCCAAAATTAGGTTGAAGCAATTTCGCCAACCGCCTAACAAGTGAACGGAATCTCATCCATCCGAAGCAGTTGAATGTTTTAAAGTTGACGTTGAAGCACCTGGATAAACATCTATCAAAACGTTTTGTGTGTGTGTGTCAAATTTATGAAAAGAAAAGAATATTTCGGCCTTTCAGGTGAAATACGTATGAAGGGGGAAGAAGGTGGATACAAGACGCAGTCATTGTCCGAGGTCAAGCCTCGAACCGAAGGTCAGACGAGATTACAAGCATATGGAAGCCACTCCTTAGGTGCTGGTACAGGTGTTGGTCGTTGTGCGTTCCACCAAGCGCAGCCAAAGAGGAGACAACACAGTTTCCTTCCTGTGCCATTCTCATCACCTTCCCTCCCCCTCTGTCCGTGATCCTCCATCTCCTCCTCCTCCTCCTCTTTCTTTCACGTCGTTTCTCGTCGGGTGGCCTTTATCTTGTTACTAGTGGCCGATGCTGTTGCTGTTTTGATGACGGCAATATTGTCTGTTTGGAGGTTTACAGGCTTCTTGCGTTACGCTTACATGACGTGCTTGAGCGAGTGTGTGTGTGTCTGCGTTTTTACTTATTGTCATTTACAGATTAACTACATTCGTTCAGCCCCGCCCTTGTGGTGCCAACGGATAAACTTTACTTTAAAATCGTATTTGTTACCTGAAAGTCTTGTTTTTATCCCCCCCCCCACTTTATTCCACGAATCGTTGCGGCTGTACGCCAAACTGGCGACCGCAGCCTCCGCCGCCGCCGGTGGCACAGTCGAACTCGAAGCGCAACTACGTTGCGGTTGTCGCCAAATGATCAGACTTAGTGGCGTGCGTGTGTGTTGTAGATATATCCCAAAGTTTTCTTCCGTATATAATTATCTCTGTCTCTCTCTAGATAATATTTGCAATTCGAGTGTGTATGTGTGTAAATGCGCGCGCACGCGTAAGCTGTAAGGTAGCATTCCAAA
>NC_134790.1:56696731-56759231 GCF_046742065.1 Oratosquilla oratoria
TCCACCCCGGGCAGGCGGGCGGGCGGGCGGGCGGTGTCTCCCGGCTGCTGCGCCTCCATCTGCGCGCCTCGAGACAGGTGCATCTCCAGATGTCTTGGGACAGGCGCATCTCGTGTGGGAAGACGTCGTGATACAGGTGCATCTCGTGTGGGAAGACGATGCGAAAAAGTCTTGGGACAGGTGTATCTCTCGTGCAAAAGCGTTTGGAGGCGGAAGTATCTCTTAATAAGGACTTCTGGAGTTAGGGTGCATCCAGCCAACAACGGAGGCTGGGACGGGATTGGTGGGTGTTTTGTGGTGGTGGTGGTGGTTGTAGTGTGTGTGAGAGGGGGGAAGTGCCCGCCCTGGGTAACGTTTTTACCTGAAATGGACATGATCCTTGCTATGCGCCCTTGTCCCAAGGTGGGGTCCTTCCTCTGGTAGATCGGGGTGGGGGGTTTGGGGCAGCCAGAACAAAGGTCCTCCAAGTCGTTGAAGACTGATGCGCCCATAATGGGCGGGACACCGTCCGGCCTTTTCCGCAAAGGCTGTAAGAAGTACTCTGAAGTCTGGTGCGACGTACAGTCAGTGGCAGGAGTCGTGATCCCGCCAGTGTTCAGCTATGCGCCAGTTTTGTTTATGAGTTTGTGTATATATGTATATATATATATATATATATATATATATATATATATATATATATATATATATATATATATATCTAAAATATTTTGTGTGTGTGTGTGTGTGTTTCTCATACAGTTATAGTGATTTTCAGTTTCAGCCAAGGAAGTTGTATGAATGCAATAGTTTCTGCAATTTTAATTACTTGTGTAGATCCGTTGGATGTATCACAGCTTTGACTCATGATAATACATATGTATGTAAGTTTACTCATTAATCAGGATACATATATATATATATATGTATGTATGTATGTATGTGTAATATATTGGTTAATTGAGGTTATCAATAGTCTGTCTATCCGGTGTATAATGTACACTAAGCTTGTGTTCCTTTTGTTGCAGCGGCGTGGGCGGCGAGTGCAGCGTGTCCTCCCCCTGCTCTGCCTTCACGTGCTCGCCTCCTCCGCGACCCGAAGAAGACCTCAACACAAGTGACTCTCTCCTGTCACCCGAGGTCCCGTGGCCCCCGGAGGAGCCCCGTGGGCAGGACGGCGACACTACTAAGGGCAGCGCCAACAGCGGCGGCGGCAGAAGCGACGGCGCTGACGACAACGGTTTTCTCGATGCGGACTCTTGCCTCCTCCAGGAGTCTCGTCCTCTTCTGCTAGCGCATGTGGATGCGTATCCACCCCTCGTGCCCCTTGCCCAGCCCAACTCCCCGCGCCCCACACCCCTGGGCAGCACCTCCTGCTCCTCCCAGCAGCAGCAGCAGCAGCAGTTCCCACCTGAGGAGCAGCAGCAGCAGCAGCAGAGGCCGAAGAAGAAAGGGAAGAAGAAGAAACAGCAGCAGCAGCAGCAGCAGCAGCCAGGAAGTGGTGAGGCCCAGACAGAGCATCATTACCACCACCACCAACCCCACCAACCCCACCACCACCACCACCGTCAGGAAAAGGAGGAATATCGAGAGGAGCGGGATGGCGGCGGCGCAGACGGCGGTGGCAGCGTCAGCAGGGACGGCCGCCACAGCAGGGTCCGCGGCCCCTCCAGTCAGGGTCGCGTAGGACGACTGCCGCATGCGGGAGCCGGCGGCGAGAAGATGGCGCCCAACGATGGGTCCAGTGTACGAGTCAGTGCAAGCAGGAAGGGCAGCAGCAATAGCAGTAGCAGCAACAGTATCAGCGAAAGAGAGACTCTGATGGGTGGGGGAGGCGCCCAGCACCCACGCCCCAAAGACCGACCCCCGGACGTACGAACTACTCGCCGCGCCTCCTCATCCTCTTCTTCCTCTTCATCCTCCTCGTCCTCAAACTCCCTTGGAATGTGCGGAGAAGTGGAGACGAGTAGCCCACAGAGGCGCCGTAGTTCCGTGGAGGAGCGACGCGAGTCTCCGAGGGATTCGAGAAAGCGGACGCTCAGCGACGACATTCGACGCAATGGCCTCCGTCGGTGCACAAAGGTGCCGCGCCACACCCTCTCGCCCACGGCCGGCGGCGGCGGCGGCGGCGAGGGCAAGGACGGCCTCAAGGGCCTTCCAAGCGGCGGTCGGAACGGAGTCAACGGCCTCCGGAGGCTGAATGGGACTTCACCGCACGTGAACGGCGTCGTCAGCGACCTGAAAGTAGCGGTAGCGGCGGCGGAGATGCTGCGGAGCACCTTCAGCCGGCTCACCGCCCTGCCCTGCACGTGCCCCGAACAACAGCAGCAGCAGCAGCAGCAGCAGCAGCAGCAGCAGACTCCACCCACGTCGGATCGGCGAGGGCGTTCGGGAGGGAACACTCCTGGTAGTCCCACCACGCGGTCGGGTCAAGGGAAGATCACCGAGTACTTCACGGCAGAAGTGAAACACCGGGTCTCCAAGCTGAACGGCTTCAAGAAGGACTTTAATGACGTCAAGCTCGACCTGCTCGAGTACGGAAAGAGCAACGGGTTCAAGTGTGACCATGTTCTGAACGGGCGAGTGAACGGTGTCAAGAATGACAAGTTGGGTGCGCTGGCCCTCGGGGTCAACGGCGTGCGGAGAAGAGCGGCGTCAGGGCCAGAGTCCCACAAGG
Organism: Oratosquilla oratoria; assembly: GCF_046742065.1. Taxonomy (NCBI): domain Eukaryota; kingdom Metazoa; phylum Arthropoda; class Malacostraca; order Stomatopoda; family Squillidae; genus Oratosquilla; species Oratosquilla oratoria. The sequence continues at coordinate 56,699,388 of NC_134790.1, forward strand.
TGGTGTCCCCAGGTAATGATCTCTGTGGCTCCGAAGGGAAGGAGCACCCTCATGCTAAGAAGGACCAGACCAACAACCACCACAACAATAATAACAACAATAACAACACTGTGTTCACAAGTGCCAAGACTGGGGCCTTGGTGTCGAGTCGGTCGAGCAGAATTCAACAACAGCAGCAGCAGGAGGTGGAGGAGGAGAAGTCCTCCTCCTTTGCCGAGGACAAGGAGAGCCCGAGGGAGGCAAGACTGAAGGAGTCCCCCTCGAGGGTCTCTGGTGGTACCGTAACGAGGGGTAGCGCTGCCACCACCGCTGCCGGCGGTGTCCACTACGCAACACCGCCCGTCGACGGCGGTAAGCAGGCGGCAGTATCGCTGAGGGCGCGACCCACTCAGGGAAACAGCGCTACACCTCAGGGCGTCTCGGCGTGTAGTGCAGGTCCGCCCCATCCCTCCTCCCCTCCGTCGCCAGCATCGCCCACCGGCTCTAAGGCGGCGGCGGCGGCGGCAGCAGCGACCTCCTCGTGTTCATCCTCCCCAAAGGTCTCCCATGAGGGGAAGCGTCAGAGCAAGACCCTGAACGGGTTTTGTGTCCCGGCTCCTCCGACCGGGACCGGCAATAGCAGTTCGCCAAAGGCTGCCGTCGCCGGCACCCCGACGGCATCGCTGGGCGGTGCCACCAAGGGACGCCCCCCTGTCAGGTTCCCTGCTCCGGAGAAGAAGAAGAAGGACTTCAGCGTCGATGTGTGCCGCTGGCAGGGCTGCAACCTTCGCCTGGATGCCTCCACGTCCCTCCTCGAACATATCCAGGTGAGTTTTCCTCCTCCCCCTCTCTTTCACCTTGTGAGCAAACTCCGGGGTGGCATAATACAGGAGTCCGATTGCTCTGTGGGGACTCGGCAATTTTATTCTGTAGCGTTCCGGCCTTGTACGTGGGAGGCGTGCTCGATTCCCGGTGAGTGTCATCCAAATGTTCCAGTCGCATTTCCCAACCCTTCTCAGTAGTAGAGGTGCGGGACACCATTGCCGCATGTCACTGATGACACCTAGTATGGTCGAGCTGTCAACTCTGTTTTCAGATTATATTCACAATCGCACTCATTGTAACATCCCTAACCTTACCAAAAACGGACGAAGGCAACATGATGAGACACAAAGGTTGTATAGTTTCCCAGGTACAGGCCAGTGGTCTTAGAGTGGATGATAAACTTAACAACAACAACCCACACACATACAAACATACGAATCTAGGGTGGACTGGGGTGGGGTTGGGGCTACCAGGTTTTGTTTCATGGTCACAACCCACCACTGGTAAATTGACCAAGGATCAGTGAATATTACAATGGAAAGCTAGATGTTTCCGTGTCAGTTGCCATTGGCATTGTGTGACTGCAAACAGCGAAGTTGTTGCTAGACTGTTTCATTCAGTCAAGGGCAGAATGGAAGTCTCGATGGTTCGAGACCTCTTTTTATCAGAAGTCCTCCCTTTTAATTAACAAAGTCGCCTGGGCAGAACAAGAAGTTGTCGAGGTGGAGAGTGTTGGTGTGTTGATGAATGGGTTGAACCACCCAAAGAGTCGAGAGAAGCTTCCAATGCTCGATGGGACCCGGGTACCGAAGACAACTGACCAGGAAGGACCTGGCTGGTAACGTTATCGGAGGTGTGCTGGTCTCGCGCTCGCTTAGCTATGAGTTCGAGTCCCGTACTTCTCTCCGATTCCCAGCCGTGACTGTTGCCTGACCCTGAACAGCCCCTAAAGCGCATCATAGCTTCGGCCTCAGCTACGTGTCTTTGGCGTAGGCCCCTCACCTTCCCTTCTACTAAGGTTGAATACAGATGGGAATTCCTGGTCCATATTAGCGGGTGTAAAAACGTGTCTCTCCACACACATATTATGCATGCATACATATACGGTCACACACAGGAGAGACAGAAGGTGGAGAGACGAGATCGAGAAGTTTGCAGGAGTGACGTGGCAGAGGATGGCACGGTCGTGTGATTCATGGAATACTATGATGGAGGCCTTTGTTCAGCAGTGGACTCAGGATGGCTGATTTGATTGATTGATTGATAATGTGTGTGTGTGTTATATCTATATTGTGGGTTGAGGTAAAGGCGTTGGTGGAAGAGAAGCCTTGAGCTTCTGAGGACCGGTTGCAAAGAAGAGCTGGGAAGCAAATGAGAAATACAAGAAGAGAGGAGAAGCACAGTACAAGGTCAGAGAGGCAGAGGAGAGCAGAGCAGATGTAAAGTGGGTTAGGACTTTAACGGAGAATTTCGAACATGATAAAATAATGTTTTGGAAAGAAGTTTTAAAGTGTGAGGGGAATGATTCGGGTAGAGAGAGAGAGAGAGAGGAAAAGTAAAGGATGTCGACCGACAAATGGAAGTGAAGGCGGGGAGGGGAAAGTGGGTAGATTGTTTTAGGGATTGATTGATTGATTGTGGCAGTGAGAGACGCTAGGAAAATGACTGATGGAGAAGAAAACGACAGGGCTATAGGAAAATATGAGATACAATGGAAGAGGTGAAAGCTGGTAAAGCACCTGGGTTAGGTGGGTGCCACGTGGAGTGTCTGACAAAGGGAGGAACAATCTTAGTGGATTGGCTAGTAAGATCTAATATGTGCTTAAAGTAGTGGACTGGAGTTTCACTATATCAAGAAAAAAGATGAATTTGAACATTGTAGTTTTAGAGAGATCAGTCCTTTGAAGATAGTTAATAAGACGTATAGGAGAGCGAGTTCATTGAAATGAAGTTTGGGCACTGTTTTTGTGTTATGTCACCGTGTTTGTTCAGTGTGTACATGGATGCAGTATGGAAGATGAATACAAGGCTTATGATTAGGGTTTAGAGATGGTACGTGAGAGTGGAAGTGGGAGGCGAGCCAGTTGTTGTTTGCAGGTGACACTGCGTTTGTGGATGAGTCAGAGGCAGCTAGTGGCGGAGTTTGGGAGGATATGTAAAAGGAAAAATCCAAAAGTAAATGTGGACTTGCGTAATGTGATGAAATGTATAAGGGGAGAGGGTAGAAGTGAAATGGAGTAAAGTTAAGAAGAGAGGCTTGAGGAAGTGATGGGCTTATTTAGGGTCACTTGTATTTTATAGGAGGGAATGGCGGAGTGGAGGTGGAGGTAAATTATAGAGTAAGGGGGGGGCAAGGAAATGTCTTGGGGGGGAATGAAATGTGCCATAAGAAATAAGTATCTGTGGATGAACGCAAAAAGTAGACTTTACGAAGGGATGAATGTGCCCACGGCACTATATGGGTTAGAGACTTTATTTTAAGGGAGTCAGAATGGAGGAACCTAAATGTGTAGGAGATAAAAGTGCTTCATGAATATGGTGGGGTTACAAGATGAAATGGAGAGCGGGGTGGAAAGAGAGCTGACAGGTTTAATGGTAGTTTGGGCTTATAGAAAAAATGAGTGAAGAAAAACTAGCGAAAGGTGTGGAAGGCAGAGGTGGATGGAGTGGTGTTGAAGGGAAGACCGAGAATGGAATAGGGGGATAAATGGGGTGGAGGGGAAAGGAGAGGGCAAGAGATAGGTGTGAGGGGAGAGTTTGTGTGGATGGCGCTGCCCAAAGGGATAGCTTACTCTCTGCCCTGTTAATTCTGGAGTGGATTGAGCTGGGGGGAGGGGGTCTCTCCATGTAATGAAGCGTTTGGGATAAACCAGCTTCGGCTGTGGAGGTGCCTTGTGTTGCTGTGTTGCACCTGCCCCGGGTAGTGGGTGAGAGATCGGGATGACCCTTCATCTACAATGAGCTAAGATAAAAGGGACGACTGGGTGTGGAAAAGGCGAAGGATGTGTGCCTTGGCTAGGCTACCCCCCTGTAAAGGGGAAAAGAACTTTTGGTGTGTTTGGGTGTTTGGTGTGTGACATGTGACAACCCAGATGCACCAGCAGTTCCTTTGACCAATAGTATAAATGACATTGGGTGTTTATTTTGAGTGGCGGCGGCGGCCGCGGCCGTGGCCGTGGCCGTGGAGAGGGGTCAAGCGGGACGAGGATCTGCATCGATTATACGTAGACTCGAGCCCCGCCAGACGAAACAGGTGGTCTGACCTGACCGGACGAAGAAGTCGAAGAAAAGGAGGAAGAGACATCAGTAGCTGGACGTATATGTGTCGGGAGTCCATGGTGTGTATATTCGCACCCTCAGGCCGTCATGGTGGCAGCGGTGGCGGTGGTGATTACCTGCTATGAGTGGTTGTGTGGAAGTTACTGGTGGTGGTTTCTTCTTGTGGTGGAAGCGGTTGTGTGCTGGTGGTGATCGTGGTCATTTGATGAATGTTGGCAGTGGATATACATGATGATGCTGGAAATGGTGCCCGCAAGTGGTCAGCAGGGGGATGACTGATTCATTAGTGGAACGTGTTACACGGATCACCTGGTGTGGTGTAGCACGACCTGAGCCACCTGCACACACACACACACACACACACACACACACACACACACACACACACACACACACACCTCGTGGCGCCGTGGTTAGAGTTCCCAATTGACGCTTCGGCGGTCCGGGTTCGAATCCCGCCCCGGGCTGAAATAATTCGAGTATCGCTGCGCTGCGGGTCTTTACTCCAACTCTCGTGGGTGGGGAGTTGGGTGTGTGTGTGCGTGTAAGGTCACAGCATTACCCATAGATCGGTCATATATGAGCTCTCTTCGGAAAGGGAAATAGCTGACGATCACGAGTCCAACACGTGATCCAAGACCATGGTGAATCACACGAGCGCGCACATGCCTAACCGTTGCCGCCACAACTGCCCTTGACCTGACCTAATCTAACCGCGCACTACGACCAGCTACCAACAACCACCACACCCTAAGCGTTGTAAACAGGAAGGCGAGTAGTTTGAGAGCCTGCCAACAAACACTCTCACCTTTGTTTTAACACAACCATGGCCATCAAACCGCCTCATGAACGCTATCACTGTGTTTTGTTTTCAACATAACCATCCCACCTGCAATGTGTGTGTGTGTGTGTGAATATATATATATATATAATATATATATATATATATATATATATATATATCATAGATTATCTTTCAGATCTTGACGCAGCCTGACTGCACTTGTGAAACTCCTTTTGACGTACAAAACTTGAGTCGACAATGCAAAATGCTACCACGGTCTTTGTTACATTAAGGATCTGTACCTCTCATTGCGAGTCCCCACTGGCGTCAGCGACAAGAACAAGACCATGTCTGTGATGGTCACCACCAGGACCACAACCTGTGACGAACCACAACCGCTAACATAGCGAGATATAAGCGTCTGTGCTACCATACCACCACAAACATCGCCAGTGGCAGAATTACACACATCATGATAACATGGTACGTCCCATGTAGAATCGTCCCCAGCTCCTCTTGTCTGAGTCTCGCCCCCAGCCACTCTCACTCTCGACACTGCTTTAGTCCGACGAGGTTTGCAGTGCCCTCCTCCTCCTCTTCCTCCTCCTCTTCTTCCTCCTCCTCCTCCTCCTCCTCCTCCTCTTCTTCCTCCTCCTCTTCCTCCTCCTCCTCCTCCTCCCTGCTGCCGTCCCTTTAAATTAGTCTAGAGTGAAACTTTTTTAAGGGAATGCCAGAACACAATGTCATACACTGTGTACTTTGTGTGTGTATGTTTGAGAGAGAGAGAGAGAGAGCACGACGTGAGAGGGAAGAGGAAACAGTAGACTTATTCCGAGTTTATTCCTCACGAATTTCGCAGTTAAGCTGATCTGCGAAATTAGGAATAAACTCGTACTAAGGCTCTAGTGGTTCCTTTTCCCACCTAGAATATATACAGTGTGTAATATATATATATATATATATATATATATATATATAGAGAGAGAGAGAGAGAGAGAGAGGGAGATGGGTGACGAATGAGAGTGGAATGGGTGCATGCCATGGCTGGCTACCTTCCTCTTTTAAGGGAAAAGAGTCCTGCTAGTATATATGTACGTGTGTGTGTGTGCGCGCGCGTGTATGCATATATATATACATACGTATATCTGTATATACATGTGCATCTGTGTGTATATATACATATATATACATATATATATATATATATATATATATATATATATATATATTTGTAAATAGTAATCCGACTGTGGGTTCTTCGTTATATATATGCGTGTGGGAGTGCGTATAACATGACACTTTAATTTTACGGGTAAATGGACTTGCAGTGATGTGTAGTTATGTCGCTGTTGACCGTGATGATGGTCTCGGGGTTGGGGCAGGCCGTGGCGACGACGACCACGGGAACAAAATGATTTGGCGATGTCGCCAGTTTCGGCAGCAGTAGCAGCCAGTCGTTGGTCATGGTGGCGGTGAAGATGATAATCAGCGTCGTCCTAATTTTTTGTCGTCAGTTGTTGTTGTTGCCATGCAACTGTTTTAGTTGTTGTTGTTGTTGCCATGTAACTGTTTTCGTGCTGCCGCCGTTCGTGATTGTAATGATAAAAAACAACGAGCCTGTAGGATTGCCCGTGACACTCAACAAGAAAATATGTTATATATATATATGTATATATATATATATATATATATATATATATATATACTTATAATGAAAACAAGTACTTTTGATATATTCTATTGGTATATGTAATTTCTTTCGTTATTATTATTATTATTATTATTATTATTATTATTATTATTACTGTTATTGTTACTATCGCCTTTGGTATTTTTGTGATTATCATTCCGTAGAGACCATTCACACAGTCTCTATGACTTCCCCATCTGGCGATATTGTCCGCGAGGATAGAAGCGCTGGTCAGTCATTGACAGTGAAATGCTAAATCTCTTCATCGTCGTAATTATTACCATCGATGTAGTCGTAAGTAAACAGAACATATTTGTACTTGGGACGAATTACCGTGAAGTGTAACGACTCGCAACAACAGCAGTGGTTGAGCGCTTCATGTTCATAGACCAGAAGAAACCTCGGGTTGGCTGCGTGCTGATACAGCAGCAGCAGTTGCGAGCGAGCGAGCGAGCGATCTAGCTTAGTGGGTACAACAGCAGCTCAACTGACGTAAGGCGTTCCCTCGTTGATGCAATTGTTGGTGTGAATGGCTAGGTAGGCAGTGACAGGACAGTTGATTGCGCTTTGCCAGCGTGGGCAACAAGGTATCCCCAAAGTATCACACAGTGTCTTTTTCCCACTTGGTTGCCCGGGTAGTAGTGTAGTTGAGCAGTCATGGGTGACGTCATGTCGTCTTGCAGTAGTCTGAAGTCGTAGAACACCACCACCCCACTACGCGACCTCATATCTACTGGCAGAGCATCTTCAACAGTTGTGGACAGATTTCGTGGATTTCATATTTCCGGGCCTGAAACCAAACGCCACAAGAAGTAACTATGATTCGTATTTCCTCTTGGGCATAATGCTGCAAGTCTCTGTAGTCGAACTTTTCAGTTTCTGAAATTTTGTTGAAGGATACGACATCTAGTCGTGAACTAGGGACGTCATCTAGATGGAGTTACGGAGACGGATTGTGACATCCGCATGGCCAGGCTCTCGCCGCAGCTATGTCGTGGTTGTAGAACACAGCGAGTCATCGACTTCGTGGTATCTGGTGTGTGTGTGTTATGGGAGAGAGATACTGAACATCGTATTTTGATAACTGCGTGTATGACGAGCGCTACAATGACAGATTTAGTTGTGATACAAAGGACATGACGAATGGTGACATCACGTCGATTGGGTGTTGATATGAAAGGTCGGCTGATTTTTTTAGGTCGCCTAGGGTGTCAAATAACTCAAATGACAAAAGGGTTTTTGATAAAGTGACAATTTGGCAGCTGTGCACGGGAAACGTGGATTGCTATTGGCAGCTTGGCTTACCACGTGTTTACGAGATGACTGGCGCTACGTGGCAAACCAGTCGTCAGTGACGGACAAGAAAACAGAAGTGGGGGGAGGGGAAGGGTGGGCCAGTATCTTCAATTTAAGTGCGTGACATACCTTTCTTTTATTTTGTTTTATTTTTCCTTCTTGGCCACCAGGCGATCTTCTTCATCTCTGGCATCCTAGCCCCGAAACACACGTAACACACACGTACGCACGCACACACACGTACACACGGACGCGCACACACACACACACGTACACACACACAAGATACAAGGCTTTCATTAAATGAGATGCTGAAGGGTGGAGGAAACGTGGTACTTATGGGAGATTTTAACTGCAAAGAAATTTGTTGGGAAGAGATAAGGGTGAGAGGATCTTTGGGGAAATATATTACTTGACTATAGAACATACAATGACACAATGGGTTAAAGAAAATACTAGATTTAGAAATAGTGAAGAACCGTCGAGACTAGATTTATTATTTACGTCAGAACCTGAAATTGTGGATAATATTGAATAAAAGACACCAATTGGGAAGAGTGACCACATATTACTTGAGTTAGAGCCAAAGGAGGAAATATATATAGAGCAATACAGAAAAGGAAGACTGATGTATAGTAAAATGGACTTTGAGAAACTTAGGAATTTTTTTCTTAAAGCGAGCTGGGAAAAAATCTACAACGAAGAAATACTAGTGGAAGAAAAGGGGATGATTCTAATAGAAATCTATAATGAAAGAGTGGATAAATATGTCCCAAAGCAAAAACAGGAAAAGGTGTATATGAAGTGCCTGTTTAACAGAAGCTGTAGCGAAGCGAAATATAAAAGAGATACAGCTTGGAAAAGATGGAAAGACAAAAAAAAAAGTGGCAAACATATCAAAGGAATGAATATGTAGAATTACGCAGGGAGGAAAAAAGAAACTATGAAAAAGACAGTAGAAAAATGTAAGGATCAGCCAAAACTATTCTAAAGATATGTGAACGGTAAACTAAAAAACAAACAAGAAATAGTGAAACTACGCCAAAGGGATATGGAATACACAGAAGATACAGAAATGGCTAAAGTCGTGAGCAAACACTTCAATTCGGTTTTCACTAGAGAAAATGTACAACATCAGGATGAAGGCCGAGAAGTTAAATACCCCCCCCCCACACACACACACACGCACATGAGGGAAATAATAGTAACACGAAAAATAATAGACCAAAGGATGAACCTTGATGTCAGGAAATCGCACGGCCCGGATGGAATCGCAAGCTGGATACTAAAAGAATGTAAAGAAGAACTAATAGACAAAATATTTAACATAATAAATTGCTCACTCAAAGAAGGAAAAATACCAAACTGGAAAACTACCGATATCGTACCAATATATAAAGGAGGAAACAAGGAAAACCCAACAAATTACAGACCGGTTTCCCTTACAAGCACGGTAGCCAAAATTTGTGAAAAAAAATTATAGAAATTAGATGGATAAAACACCTGGAGGAGAACAATATATTAAATCCGAGTCAATTCTGATTTAGACAGAAGATCATGTGCCACAAAGTTGATATATCTTTACTCAAGGCTATTAGATATAATACAAGAAAGGGATGGATGGGCTGATTGTGCATTCCTATATCTACAAAAAGCTTTTGACAAAGTACTGAACAAAAAAAGTACAAAGAAAACTGGAAACCATAGGAGGGATACAAGGTAAAATACTAAAAAGGATGGAGGATTTCTTGCATGGAAGAAAAATGAGAATAGTGCTCAGAGATAAGAGTTCTACTTGGGAAGAGGTGATTAGTGGAGTTCCACAAGGATCATTTTGGGCTCCAATAATGTTTGCTATTTATGTGAATGACATGGACGAGGGTGTGAAATTTTACATGAGCTTCTTTGCAGATGACGGAAAACTGTTGAAAGTGAGTACTGAAACTGATTGTGATTCGCTGCAGAGAGATCAGAACAGGATTTGGGAATGGAGTCAGAAGTGGGAAGTGAACTTCCATTAAGAAATGTAGCATAATTGAATTTTGAAAAAGTAAAAAAAGGATATTAGGACAATATAGAATTGGTGCAAAGGAAGTAAAGAAAGTGGGATCTGAAAAAGACCTGGGAGTAATCATCACAAAAGACATGTCCCCTGATAAACATAAACAAAATTGTTGGAAAAACCTACAACTTGGTAAGATCAATAAAGGTGGCTTTTACTTACACGAAGAAATTGTAAAGAAAATACTGGTCACACTGATAAGGCCAAGACTGGAGTACGCAGCGACACTATGGTCACCCAGTACCAAGAAGAATATGAAGAAAATTGAAAGAATCCAGAGCACTTACGAAGATGGCCCCAACACTCAAAATTGTCATGTGAAGATTGCCAAAACTTGAATTGCCGACATTGGAACAAGTAGAGAAAGAGGTGACTTGTTGACTATATAATAAGCTATCTACAGAATCATGAAAGGTATGGAAATCCTTGATAGAGAAGACTTACCAAATTGGGACTTGGAAGAAAGCTCAAATAGGGCAGTTAAAGAAGAGACCTGAAAAAGAGCAGCTTTCCCCCCCAGAGTGGTGGATGTATGGAACAAACTAGACGAAACAATAGTGTGTCCAAAAACCATACACGAAATTAAGAGCAAATTAGACATGGCGAGATACAGAGACGGGACACCACAAGCGTAGCTCCCCTAGCCGTAAGATACAACTAGGTAGGTAAATACACACGGCTGTGTTGGTACCGCGCTCATCCGCTAATTTAGTGGCCCGAGTTCGAGACTCGCCTAGGGCTAATAAATTCAGCATTGGTGCACTGCAAGCTAGCACTCCAAATCTGGTGGGCAAAAAGTTTTGTGTGCGTGTGTGTTAGGTCACACCATTACCCATGAATTGGGTCGTATTATGTCAGAGCTCTCATCCGGAAGGGTAATAACTGTCGATCACGAGCCCAACGCGTGATCCAAGTTCGTGGTGAATGACACACTTGTACTACAGAAATACATCACCATATCCCTTAACTTTATATTGTCATCATCATGCAATGAGTTCGCAAAGTACACACACACGCACGCACACACACGCACGCACACGCCGTCTTGTACTCAGTGGCCTGTCGATGGACCCAGACAGGACCGCTTTGTATTGTCGCGTTATGGTGGGTCTCGGTTCCTCTTGACAGTCGTCCTCAGGAAGGGTCAGGATACACAAGGACAGTGGCTCTGCACAGGTGGGCTGCATATTTTTCGATGATTAAATTCGTGGTGCCCCGCTCTGTTCGCCCATGAGGAGGAGGAGGAGGAGACATGGGTGTGGGTGGCGGGGCGGGGCGGCGAGAGGCGGCCCGCTTGTCGTATGTAACACGTGCTCTTGCGAGCAGACACTAAGAACTGACGCGGGCGGACGCCGGGCGTGTCAAAGAGTACCCTGCCAGCGCCGACGTAGACTGCGAAATGCTGCCGGCAGGTGGGCGGTCCGTCAGGCAGGCGGTGCAGCCGGCGAGCCGGCGGCCCACCCGGCGGACGGGCGCGCATCATCGATCCCCACCTGCCGCCCCGACACGCGCTCGCACGCACGCACGCACACACGCATGCAAGAAGGAACATGCATATTGGCGTGTGCAGTACGTGTGCTTGTACAAGATCCAAAGAATAATTGTTTTTCGTCTGGAGTAAATAGCAAATGCAGGCGTTTTCACGGCTAATGGTCCATTTAAGGAAAGCCCCTGCTGAAGTGGCGGATGATGCATCGTTCCGTGCGATTCGTGGTCATTCTTCCTTTGGTTAAATGATCCGAGTCTATAAAAAAGCGTTTTTAGCACCCAGAGGTGTCGCCAGAACAGCTGCTTAAGAAAGAACTCTGGGGTTTTATGGCTTGATTGGTACAGAAGCTGCCCTACAATATGTGATGAAAAAGTATGTGAAGCCAGATGAGAAGAACGGCAATCGTGTGCGTCAGTCAGAGGTTTCAAATGTTGAGCGAGCTGAGGCCTTCATAGGTAGGGAGGCGAAACTGATGTCAGAATAAAGTCTTATGAATGGATGATGGTGTGTACACACGCGCACACACACACACACACACACACACACACACACACACACACACACATAATGTACATGCATTACACATGCAATTCTCAAAACGGCTCGCCAGCATCGAGCTTTGTGGCGCCGCCCGCCAGATTGATATTGTGGAAGACGTCACCTATTGGCCATCTTTCTCTTTCCCTCTCTTTTACTGTGTGTGTGTGTGTGTGTGTATTTGTCTCTCTTTGTCTCTTCCTCCCACCCCGTTTGTGGCAGAAAGGGCAGAACCCGAAGCCTGTTTGCAGGTCCCCAAGGGTATACTCGGAGGCGAGGGTTGCCACAGGCCGTCGAGTTTGTACCAGTCGTGGCGCCGGGGTCTCTCTTCCAAGCGGTGGCCCACGATTGGAACAAGTTTCGGGCCGCCAACACACGCCAACCCACAACAGTGAACAAGCAGAGGTTTTTGTTGTGGGTGCGTCATGACATAACTGCTTGGGTACCGAGGGGTGCCCCCTATGACGAATAGAATAGCCTGATTGAGCCAGTCATAAAAAGTGCGCCACCTTGTGCAGAGTGTGATCATCGAACATGCTATCACCTCGTCACTATCGAGGGATGGGGGTGGGGATATTATCCACGCAGGTAAATAGAGCCGATTGCCTGTATGGCGGCAGTAGCCACAATTATTTGTAAAAGGAAAAGTGACGCTCGCCAAAATTAACGTGAAGGGATTCTCGATATGTGTGTATGGACTTGAACGGGGGAGAGGGGATGTTTGTTTATTTTGAAGCGATTAAAGTCACTTGGCGTTAGCCATATTTAAATCTTAGTGTATGTGTGTGTGTGTGTGTTTGTGTGTGTGTGTGTATTTACCTTTTTGTATTTTGTGTGAGAAGAGTTATGCTCGTAGTGACCCGCAGTTGTATCTTTCCGCATCCAGTTCTTTCTTAAAATCGTGTATAATTTTAGCTCTCGCTGTTTTCTTTCAATTTATTCCATGTATCTATTACTCTGTGTGGAAAGCTGTTCTTTTTCAAATCTCTTCTGTAACTGTCCTTCTTAGGTGTCTTCTCGTGTCCTCTTGTGTTTCTTCTGTCCCATTGAAGTATATCATCCCTATCAAGGATTTCCATTTCAGAATGCTATAGATGGTTATCAAATTTCTCTTTGCTCCAGAGTTAGCAAGATTATTTTGTCCAATCTTTGTTCGTATGTCAACTTGCTAAGTGCTGGTGCCATCTTTGTCACTGCTCATTGAATTCTTTCTTGTTTCTTTGTGTTTTTTATCTTACTGGGTATACATAGTGACGCTGCATATTCTAATTTTGGTCTTATCAGTGTAAGTAGTTTTCTTTACCATTTCCTCGTCCATGTAGTCAAAGGCCACTTTCATTTATCTTATTAAATTGTAGGTTTCTCCAACAATTTTGTTTACATGTTTGTTTGGTGACATGTCGTTTGAGATAATTACTCCTAGGTCTCTTTCTGAGTTTACTTTTGTAACTTCCTTTGTTCCAATTTTGTATTGACCGGGTATTCTATTTTTGCTTTTTCCAAATTCCATTATACACTACATTTCCTAATGTTGAAATTCACTTCGTTCTTTTTACTCCATTTCCAGACTTTGTCCAAGTCTTCCTGAAAAGATTTGCAATCTTCTTTACTTACTCTCTCTTCAATAGTTTCGCACCATCTGCAAAGAAGTTTATGTGACATTCGATTCTTTCATCCATGTCGTTTATATAAACAGCAAACATTATCTGAGCCAACACGGAGCCTTGGGGGACTCCACTTATCATGTTTACCCAATTTTGAGTTCTCTTCTCTAAGTACCACTCTCATTTTTCTTCCGTTCAAGAAGTCTTTCATCCATTCCAATAATTTTCCCTGTATTCCACCTATTGTTTCAATTTTTCTTAGTAGCTTTTTGTGTGATACTTTGTCAAAAGCCTTTTGTAAGTCCAGGAAGGCACAGTCTGCCCAGTCATCTCTTTCTTGTATTATGTCTGCCAATCTTGAGTAAAAGCATATTAAGTTTGTAGTACATGATCTTCCACTTCTGAGATTGTTGTTCCATTAGAAATTATTTTCAAGAAATCAGTCATATCCGGAGATGTCCCAAGAGTATGGAAGCTAACTAACGTTACTCCCATATTCAAAAAGTTAACAAAAAAGAAACCAGATAACTACAGGTCTATAAGCTTGAGTTCAGTCGTAGGAAAAAAGATGGAAACTGTCAATCGAGATGCTATCGAACACCATTTAGAAAGTAAATGTTTGATAAATGATAACCAGCATGGATTCAAACGGAAACGTTCTTGCGTAACTTACTCGAATTATGACAAAATAGACTTAGTATATCTAGACTTTAAAAAATAACAACAACAACTTTTGATACCGTCTCCCACGAAAGACTACTTATTAGATTAGCTTCACACGAAATAAGTGGCAGCCTATTAAGTTGGACTAGTAATTGGTTAAACGATCGAAAACAGAGTTGTTGTAATTGGCAAAACTTTTAGATGGAAAAATGGTACGAGCGGAGTTCCTCAAGGTTCCGTTCTTGGGCCACTTCTATTCATAGTATATATAAATTATATAGACCACGGGCTCTATTGTCTCCAGATTTGCTGTTGATACAAAAATGTGCGGAATGGCAAATGATTATATAAACCAATCAGATATTCAAGAAGTTTTAGACTACAGCAATGGTCTGAAGAGTAATGAAATTTAACACAAGTAAATGCAAGGTTATGCACATAGATAAAAATAACAGTATGATTACAAGTTTTTTGGAAATTCGTTAACAAAAGTGGATAGTGAAAAGGATCTCCGCTTCATTATCGGTAATGATTTAAAATCATCTAAGCAGCGTATTTCAGCCTCTGAGAAAGCAAATACGATTCTAGGACTGATTGCCCGATCTAAAAGTAAATTTTACTAAAGACATTGACATATTGGGAAAAGTACAACGGCGAGCCACAAAACTGATGCCAAACATTAAAAATAAATCATACGAAAATCGACCTAAAAAATATGAATCTTTTCCCTTAAAAAACAGTAGACTCAGAGGTGGCTTGATACAAATCTTTAAGATTTTAAAGGGAATTATCATCAAAAGTTAAATTTCACACAGAAGATCAGACAAGAAATAATGGTCTCAAACTATCAGAAAATAGATTTAACTTAGAAGTGGGTAGAAACAAATTCGCCGACCACGTAGTTAATGAATGAAATAAACTTCCTGCAGAGGCAGTCTAATATAATTCAGCTCGAAGCTTTAAGATTCGTTTAGATAAACACCTGAGCAAGATACTGTAATACCTGCCATTTATTTAATATATTTTATATGTTTATTATTTATATGTTTATTATTATTTGATTATTATTTATTATTATCTGTCCATTTATTATTATTTACTATTTATGTTTATTTAACTTTACCTATTTCTTTATTTTATTA
Organism: Oratosquilla oratoria; assembly: GCF_046742065.1. Classification (NCBI taxonomy): domain Eukaryota; kingdom Metazoa; phylum Arthropoda; class Malacostraca; order Stomatopoda; family Squillidae; genus Oratosquilla; species Oratosquilla oratoria. Next base: position 56,714,738 of record NC_134790.1, read on the forward strand.
TTATAATTTATATTATTTTTATAATTTTTCGTTTCCGACCTAATTATGGACCAAAAGGTCTCCTGTCGGCATGCTCCTTTGTTAATCCATTGTAAGCCCCACCAGAGGAGGGGTATTTCATTCTTGGTGGGGCACAGGAAACAAAGAATTGCTGTTGAAGTCGGAATATTTTGTGTAACTTAGGGGGGGGGACACACGTAAGCAAATCGTGGCGGCGGATAGAATCCAATTGCAAATTGCCTCTCAACCCCTTCAAGAAGTTAACCCAAACAGACTTTAACTCAGGACAGTAAGGCCCCTCAATTTTCTTTTCAAGTCGGGGGAAGAGCAAGGGAAGGGGGGGGGGGGTTCGGGAAGGGAATGTATCGGTAAGTGGCACACAACCTGGCCCATTTGGCCACCAGCCATCCTGTATCATCTGTCCCCGTTACAATGTAGCGGAAGACACACACACATGCATACATACATATTTTGGTACAGTGAGTGGCTTCACAGGCTGTCACATTGCAGGCCCGAGACCGAGCCCCGCTCAGGGCTTGAGTGTATCAATGGTGCAAGTCGTTACTGTACCTTGATCAAGGGGATGGGTGTACGATGTGTACGAGTGTCTAAGGTCACATCATTACCTGTAGGTCGAACCACAAGCTTTGAGGTCTCATTCGAAAGAGTAATAGCTCTCCCCCTACCCCCCCTCTCTTTCTCTCTCTCCTTTCTTCTCTCTCCTCTCTTCCCTCCTCCCTCCCTCCCTGCCTCCCTCCCTCCCTGCCTCTCACTCTCTCCTCAGTCTCTCATTTAATCTGGATAAGTGCAAGACCATGTATATCGGGCACGCAAACCAGAAGGCAGACTATTACTCCTCTGGGTCATGACATAGCAAGTTCAGAACTGGAAAAAATATATGGGTGTCCTGGTTAGCAGCGACCTCAAGTCCTCAAAACAGTGTATTGAAGAAGAAAAGAAAACACAAAGGCCTTTTAGGTTACATCAGAAGACGGTTTTGTTACCTGAACCTAGAAATAATCTTGACGCTTTACAATTCTCTAGATCGTCCCCATCTAGAATACGCCGTCCAGTTTTGGTCGCCGAACTTGAGGATGGACGTTCAGAGGCTAGAACGAGTTCAGGCACGAGCAACGAAATGTATTCCCGCCATTAGACACGTGGGCTACCAGAAGCGTCTCAAGACTTTTGGGCTCTTCTCCAGAAACCAGGAGATTGCGGGGACAGATTTTAAAAATATTTTAAGGATTTGATAACATTCACTATCGACATCTCTTCAGCTTGAACATGAATGCCATTCGCAATCACGGGTGGAAGCTCAATCCCTTTCCTTACTCTTGTGACAAGGTTGGTATCGTTTTTACCTATAAAATGTGCGACACTGAAACTGACTGCCAAAGAACGTGGTAAACAGTTCCTCAGCTGAGCAGTTCAAAAATCGATTAGACAAGTGCTACAAACATTAGTGTAAGTACTAGTGTGAATCCTCGGTAACCTTTTAACGTTACGTCCTCGGTATGGTTTGTAAAACCTTTTGAGGTGCCGAGATTCTTTGTAATTCTCCTTTCTCCTCTCTCCACTCTCTCCACCCCACTCTTCATTTCACTTTCTCCTCTCTCTCTCTCTCTCTTTCCCCACTCTCCTCTCTCTCTCTCTCTCTCTCTCTCTCTCTCTCTCTCTCTCTCTCTCTTTCCCCACTCTCCTCTCTCTCTCTTTCTCTCTTTCCCCACTCTCCTCCTCTCTTTCCCCACTCTCCTTCTCTCTCTCTCTCTCTCTCTTTCCCCACTCTCCTCTCTCTCTCTTTCTCTCTCTTTCCCCACTCTCCTCTCCCCCTCTTTCTCTCTCACTCACTCTACCTCTCTCACTCTCCCTCCCTCCATTCTGGCCTCTCCCAGTGGTGTGCACGAAAACGATCGCCCTTGTCTACCGGATCAATCAAATGGAAGCCTCAAACGACGGGTTAGTGGGAGGGGGGTGAGGTGTGAGGGGGGTCTGGCACCTGAATAGAATGGTATAGTCAGTATGGACACGATAGTCATCGTCATCCATAAAAAAAAAAAAAAAATCCTTTTCCAGTCTTTGAGCACAGCGTAGATTTTGTTGAAACCCTTTATGGTCTGCGAACACACAGTCTTTTGCGGTTAAGTATTTCCCAGGTCTTTCGCTCTGAACATCTGGAAACTGCTTTTTGACATTCTTCGCACTCTGTTTCTTTCTCAGTTTTGCGTGCTTGCAGTATGATCACATACGGGTGCGCGCGCACGCGCACACACACACACACGCGCGCACACACACACACACACACACACACACACACACACACACACACACACACACACACACACACACACACACACACACACACACACTCTCTCTCTCTCTCTCTCTCTCTCTCTCTCTCTCTCTCTCTCTCTCTCTCTCTCTCTCTCTCTCTCTCTCTCTCTCTCTCTCTCTCGGGTGCAATCGTATGTATGAGTCATATTATTCCTCTCTCCCTCCTTTCCTTCATTGCTGATATTTCCAACGACGCTGCTCAGTCTGTACGGCAGTGTGATGCCCCTTTCTAGCTCTCTCTCTCTCTCTCTCTCTCTCTCTCTCTCTCTCTCTCTCTCTCTCTCTCTCTCTCTCTCTCTCTCTCTCTCTCTCTCTCTCTCTCTCTCTCTCTCTCTCTCTCTCTCTCTCTCTCTCTCTCTCTCTCTCTCTCTCTTTCTCTCTCTCTCTCTTTTGCAGTGGGTTTACGAAGCATAATCTGGACTTGAGTGAGATGGCGACCAATTTGGGTTATCTGTCTCCAGACGATCTTATGCTGGCGAGAGGGAGATCTTGACCACAAATGGGTAGTGTGATGGATAGCCTGTGTGCGCATGTGGGTGTGACTTTAGGTGCACAAGAGTAATGCTGTATTGTGTCGTGTACGTGTACGTCCCGGGGCACGAGCATTGCCAGTTTCCCTGCCACCCTGGTCGTCGTTGGCTGTAGGACAGGTGACCTTGAGGTCGCTCCTGTTACCGGCTCCCGGCGCGTCTGTACCGCAGGTCGACGAGACGAAGCGAGACGAAGCGACGGGATGTGCTGGAATACGCCCGGAGGGACTCGTTGTCTCCGTCGGAAGGGAAGGGAAGGGACAACACCCGAGTTTGCGGGAAGGAAGGAGACGGGCCAGTAGTTCGCATGGCGGGTGATCTTCTGAAAGGTACCGGGGGTGGGGGGTAATGGGACAATTTCGCCAGGAGATCCACCGGAAACAAGTCGAGACTAAATCCTTGGAATACCAAAGCTGAATTTTGGTAAAAAGGGAAGGCAGAAGCGCTGGAGACGAAGGGAGTCACCCGTCCGGTTTTGATAGCCCGCTCAGTGCACCACCAGCCTATTCCCTGGCGGACTAACCTCCGCACCCCCACCACGGCGGCTTAACCAATAAAGCGCGAGAGAGAGAGAGAGAGAGAGAGAATTGCACATCCACGGTTAGGTGAAGATCCTGTGCATGCCAGGAGGCTCCCGTCACCTTTGCCCTGTGAGCTTGGACTGCTTGGGCAGGTAACGTCGCTGCTGAGAATCGGAAAGGAGTGCGAGATTCGAACCCTCAAAGCGAGACCAGCACGCTTCCGATTACGCCACCAGCGCATTAGATAAGAAAGGACGAAAATGATGACAGATGTTCGTACTCAATGGAAAGAAGGTGTGGAAATGGGGCGGGAATAAGACCCTAGGTAAACCAATTGGAAGTTGTTACGAAGGAAGGACAATAGGGACCATTTTTAAGTTTGAGCCTTCAAAATGCACAACTGTTTTGTTCGTGGATGTTGACATTTTCTTTCTGGAGGAATGTGCAAGTAGTGCTGTGTGTGTGTGTGTGTGTGTGTGTCCTTATGCACATAATAATAATAATAGAAGGTTTATTTCAATTGCAGTAGTACACTGACAATAATACATTGCAAAAGCTGATTAAAAATATAGGACTTAGAGTATCTACACTGTATAAGTTCACATGGAGTTGATTATGTGCACAATGGATGGGATGGCATTGTTTTTGTAGCGTTCAGTCCTTGGCACTTTGATTGGTACGAGCCTATTTCTATGTCTAGTACATGTGTGTACACCTCCTGTAGATACGGTCCAATATGTAGTGTAAATCCGGAGGACGGGCTTGTATGTGCCTGGAGTCCGGCGGCCCGTGTGCACATCTATCCCCGAGCGAGCGGGGGGTGGGGGGTGCCTGCTCAGTATCATGGCGGTGGGGGGGGGGGGCACTGCCAGTGAAGAGGGTAGTGTGCCGCACACTGTGTACAATCTGTCCGGCACGGGTGACTTTTTGAGAGGATGCAATTTTGTCCAGCTGAAGGGTGAACTTAGGGCAGGTAGGACCTCTCGCTCTCACATACATATATGTATGTGTATATTATACTGGCCATGGGCAAAGTTTTCTTACATAGATTGATTGAGACCCCCATTTGTCCCAGGTGGGGTCAAACAACCGCCCTTCTCATCCTAATTTTTCATCCTTCCTCCATGAACTAACTCGTGCGCCGGGGGCGGGTATTATGCCGTGCCGTGCTCACTTTGACCCGGCTTGAGAGCTGTGCCATCAAGATTCTTCTCTTCATGCGGCGATGGAAGGGGCTTGTGTTATCTTGTAGGTGTTGCAGATGTCTGCAGCAGTAGAGCAATGTAGGTTGCAGTACCAAGAGTACAGTAGGGTGCGTGTATGGCTCTCAGGGCAGTAGAGACTGGATACCAGCTGTGTCGGCCGTCGCGCTTGTCCCCGATGCCACTCTCTATCCGCCGCTGGATGGCCGGGTGCCGAAGGGGCAAGGGTAAGGCGGCTTCGGTTGTGTGTGTGTGTGCGTGTGTGTGTGCGTGCGTGCGTGCAGGGGAAGTGACGAGGTAGGGAACGGGTAGGAGGTTTCGGGGTGCTTTTGTGTGTTTGAATAAGAAATAGGAAAATCATCGTACGCGACGTGGGCCAGACGAGCCGGGCGAAAACCTTCGCGGATCGGTGGTATGCATACCTGGACGCATGCCCCTTCCCTCCGCGCCGCACGCGCGCGCGCGCGGATCAATGGTATTGTGGTATTGCGCTCTATCACTAATTCAGTGATCCGAGTTCGAGTCTTCCGTAGGGCTGAAAACTTCACCGCTGCGCTGCGAGTGGTGGACAAGAAGTTTGTGTATGTGTGTGGGTGGGTGTAAGGTCACATTATTACTCATAGATCGGGCCATGTACAAACTCTGAGCTCTCATCCAGGAAGGTGGTAAAAACTGTTGATCACGAGCCCCACGCGTAATCCAAGACCGTGTCGAATCACACGCACAAGCGCGCGCGCACGTGCACTCTTTCTCTCCCTCCCTCCGTCCCTCCCACCCTTTCCCTCCCCCTCCCTCTCTCTCTCTCTCCCTCTCCGTCTCCCTCCCTTTCCCTCCCTCTCCCCCTCTCCCCCTCTCTTTCTCTCTCTCTCTCTTTCTCTTTTTCTCTGTCTCTCTCACACACACACACACACACACACACACACACACTCTCTCTCTCTCTCTCTCTCACACACACACACACACACACACACACACACACACACATACACGGGAAAGGCACACACGCCAGCAGCAGAAGCCGTAGCCTGTCACCAGAACGGAGCCTGGCGGCGTTTTGTACTACTGTTATCCCGTGTACGTCTTCCCAGGGTTAGATTAAATCCACCCACCAGAGCGTCGGTGAGGGAAATGTATTCTACGCGAATAGATACCGATTTACACGCGGAGAAACCTGCACATACACATTTTCACCACATTTTCCCTCCAGTGTATGCGTGCAGACGAAAACCATCCCGTCAGAAGAGTCGTGGGAAAGGTCAGTCTGGACTCATTCGAGTACAAGTGTACTCTGCCATCCGGTTGAGATTAGGTTGGTGTAACCGAACAGGCGTCGTTTTAGTCATGCAAGTAGCTCGTGAACGACTCACCATGGGGCTAATAAGTGTCAAGGGTGGATGATTGAGGTTTGCAGTTGTTGGGGCAGCACTGAAAATGAATAGAAAAGGAGAGTTAATGGCAAAGATTAGAAAGCATGAGAGGAAGTAGAGAACTGGCGGTAACACAACAGGCCAAAGGGGGACGGAATGAGGCCGAGCAGGCGAGGTCTCGTAATTTCTGGTTTGGATGGGGTGGCAAGGTGGGAGTGCTGCTAAGGTATGCACTGCATAAGAAGATACGTGGGAGGAGAATGGGGACAAGGTCAGGGGTCGGGTGGTTTGACTGTCAGAGTTTCTCAGTATCGTAGGTCTATGTTATACCCCCCCCCCCCCCCGGGCTTACTGGTGTAATGGTACCGCGCTCGACTGCAGACTCGGTGGTATGAGTTCTAGTCGTCCTTGGCTGAAATAGTCGCAAGTCTGGAGGGTGACACTGCTCTGGTGGACACGTAGTAGTTGTGTGTGTGTGTAAAGTAATAACATTACCCAATGCCCATAGGTCGGGTCATGTATGAGCTCGAGCTCTCGTCCGTGAGGGTAATAACTGTCGATCACAAGTCCAACGCGTAATCCAAAACCTTGATGAATCATACACCAGTTTCTCTGCACGCCTTTATTGAAGGACTTCGACAGAAATGGCAAGTACCGTACGTCGACCTGGGGACGTGGCGGTCCTGGAACCCCCCACCCCCCACCCCCGTGGCACTCGATAGGCGTTCACCGTCATGGACGTGGCTGGCTGGCTGGCACGTGAACCCTGAAGAATTTTTACTCAGTCTGGCTTTAGTGACCACATTGGAGGGTTGACTCCCTTCCATACGGCAGAGTACTTATCCTTTTACTCTGGCTGCCGTGAGGCTATTTGAATCACTTTGTGTGTGAGAGAGAGAGAGAGATGTATAGACATATATATATATATATATATATATAGATATATATATGAATAATATGTATATATATATAAAATTGTGTATATATGTATGTGTGTATATATATATATATATATATATATATATATATCTGTGTGTGTGTGTGTGTGTGCGTGTGTGTGTGTACTGTATAAGCCGACATGTCATGAGGCTGGGCTGGTGTGAAGGTGGCCTCTGGGCCGCCAACCCATCTCTTACTCGTTAAGTGGGAGCATCCTGTCTCAAACCGTGCCCCATTTAACGTTCTATTCATTGCCTACATAGGAAGTAATACAAATGATAATATTTTAGTAGTAATGAGGATAGTAAATGTAAGTATAGTAATGATAGTAGTAACAATAATAGTTATAGTAGTGAATAACAAATCAAGTTTTCGCACGATCCACTTCCGCCAAGGTCTGTGCCAATGCAAGTAGAGGGGGGGGTCGTCTCCATAACCACGACTCCAGCACGGGAGCCGCACCTGTGACTCGTCGTCTGGCAGTCGTGCCTTCTTCCTATGACGATGACCACCGTTTCAGCTTCGTGACATGTAACTATCATGATCCTGACATAATCGCCACTGAAGGACATGCCCCAGTGACCTGCACACCGGAAGGGGAGTGGGGGTGGGGATTCTGGGGCCAGCGACATACTTGGCACTCCGACCACAGCCGCGGGGTTGCTGGACCGCCACAGCGGCGTTCGCATAGGGAGAGGGCTACCAGCGGCCCATACTACCAGCAGCCCCGAGGCTGCTACCACCTGTTGCCTGTTCATTGCAACAATCTGAGTTCTCCCCTGCTGCTTATATGCGTGGATAAGCATTTTGTTTATTTGTTTGTTTACCTGCGGGGCCTGTCCTCCACGGAGGCGCAGCAGCCCGGAAAGGAGCAGTAAGGGGTGGCACGCAGGGCCGCGCAACCGGTTGGGTCGGGGGTCGGGGCTGAGAGATGAGTTACTTGGCTTCGTTGCGTAATAATGTGTTAATGACATTAATTTATTTTTTTCTACAGTAATATTGCTATCGTTCACTCAAGCTTTTCTCTTGTCAGGAGATGTCTAACTGCAGTTTCTCCTTTTTTTTCCCGATAGGTTGTCACCTTTCCTATGTTTTCTCTGGCCAGTGTTAATTCTTTGTAAGCACAATAAGTTATCTAAGTTACCCTTCACTGCCTAGCCTTACAACTGTGACAAGTATGTGTTATACTGACCGGCGCCAGGTCATTTTTATAGAGCTGAAATGAGCCTGTGACCGGTGGAAAGGGTCAATTACGACCACAGCACTCGCTACTCTCACCGGCCACCGCTATTGCCATGCCATGGTGGATGCAATCGGAAGGCGCGAGCGCTCGGTGTTTGTGTGTGTAATGCACGTGTAGGTCTTCTCGTGTGTGTGTGTGTGTGTGTGTTATCCATCTGTACATGGGTTATAGGGGTGTTGATGGTACCTGGTTTGAGGGTAGGGTCGGATCACCTCGTAAGGACCACCAGACCGCGCCGCGCCGCGCCATGGGAACCTGAGTGATACGTTTCGTCTTTTGTTTGAATACACAATGGAAGGGAGGGGAGGAGGAGGAGGAGGATAAGGATATGGATATCCACGACTGCCGTTAGGTTCAATAAAATCGCTGTGCGGCGACCAGAATGAAGTCGACAGATCCGCCAGGAGGAGGGGGTGCGGGGTTGCGTTTGTCCTCTATTTTCACCCCTCGGTGGAGGGGCTGTCACTATGATTTAACACTCTTCCTATATTTTACGATTTCAACAGTTATTCTGCCTGCCGTCAAGTGATTATTCGGCGAAAACCTTGAAGGTGTAATGGAGACAAGTCTCTCTCTCTCTCTCCCTCCCTCACTCCCTCCCTCTCTCCCCTTTGGCATATAGGCACAGAAACAAATGCACGAGTAGTCAGCAATGAGTGAAAGGTTTAAACCCTGGTGAAATTGTCATTATTTATCCTTCCGGTCCTTACTTCAACGCCTGACCACCCATCGGGGATTGTTAGGTCTGTGTGGGCTTAGGTTGCCATTATGATTCTATCCCAGATGCATACAGCAGCACCCCTCCTTTCTCAACCGCCATGTAGGGTGTTCAGTATGTAAATATCATGTAGTCTGTAATTTCAGACACGACTACGGACCATAGTCTCTCAACATTCTTTTACAATAGTGGCAGACTAATCTTCACACCAGATTCCTGATCGCTTTTAACTTCTATCCCTATTTGTTACTGTCTTCCTCATGTCTCAGACATCATCGATGGCCACAGATCTTCATTGCCATGTTATCTGTCCTAGGACAGAAGCGCTGGTTTTCTCCGGCGAAATATTAAAATCATCCTCACTCTGAACCTCACCAGAAGGGTACCACACAGCAGATTATAATCGGCTGGTCTTGGCCATCATTAAAACTAATACCTCCCCTTGGTACGACGTGAAGTTCTTTTCATTAGAGGTATTGCCAGAAAGAAAGGTGCTGTTGCATTTGTCACTTGGTATTCATCATGTACAGAATGTGTGTGTGTGTGTGTGTGTGTGTGTAGGCCAGATCGAGGTGACCACCTTGGGGCTAAAACCCTCAGAGGGCGTAAGGGACGTGTGCACACTGTACGGGATCATTCCCTGTGATACAGTAGTAGTAGCAAGAACAAGACTACGCACGGGTGCTAGGCCCAGCGAGCCCAGATTAGCGGAAATTACATCAAATGGCAGCGTGATACATTAAATAAATGAATGAATAGGTAAACATTCACACACACAAATAATAATAATAAAACGCCCCTAGGATATGTTCACGCCCATTTCCGTGTTTAACCCTTTGGGTGGCGCCAGGTGATTTTAATCGACCAAAGGGACCTTTCTCTTACTCAGTTGGTTGTCAGGCCGGACGGGCCTTCACCGCTTTCACTATGCCTCTCCAGATGGTTCTATCATCTGTCAATTCTTTCCAGTCCTCTCTTGGTGCCACCCTTTCCACGTCCTTCTTTATTCCATCCATCCATTTGCACCTGGCTCCCTACTGGTCGTCTGCCCTCTACTCCTCCTTCCATCACCTTCCTTGGTAGTCTGCCTGCCTCCATTCGTAGGCAGTGTCAGCCCACCTTGCTCTTCTTCACCGTATTTCATCATGAATGTACGGTTGTCGGGTCTGATCTCTAATTTCCCTGTTATGTCTTCGTCTCCATGCCCTCTTATGCCCTGGGCTTTCACTTTATTTAGGAGTCTCTGGTGGGGCACCTTGTCAAACGCTTTGCTAAAATCTAGGTAAGTAAATCGTAACCATCATTGTTATTTGATGCCTCGTAGACATTAATGTAAAAAGATTAGTCACACATTACTTAGCCTTTGTGAACCCATGCTTTGCGTCACGAATCAAATTATGTTTCTCGATGTGATCTCTGATTCAATTAGTTATTATTGATTCTAATATTTGATCTAAAACCGACGTCAAACTGATTGGACCGTAGTTATGCATAGACGATTTATCACCCTTTTTGAAAAACTGACAAAGTTTGCCTGCCCCTAAGAAAAGGCATTAATCCAGTGTCTGCAGACTTATTAAATATTTCTGTTAACTGGTTGCAGATTTCAAATTTACACTGAGCCCTAGGAAAAATTTCGCCTGGACCCGAGGATTTTGTATTAAATCTTTGTCTGTTGGACTACTTTCCTATTAATGTTAATTTTAGTTAGTCTACTTCCTTCAGCTCCTCCGAAGATCGGGCCGCAGTCAGTCATATCAAACCTCTCCTTGTAAAAACCGTGAGAAAATATTTATTAAACGCCTCGCTCATTTTGGCCCCCGAATCTATCAGGACATATTCGTCGTTTTTAATTGGGCCTATCCTTCTCTTATATTTTGTTCTGTAAATATGAAAGAAGCCTTTTGCGTTGGATCTAGCTTGTCTGGCAACAGTAATTCCGTAGTTATTCTCGCCGTGCGTGTGTTCTTTTTAATCAATCTAGCCATATCATTATGTTTAGATACAAAGTGTGTATCCCCATTTTTTTCTCTGACGTAAAGCCCTCTTTTTATTCCGATGTAATTTTCAGCCTATCCGTCATCTATTTGGGAGTATTAGTATTCTTCGCCTTGGGGGGAGTAAATTTATTTTGCGCAAACAAATCGTAGCTTTTAGGTTACTGTACATGACGTCTAGATCGATGACCCTGCCGCTCACCCCCATGCTTGTAAGTGACCTGACCTTGGTCAGCTGCAGCTGCGCTAATGACGGACGTTCGTGTACCTGACCTCGCTATAATTTTCATCTAATCAGATGACCCTGTCATTGTTGTCCAGACTGATCCTGTAAGTGAACAGTTGTCCTAAACGTTTCCTCTTTTTTCGAAATTGTGTCTCCTGAAGTCAGGTACTACAATATTATTCGTACTATTTAATTTGCCCCATATAATATTAAATCGTATTTATCGAGGATTGCTACAGCCTAGACACCCACTTGTACGTTTCTCGTTAGATCCTCATTTTTAGTTAAAAGCAAGTCCAGAGTATTCTCTCCCCTCGTAGGATCTGTAATCATTACTGCTGGAGGACGGTTTCGTTCCGCAGAGGAAGCACCATCGTTGTGGAAAAGAAGTCGAGGAGAAAACGGTTAGGTGTGCCTCTCACACGACTCCAAAAAAAAAAGCCCCACGGGCAAGGGCTCGGGCCCTTCGTCCAAGGCCCAAGTTCCTCATGCCGTCCATCCCTTCTTCAGCGGACTGACTGCCCTTGTGTTGTTAGGGTGGTGGTGCTGGAGCTGCCGAAGAGGTGGTTGTAGTAGTTGGCGAGAAGGGCGGCATCAGTGAGAAGAATGTGGTGGGCGTCTGCAGATTGCGTCGATGGGGTCGTAGTAGTCTGCCGTTTCGGGTGATGGCGGGGGACAGTCTGTGCCTCCGCGGTCCTTAGGAATAGGGGAGGGGACCTGGTCGCGCCCTAGGGTCGTGCTAGGTGCTGCTTATATGTCATGGCAGCTGTGTTTGTTGTCTAGGTTTCATGAATGTGAACAGGAAGTTTGTTCTTTGACTTTGCAGTGTTCTGTAGCTGTTCACATCACCCAGCGTTGTAGAGTGCGTAGAGTATTCACGTTACTTTGGTGGTGTACCAAGCAGCGGTGTTGTTGCTGCTGTGATACAAATCTACGCCGGTACTCCTCGTTGCTAAGAGTGATGTTTGTGAGGGAGGTTCGCAAGGTGCACATGGAGCACTAGGAAGAAAGAAACCGTAGTTATGTAGGAGGAGGAATGGAGGGTGGGTTGGGTGAGAGAGTCGGGTGGGGGGAGGAGGAGAGGACGAGAAGAACGCACGAGGCAGTGTGCAGAGCGGAGAGGCGCGCGAAGAAAGCGGCCGCCCCGACGGAGGAGAGGCTATTGACCGGCCAGGCCAAAACCAGGAGGTATTTTTAGCCGCCTTATGCAGGGCGCCCGGCCGTTTCCGCGCCGTCGACGATTTGCTCGTACATGTCTCCGTCGCCAGCAATGTCATGGGCATTGAAGGAAATGTTGCGGCGGCGTGGTGGGGGTGGAAGGGGGAGGCGACGGGTGGCGTGGGAGAGCGCGTGGCGTCTGTAGCTCGTCTGGTCGTGTTGGTCTCTCACCGCGCCACCTCACCTCTCAAGGTCACGTCACGGCCTGGTGTCGTCACAGTCGAGCCGAGCTGCGAGCCAACGAGAAACAGGCTTTGGGAGTGGGCGGGGCGTGTTCAGCCAGTCACACGCGAGAGAGGTTGTGACGTCAGTGGAGGCAGGGCGAAGAGGCCAATAACATGTTTGTAAATTGGAGGTGATAGGAGCATTAGGATTGGACTAAACGTAATATTTATAAAATAGTGCCTCTGAAGTCCAAGAGTTGAGTAACTGGCCCTGTCGCGTGTGGGCCAGCTGCCGCTGCTTCCTCTGTTTGTCCAAGACGACCTGCGTGCGTGCGTATGTTTGCACGTGGCGGGAGCCATGGCCCCTCCCCTTCACTTCGCTCCCCACTCCCACACCTTCCATCCTCAGCTGGTCGATTTCTGCACCTTTCTAAACAACTGCTCTCGCGTCCTCTTCCGGCTCTTCCTCCATCCTCGTAGGCTTACGCATCTTCTTTCCCTTCCACCCGTACTGTGCAAGTTCCTGTTGAAGAGAAATATATAAATCTCTCTCTCTCTCTCTCTCTCTCTCTCTCTCTCTCTCTCTCTCTCTCTCTCTCTCTCTCTCTCTCTCTCTCTCTCTCTCTCTCTCTCCTAGGCTTTTACGACAGTTACACAGCATAAGAGGGAACTGGAAACGGGTGGGTGGACTGCACGACGGATAAATTTAAAGAAAGCCTTTGATAGAGTATTACATAAAAACTACTGTGGAAGCTGACGAAAGATACATGGAAGACAGATTGTTAGAGAAGGATAATAACGATAAACTATTTTGGGAAGGGCAGCAGGAAGATTTCTCAAGGATGAGTACTGGCTTCAGTCACATTCTATATACGTGCATATGTATACAATATATATATATATATATATATATATATATATATATATATATATATATATATATATATATATATCACATTAAAATGATAGTCAAACAGGTGCACTCTACTCACCTCGTACAACAAATACTTTTTTAACAAAGGAGTATCACTTAACCCTAACAGAACAGTGATGACGGCAATAGCCATAAAGAGGGCGTTAAATATAGTCCTTAGGCAAATGCTATTAAACAAAATAATAGACATAGGTTTGCACGGAATAAGTGGTAGCCTATTAAGTTGAACTAGTAATTGGTTGAATGATCGAAAACAGAGAGTTGTTTTAAATGGAAAAACTTCTAGATGGATAAATGTTACGAGTGGAGTTCCTCAAGGCTCCGTTCTTGGGCCACTTCTATTCATAGTATATATAAATTATGTAGACCACGGACTAAAATCTATTGTTTCAAAATTTGCTGATGATACAAAACTGTGTGGGATGGCAAATGATCACTTAAACCAATTAGATATCCAAGAAAATTTAGATTACAGCAATGGTCTGAAAAGTGGCTAATGAAATTTAACACAAGTAAATGCAAGGTAATGTACATAGGTAAAAAATAATAGTAAGTACGATTACAAGGGGAGAGAGTGGGGGAATGTCAGATCATTTTCTGGTGGAAGGTAAATTGAGAGTGGAGAAAGAGGAAAAGGGCAGAAGATAGGGAGGTCCTTAGAGTGAACTGCTTAAATGGGAAAGAAAAGGAGCATAAGAAGTTGAGGAGTGGGAGGGAGTGAAGGATAGAGTAGAACTAGGAGTGGAGGAGGAATGGGGATGGTTCAAGGAGGGAGTCATAAGGTGTGCAAAGATGGTGTGTGGACAAGTAGGACGGGAGGAAATAGAAGGAAGGGTAGTGAATGGTGGAATGAGGAAGCAAAGAAGGGTGTAGAAGAGAAGAAGCAGGCTTTCATAGATTGGCTTCAAATTAGTACGAGGGAATCATATGAGAGGTACAAAGTAAAGAGAATGGAAGTTAAGCATAAGATAAAGGAAGCAAAGAGGAGAACAGATGTGAAATGGGGTAAGAGTATGACAGAATTTTTTTGAAAGTAATAAAAATATGTTTTGGAAAGAAAATAAAAGAGGAAGAGGAGGCGAATCAGGTAAAGAAAATGTAAAAGGTGCAGATGGAGAGATGATAATGGAAGAGAAGGCAGTGAGAGGAAGGTGGGCAGAGTATTTTGGGGAGTTGCTAAATGTGAAGGAGGATAGGGAGGGAAAGGTAGTTGCAGTGGGAAGCGCTAAGAAAATAAGAGTGATGAGTGAGGAAAATGGAGGAGAAATAGAGGATAGGGAGGGAAAGGTAGTTGCAGTGGGAAGCGCTAAGAAAATAAGAGTGATGAGTGAGGAAAATGGAGGAGAAATAGGGAAAGATGAAGTGAAAGCAGCTGTTAAGATGATGAGAGTAGGTAAGGCACCTGGATTGGATGGATGCCATGCAGAATGTCTGAAGAAAGGAGGTACAGTTATGGTGGACTGTCTGGTGAGGTTATTTAATGTTTGTTTAAGAGAGGGTAGAGTGCCGTAGGACTGGAGGAGTGCCTGTATAGTTCCACTTTACAAGGGAAAAGGGAACAATTGTGAATGTAGTAGTTTCAGAGGGATCAGCTTTTTGAGTGTAGTTGGGAAGGCTTATGGGAGGGCCTTGATTGAGAGGATTAGGAGGGGAACAGAAGGAATAATTGGTGAGGAACAGTATGGATTTAGGACGGGTAGAGGTTGCGTAGATCAGATTTTAGTGGGAAGACAGATGTGAGAAAGCTATAGGAAAAGGTAAGGATGTTTTTTTGGCTTTTATGGATTTGGAAAAGGCTCACGACAGGGTAGACAGGAAGGCAGTGTGGGAGGTATTGCAGATATATGGGATAGAAGGAAAGCTGTTAAGAGTTTTTACAAGAGGAGTAGAGTTTGTGTTAGGATTAGAAATGGAGAGAGTGAATGGTTCAATCTATACATGGATGGGGTGGTGCGAGAGGTGAATGCAAGGGTAGTGGGTCAGGGGTGGGGGATGGTTAAAAAAATGGAGAAAAGTGGGAAATAAGCTAATTGTTGTTTGCTGACGACACTGCGCTTGTGGCAGGATCAGAGGAGGGATTGAGGAAGTTAGTGACAGAGTTTGAGAAGGTGTGTGAAAGAAGGAAGCTGAAGATAAATCTGGTGATGAGATGTACAAGGGGAGAGAGTGACAGCAGGCTGGAAGTGAGCATAAAGGGAGAGAGACTGGAGGAAGTGGATAGTTTTTGATACTTGGGTGCGAATGTGGCAGGAAAGGGAGTAGTGGGGGTGGAGGTAGAATGTAGATTGAGAGAAGCGAGTAAATGCCTTGGTGGATTAAAATGTGTAATGAGAAATAGACATCTGGGAATGGATGCTAAGAGGATGTTATATGAAGGAGTGATTGTGCCGACAGCACTGTACGGGGCAGAAACATGGAACATAAGAGAGGAATAGAGAAGGAGTTTGAATGTATTTGAGATGAAATGCCTGAGAAGTATGATAGGGGCTACTAGGCTAGATAGAGTGAGAAATGAGGTGAGGAAGAGAACAGGGGCGGAAAGGGAGTTGGGAGATAGGGTTGATGAAAGAGTATTAGGATGGTTTGGACACATGGAAAGAATGAGTGAAGAAAGATTAGTAAAAGAGGTGTGTAAGGCAGAGGTGGAAGGAGTGAATATGAGGGGGCGTCCTAGGATGAGATGGATGGATGGGGTAAAAGGGACATTACGAAAGAGAGGAATGTCTGTTGAGGAAGGACGGGAGAGGACAGAAGATAGGGGTGAATGGAGAAGGGTTGGGTATGGATGATGCTGTGATGCGTGAGGGGGAGTGGGTGAGGAAGAATGTATGGGAAATAATTTGACGCAACCAGAAGGGATTTCTCCCCGTCTTCTACTTTTCTTCATGAGGGGACGGAGAGGGGGGTCGCCGACTTAATGAAGCGGCCTTGCTGTGGATGTGCTGTCTTGCAACACTGCTTCTGACCCAGGGCAGTGAACAAGATGCAGGGATGACCCGTCATCCAGGAGGTGCCAAGATGAGAGGGAGGGTGGTGGGTAGTGGAATATGTACGGCATGGAATGGGTGGGAGTGGTTTCTACGCCTTTTTCTTTTTGGCTACCTCCCGTGTAAGGGAGGTGGGGGGGGGAAGCCCATGGTCAAATCATCGCCCAGCATTAATAACAATATCAACGGAGAATAGGCCTGGTAACAGGTACTGTATACCCCGTATGGACCTGATGCTATTGTCACCACACAAAACAGGTTACACTCGTTCATGTAGGAGGAAGTGGGTGGATTGATTATTTCATTAATGATAACACCATTGCTTTGTGTGGAGTTGTATATTTGTAGTAAACAAGTGAAATCATTTGTTATTTTCATTGGAGTTGATAATATTTGATCGATCCAGCAAGTCTTGTTTTCATTAAGTGCTCATAACTTCCATGATTGATCAAACTTCCACCAAACACTTTGTCATAGTTGATATAAAGACCTCTGTATGTGTTTGTGCTTGTGTATGTTTGTATGTATATGTGTGTGTGCGCGCGCGCGCTGTATACGAGTATATACAGTATGTAATACATCACACGCACAAACACATTTGGAGGACGCCTCGAGTTGAGCGACTCTCGATAAGGAGGAAAATAAATCTGAATTCCGAGCACTCGACTTGAATTAGCCTTAACCACACGCACACACATTTGAATGGAAACCAGCGGGATGGGGAGAGGGGCTTGGAGCTATGATTGCAAAACACTTAAATGTTTTTCAAATCTTCACATTCATTCGGTAAACTGATGAATCTCCACTTGTTGATAAGACCTTATGACTTTACGGTTTCAACTATTCAAGGGTTAGTACTAACACAGTTTAGGGGTAGCGTGTGTGTGTGTGTGTGTTTTATATGTCAGTGTGCACTCGGCAATAGAAAACACACTCAGGACGGTGAATCTGTGTAGAGCCTCGTAATAGTTAACACGCGAGCATACGGGACATAAAAGTACGAGTTACCAGGCTGTGGCCAAGTCATTTAGGAGACAAATGAATCCCCGTCCAGAAAGAGCTGGAGAGACGAAGGATAAATATATACGTACGCGGAGGCTCGACACCCCCAATGCTCACACGCATACAAGCAAGCGAACAAACACCCGGTCCCCTGTGTTTGGTGGTGCAAACACACCTGGCCACCCGTTAAGTGTTGTGTCCACTTTTCAGTGTACGTCAGTGATGCTGACCTTATAGACATGAAAAGGGTAACTACGCCTGGACGAAGAGTTTGAAACTATGAGTCAACTGAAAGACAAAAGAGGCACCATGGTAGGGCCTGACAGGTTCACATTTCCTTGCAAAACAACCCACGAGCGAATTAACCCCCCCCACACACACACACAAATTCTCTCTCCCTCTCTCCTCTTTCCTCCTCCCCTACTTTCGCTTCTCTCTACTTTTCTTTTCCTTTCTCCATTTCTCTCTCTCTCTCTCTCTCTCTCTCTCTCTCTCTCTCTCTCTCTCTCTCTCTCTCTCTCTCTCTCTCTCTCTCTCCTCTGTTTCCTCTTTCTCCTTTATCTCTTCTCCCCTCCTCTCTATTCTCTCATCTCTCCTCCTCCTCCTCCTCCTCCTCCTCTCATCTTCCCATTCTCCTCTCTTCCCTCCTCCTCCTCCGCCTCCTCCTCCTCTTCCCGTTCTCCTCTCTTCTCTCCTCACTCCTTCTCTCCTCTCTCTCCTTCACTCTCTCCTTCGCGCTCTCTTCTTTCTCTCCTTCTTCCTCTTCTTACCCTTGTCCCTCTCCTTATCTCTCTCTCTGTCTCTCTCTCTCACTCTCTCTCCCTCACTCTCTCCCCACCCCTCCTCTCTCTCTCCCTCTCTCTCACCCTCTCCCCCGCTCTCTCTCTCTCCCTCCCTCTCTCTCCCTCTCTCTCTCTTCCTATCTTTCTCCCTCTTTCTCTGTCTTTCTCCCTCTCCCCCACTCTCTCCCACACTCATCCCCTTTCTCTCTCTCCCCTCTTTCTCTCCCCCTCTCTCTCCCTCTTCCCCACACTCTCCCTCTTCCCCACACTCTCCCTCCCTCTCTCCCACTCTCTCTTCCCTTCTTTCTCCCTCTCCCCTCTCTATCTCTCCCCCCTCTCTCTCTCTCTCTCCCTCCCTTCCTCCCTCCCTCCCTCCCCCACCCACCCCCTCCTCCTCCCCTGCAAATTGGATCGTAAATTTTAACTTTGCCGCCAAGAGGCGACATGAAAAATCCAAAGGTTGAAGAGTGAAGTGCAGCCAGTAATGTCGTGGGCATTTTAATACAACGTAGGTATTCTGTTGTCTTGTTGATTGTCTTTTAATGGTGCTTTGTGCGGGGCATTTTTAAGTGTTTTACAGCAGTTAACTGTATATATTTCGTGTAATCTTGCCAGTCAGCTGATCTGCAATTGTCTGTATGCGGTCATGTTGATCACGGAGTGGGATCGCGTAGCAGAAAGCCACTTGTGCCAAGTGATAAGTATTGATCCGGAGTACTGCGTTTCATGTGATCAGGGAACATGAACTTCATGTATTGATCATGCGCAATGCAAGTCTTGTCGTCAGCGTTAGTTCGCATTTTCCGATCTCGTCGTAGCGTCGGGCGAGAAGGGATGGAGTTCCTCATGGAACGCGTGGATAGTGGCCACACTAAGTCACATAGCTTGTCGATGATACGTGTGTATCAAACGTGCAGTGTATTTCGTTGTCACAAACCCACACATTGCTAGGGACAGTAATGGGCTGAAGAGATGCATTCGTAGAGGTGGTGAAGGAAAGACTAAAGCAAGGTAACAGCACAAACGAGGGATGGGAATAGAAGTTGAGTTTCTGTCCAAGCAGTTCATCATTTGTGCATCGATATAAGGTGAAAATAAATGTGGCTCAAGGTGCTGCACGTGTGTAAATATTTAGGAAACTTCAGGTTGAGCAAAGGGAGGTTACCTATCGTGCATTCAAGCTTTTTGTGACGAAGGTGCGTTGGGCAGGCGGCCATGCCATAGGGGACGCGTCGGTTTTCAAAATGCATCGGACATCCAGGAATAAGCATTAGTGTGGGGTCCTCACAAGAGGAAACGTACGAGGAAAATAGAATACAAAGAGTCACATTTGAAATGATCGCTAGCCTAGCCGACTGATCATACGGGGGAAGACTAAAACTTTGGGATTGCCCAAACCGCGAGATCGGGTCGACGGGATTACCATCTTTTGAATTATAGAATATGATGACAAGATTGACAGTTAAGATCTATTAGTAAAGGAAGCAAGAATTTCAAGAGAACATACGGTATCTAGAAAGTTGAGAAAACTGAAAGTTTGAAGGGTTATGAAGTACCTTTTTCAGTACAGATTTGTGGAATAAATCAAGATAGAATTAAAGAAAAGTGGACAACATTTTAATTCTAAGCTAAGATTGATAGAGGGGATCCCACGAGCATGGCTCCCATCTTATATGATACTAGGTAAACATACACACAAACACAAGGCTTGCTGGTGTGGTGGTACCGTGCACGGCGGCTAAACCAGTTGTCCGTGAACGAGTCCTCGCCCAGGGCTGAAAAGCATCACAATACTGCAAACCAGTACTCCAGCTTTGGTGGACAACGTGGTGTGTGTGTGTGTGTGTGTGCGTACGTGGGTGTCAGGTCAGCATTTTCCATAGGTCCACACGAGTATATTAGCTTTGAGCTCTCATTCCGGAGGGTAATAGCTGGCGATCACGAGCCCAACACGCGATTCAAGGCCAGAGAGAGAGAGAGAGAGAGAGAGAGAGAGAGAGAGAGAGAGAGAGAGAAATGCACACAAATTATACATGTATTATGTGTCCACAAGCTAGTCTTCGAACGATTTGCTGCGGAGAGGGATTTTTCCACAGCTAAGTAAAATAGCTTGGTGGCGGTGGCGATGAGTGGTAAAAGCGTCGCGAAAAGTACCCCCCCTCCCCACTGTCGCGTTCGTCGCGAGTGTATTCTTCTTCTTCTTCTTCGTCGTCGTCTTCGTGGTTTGCTGGGCTGGATGTACCCCGCTCGAACCCCAACCTTGCCGGTGGTCCGGAACTGTTCATAGTACATGAACGCAGCAGAGACGGTGTATTCACAGTATGATGGCACTGTTGCAGGGACGCCCAGAGGAAACTGGTGCATCTCTCGCTCTCTCTCTCTCTCTCTCTCTCTCTCTCTCTCTCTCTCTCTCTCTCTCTCTCTCTCTCTCTCTCTCTCTCTCTCTCTCTCTCTCTTACACACACACACACACACACACACACACACACACACACACACACACACACAGTGATGTCCTAGTCACCTTAGTTTTGTCCGAGGTGAGCAGCGGTCTGGGGCCATTACTCAGTGAATGCCCTTCCAAACCTATGAGCCGCGGCCAGGATTCGAACAGACGCTCTACCGACCTACTAAGTATTTCAGCGGCTTTGACCCATCGTTTTTCGCTCATATTTCCGAAATGATCATTCACATCAGCATGGTATATTAGCACAGCCTAATTCACACCCGGCCATAATTTTTGACGTTATAGTGTATTCACAAGTGTATTAAATTACGGTGTTTACTCTTGATATTGTGTGTGTCGTAGCCGACACCCGTGAAGTAAATCGAACAAGTGAAGTTGGGATACACGAGGTAGTTTGTGATGACGTCACGACTTCACCTGTTCGATTTACTTCACGGGTGTCGGCTACGACACACTTAATATCAAGAGTAAACGCCGTAATTAAATACACTTGTAAATGCACTCTAACGTCAAAAATTATGGCCGGGTGTGAATTAGGCTGTGCTAATATATCATACTGATGTGAATGGTTATTTCGGAAATATGAGCGAAAAACGATGGGTCAAAGCCGCTGAAATACTTAGTAGCTACGGCGGGCCCCTTAGTAGCCGCGGCGGCGGCGGCGGTGGTAGAACAGGGATGGAAACTTTAGGCCGTAGCCGGGAGAGTGATGTTGTTCACTGCATGCGACGCCTTTATAGTCATATACTGGTCTTCAATAGTACATATTGGCCATTTTTATACCTATTACTTTTATCGTCACTGTTATTGATAATATTATCATTATCATCATTATTCTTTTATTAGTGTGTGTTTATAGGTATATATATATATATATATATATATATATATATATATATATATATATGTATGTATATGTATGTTTGTATAAAAAGTACTCGAGTATTCACAAAGCTAGCAATTCTTTTGTTACGCTCTTTATATACTTTTATACGTATATATGCATATGTTTATGCACCTTTATGACCTTCATAGCCCGTTGACACTATAGTTTTAGTTCTGGGTGTCAGGCGATGTTGATGCAGCCTAGGAGGGGCCAGATTCGAGATAAAAAAAAGAGAGATAGATGCAGTCGGTCAAAATGAAGTCGTCGACCGATGGCCGGAAAGAAAGAGGATTGTTGATGCCCGAAAAGTTCCTCGTCAGAACGTTTTACCGTCCGCCGCCGCCGCCGCCGCCTTAGGTTTCCAAGGAGGTGCTGGGTGGAGATTTGAATACCTTCAGCACGGTGGCGGCGTGCTTCGTGGCCTCTGCCCTTCGCGTTGGAGAGGCCGGGCGATTTCACGCAGCTGAAGGGAGGGAAAGGTAGGGTTGGGTGGGAAGTGGGTTGCCTCGATTGATCGAGACTCCCACCCACATAACCTTTCCTACAGCGTGGAGTCCAGTGACACAGTCAGCTGCGTTAAATTTTTCGTCCTTTTTGTCAACAGAAACGAACAGAAACCACGAAGTACTTGACGCCACTGTGCCCAAGAGATTGGTAGCAAGTGTACACAAATTCTAGCCCACAAATAGTGTGTATTTACCTAGTTGTATCTTACGGGAAGGGGAGCTACGCTCGTGAGATCCCGTCTCTGTACCTCGCGATTTCTAATTTCCTCTTAAAATCTTGTACCGTTTTTACACACAATTGTTTCGTCTAGTATGTTCCGTGCATCCACCCTCTGTGAATGTGTGTGTATATATGTGTATGTGTGTGTGTGTGTGTGTTTTGCCAAATGAAACCTGCCCCGTGCATGGCGGCATCATGGTGAACAATTGAATCGAACTAATTTGCTTACGGTGGAGAGGTCGTGGCCGTGTTTGGGGCAGGCGGGGAGGGGGAGGAAGAGTTAGTAAAAGATGTGTATAGGAAGTCGTTCTGTTGACGGGACCCAAATATTGAAACAGGAAGGGGAGATTCAAGGCCTAAATAAGAGCATATTTAATTCACTTTGGGAAGAAAATGGTAAAATGGCATCAAAAGTAATAGCGACTGTCGACTTGTTTGACTTGCACGAGTACAAGTCTTCTGTCTCACCACCTTGAGGCTGCAGCCTGACTGGCACCTTGCGTGTCTTCTAGTGACGTCATATCGTTGACACTCATTCTCAGAATGACCTGACCTGTTTGTTTGAAGACCTTGAGGAGAGAACCAAGTCAAAGTGCATTATCTCAGCTACTAATCTTATCACTACCCGGGGATGGTGTCCCGTTTCTATTCGCCAGCATGTTGTTGATATTTTTCAAATGTGTCCTCACGAGATAGATTAACCTTTTGTTTTCTTCTGCAGGCTGTGCACGTGGAGGGTCAACTAGAGGCGGAGAGCTTCCGATGTCTATGGGTCGGGTGCAAGGTCTTCGACCGCGCGTCCTGCTCAGTGTCCTGGCTGGAGAGGCACGTCTTGGCCCACGGGGGACACAAACCCTTCAAGTGTATCGTCGAAAACTGTGGCCAGAGGTTTACTTCACAGGTATGTCTCACACACACACACACACACACACACACACACACACACACACACACACACACACACACACGCGCGCGCACGTACATGCTTGATGGTGCAGTGGTACTGCGCTCGATCTCTAATTCAGCCGTTTGAGAACAAGTCCCCGCTTAGGACTGAAAAGCATCACTGCACTGAAAGCCGGCACCCCAACTCTGGTGGGCAAGGCGTTGTGCGCGCGTGTGTGCGTGGCTGAGTGAGTGAGTGAGAAGTTACACCATTACCCAGAGATCGGGCCATTATGAGAACCAAGCTCGCATTCGGGAGGGTAATATCTGTCGATCACGAGTCCAACACGTGATCTAAGACCGGGGTGAATCACACACGCGCGCTCGCCCTACGTGGGCAATGCGTTTGATTACGTCATCTTGAATTTGGATGTCATGATTACATCTCGTCGTCCCCTCATCCTTCCTCTTGAGCATCACTTTTCCCTCCACATAGCAGCGGGCATTTTGCACGCACATTTTGCTCTCCTCCTTCACCTTTTCATTCTTTTCCATCCTCGTCCCCGAAATCCTCGTGCTTCCTTTTCTTTCGTAGTCCCTCCCTCCCTCCCTCCGTTGGAGTGGTCAGTTCTTTCTTCACTCGCTTGCGGTCACTCACCCCGTTTTCGCACTCCGATTCTCCGCCAGTTTGTACCAGTGCCTCCGTTTGCCCTCCCCCTCCCACACTCCGCCACACACACTTTCTCTCTCTCTCTCTCTCTCTCTCTCTCTCTCTCTCTCTCTCTCTCTCTCTCTCTCTCTCTCTCTCTCTCTCTCTCTCTCTCTCTCTCTCTCTCTCTCTCTCCCTCTCTCTCCCTCTCTCTCCCTCTCTCTCCCTCTCTCTCTCTCTCTCTCTCTCTCTCTCTCTCTCTCTCTCTCTCTCTCTCTCTCTCTCTCTCTCTGAGTGCCAACGCGACCTTGGCATATCTCTCTCTCTCTCGCTCTCGCTCTCTCAGAGTGCCAACGCGACCTTGGCAGTGCGAGTTAGCAGCGGTGCCCTTGGCCTCGTCGCGGAGTTGTAGAAGGAGGAGGAGGAGAAGAGGAGCAGCGTTCCAATCGACTGCGTTGGTGCGATGCGTCGTAACACACACACACACACACACACACACACACACACACACACACACACACACACACACACACACACACACACACACACACACACACAGTCAACGAACGGACGGCTTGACGAACGATATGAAGAAAAGTGCAGATTGTGGATACCAACGCAAAGAGAAGTGCCTTTTTGTGTTTGCAGGGGGGGGGAAATTGCTCGTGAGGCAGTAGGTAAGTAGGAAAAGAGGAGAAGGGGAGGGATTGCTGGGGAAATGGAAGGAAATGAGGATGTGGAGGACTTGGCCCAGGCAGACGGGCGTAAGGTCAACATGAAAAGACCACCGGATGAAGAAATGGCAAATAAAAATGTAAAGATTAGAAGTATAGAGAGGAGAAATACAGTAGAAAGTGACGAGAATATGTTCCAGGGATTTAAAGAGGGTGGGGGGGACACAACCCCCCCCCCCGACTGCTAAGACTCGGGGGGAGAGTTGTGAGGGTGTTCGAGGACGTGGAACGTGAGTTAGGTGAGGTGGGCTCCATCTTCCAGAGAATTGAAAGATTGGGAACAACTAGAGAAGGCTAACAGAAACTTAACTGAAGAAGTAGAGGACCTAAAAAGACAGTTAGGAAATGTAAAGGAGGAGAATGCGAAATTGAAGAAGAATAGTAATGAAAACAGTGAGAAAAAATATCTACAGAAGCTAAAAATTGGAGAATAACTCAAGAAGGGAATAAGGTTTCATTCACTGACATAGTCAAACAGCAATTGAAAGAACATAATGAAGACTCAGTTATTAAAGTGATGAGACAGAAGGAGAATATAGTAAGAGAATTAGCTGACAAAAAGAAATGTATAATTATATTAGGAATGGAAGAGAAACATAACCCCAGAAACAACCCCAAGAATCAAGGATGAAAATGATAGGGTTAGCAGTTTATTAAAATTAGTCCAGGAAGATGAACCAGAAATTATAAAGGAAATTGAGGAAAAATTCAGACTCGGAAAATATAGTACAGATAAGACCAGACCATTTAAGATTAAATTCAGGTCACAAACAACGGCAGAGAAAATTCTATCCAAGACAGGGAAAGTTGCAACTAATGATCAATTAAAAAGGTATGGATAAAAAGAGAAATGAATAAGGAGGAAAGAGAGGCAGAAAAGCAGAAAGAAATGAATGAAGCTAAGGCAAAAAACGAGGAAAGAACGGAGTCAGAGAAAGAGAGATTCTATTGGAGAGTAGTGAACATGAAAATAAAGCAGTTCGACATACTAAAGAAAAACATAAGGGAAACAGAGAACACAATGGAAGTGGCAGAAAACTAAGAGTGTCTTACACAAATATAGATGGATTGATAACAGGATTGAATGAACTGAATGATTATTTGAAAGAAAACAAGAACCGGACATAATGGGAATTGTAGAAACAAAATTAAAAGGCCCACTACCACCCAACAGTGTAGGACATGATACATACAATTATTGGATTAGAAACAGAGAGAAAAAACAAGGGGGTGGAGTTCTGTTCCTGACAAAAAAGGATATAAACGTGAAAGGTGTCATATATGGAAAGAATACAGTAGAGATGATTATGATAGAAGTGGAAGACCGAGATAAGAAGAGCAGAAAATTTGTGATCAATTATGTGCCTCCGAAAACAGCCTCATGGGGAGGAGAGTGAAACATAAAAGTATGTTAGAGGACACAAAGATAGCATTAACTAAAATAATGGAAGACGGAGAAGAATAGTTCATGATGGGCGACTTTAATTGCAAAGAAATCTGCTGGGAAGAAATGACAGTAAAGAGTGGTGATGACTCATGGGGAAATGCTCTACTTGAGATGATTACTGACCATTCAATGACACAATGGATACAAGAGAACACTAGGTATAGAAATGAAGAAGAACCATCGAGGCTAGACTTAATAATTAAATCTGAACCTAGAATAGTGGACAAGATTGAATATAAAACACCAATAGGTAAAAGTGACCACATATTGATTGAACTGGAACTTAATGAAGAAAAATATATGAAAAGAAATGAACAATATAGAAAAGGAAGAATGATGTATGAAAAAACAAACTTTGATAAAATAATGAGAATTCTTCCAACAAGAAAACTGGGGAAGAAAATATACAAAGAAGAAACATCAGTGGAAGAGAAATGGAATATTTTTGACAAAAATTTACAAAGAAGGAGTGGAAAAAGTATGTCCCAAGACAAAAACAAGAAAAAGAATATGTAAAATGCTGGTACAACACAAAAGTTGTAGGGAGTTAAAAGACAAAAGAGACAAAGCCTGGACCGGATGGAAAAAAGACAGAAGACCTGAAAAATGGAAAATATATATGGTTATAGAAATGAATATGTACAAAAGTGCAGAGAGGAAAAAAAGAAAATATGAAAAAGATGTTATAGAAAGTGTAAAGATCAAACCAAAACTATTCTACAGATTTGTAAACAATAAACTGAAAAAACAAACAAGACTTGGAGAAATTAAGACAAGGAGGAGTTGAATACACTGAGGAAATGGAAATGGCAGAAATTATGAACAAACATTTTAAATCAGTGTTTACAAGGGAAAATATACCAACCTGAAGAGATTGAGTGGAAGGAAAAAGTCCCCCCTATGGAAGAAATAGAAGTAACGAAGAATGAAATATTGACACACTTGGGTAATTTTGATGTCAGAAAATCGCATGGGCCAGATGAAATAGCCAAACTGGATTCTGAAAGAATGTAGGAATGAACTGGCAGACAAAATACATAGCATAATAAGCAGTTCCTTAAAAGAAGGAAAAGTTCCAGAAGATTGGAAAAAAGCAAAATATAGTACCTATATATAAAGGAGGAAATAAAGAAGAACCTACCAACTATAGACCAGTCTCTCTAACAAGTACAATAGCAAAAATATGTGAAAGAATTATCAAAAGTAGATGGGTAAAATACTTGGAAAAAAACAAACGTACTAAATCCAAGGCAATTTGGATTCAGACAAGGACGATCATGCGTCACCAATTTAATATGTTTCTATTCAAGACTAATAGATATAATACAAGAAAGAGATGGATGGGCTGATTGTGCATTTGTAGACCTAAAAAAAGCTTTTGACAAAGTACCAATAAGAAGTTGCTTAAGAAATTAGAATATGAAGGAGGAATACAAGGTAAATTGCTAAATTGGATGGAAGACTTTTTGCAAGAAAGAAAAATGAGAGTAGTGATAAGAGGATCAGCACTCAAAATGGAATGAAGTAATAAGCGGTGTCCCGCAGGGAACAGTTCTGGCCCCAATAATTGTTTGCTATATATATTAATGATATGGATGAAGGAATTGAAAGCTATATGAGCTTCTTTGCAGATGATGCAAAATTACTGAAAAGAGTGAAAACTGAAGAGGATTGTGAATCACTACAGAGAGATCTAAATAAAGTACAAGAATGGAGTAGGAAGTGGGAGATGGAGTTCAATACAAAAAAGTGTAGTATAATGGAATTGAAAAAAGCAAAAACAGAATAACAGGATCATATAATTTGGGAGAAGAAGGAATAAAAAGAGTAGAAAAATGAGAGGGGACCTGGGAGTCATTGTTATGAATAATATGTCACCTGAGAACATATAAATAAGATTTTTGGAGAAAATAAACTTATAATTTGATAAGAACAATCAAAGTGGCATTTTACATACCTGGATGAAGAAATGGTGAGGAAAATCCTAATCACCCTGATAAGACCAAGATTGGAATATGCAGCAACGATATGGTCCCCAAGTACAAAAAAATGTATAAAAAAACTTGAAAAGAATACAAAGAGCAATTACTAAACTGGCACCAACACTCTCAAAACTATCATATGAAGAGAGACTACAAAAACTTAAACTACAGACACTAGAGCAAAGAAGAGAGAGAGGAGATTTGATAGCTATTTACAGAATCATGAAAGGCATAGAAATTACTGATAGAGAGAATCTGATAAAATGGGGATGACAGAAATACACGAGGACACGGAAAGAAAATAAAAAAAAGACCACTATAGAAGAGATTTGAAAAAGAACAGCTTTCCTCACAGAGCAATAGACAGTTGGAACAAGTTAGATGAGAAAGTGGTGTGTGCAAAAACAATTACATGAATTTAAAAATAGTTTAGATAAAATGAGATATGAAGACGGGACTCACGAGCATAGCTCCCCCTTCCCGTAAAATACAACTAGGTAAATGCACACACACACACACTGCCCGACGGTGCAGTGGTACCGTTTGTCACAGCTAATCCAGTGGTTCGAGTTTGATTCCCGCCCAGGGCTGAAATGAGTTTAGCATCGCTGCACTGCGAACCGGCACTCTAGCTCTGGTGAGCAAGGAGTAGTGTGTGTGTGTGTGTGTGTATAAGGCCACATAGCATTACCCATAGATGGAGTGATATAGGTCTGAGCTCCCAACCGGGAGGGTAATAGCTGTCGATCACGAGTCCAACACATGATCCAAGACCGTGGTGAATCACACATACACACGCACGCACATGCATGAACGTGTCACTGAAAAGCACTAGCAGCAAGAAAATATGAGTTAACTTATTGTTGAGAACTCATCTAGAATGAAAAAAAAAATATGTCGATTGTGAAAATTGCAATTCATAGTTTTCATGATTGTACCAGGTTATGTCAGTTTTATACAATTTCATTGAGTAGCTGAGTTGTACACAGGTTTAGATATATTTGTACTAGTTGTTTCTTACCTGCTTTTTCTTGCAGACTGCACTGGAGAGACATGTGAATCACCATTTAAATGCCTCAACTGTCACTCCCACCCCTCGACCACAGACCACACCTTCCCCAACCAAACTTATCCGCAAGAATGGGCGGAAACTGCGTTATCGGAAGAAACCATGGTCAGGTAAGGATGGAGTTAGGATTAAATGCATATATAGAATTATTGCGATGGTTTGAAAGGTGACAATATTTTGCTACTTTTTTCTGAAATGTAATTTACTTATCACATGTATTGCACCTCAATTTGTTTTTGTTTGGGGTGGTATTGAACTTATTTTATATATATATATATATATATATATATATATATGTGCAAATATATAATTGTGTGTATATATATTGAATTTTGTTTCATGTTTGAGAAATTGAAAGATTCTTTTTCATATTGGTTGTTTTTGAGTTAAAATTTTTGTAAAGTGTGTTGTCAAAACTTATTCTGTAGACTTTCAATTCCTCATACATATATCTTAACAAAAAGTATTCTTGAACCCTTCATTGATGAACAAGTTCCAGCATGTTTATACCACCAGTTTTTCCTAGATAGGACAGTTTTCTTCCAAGACCTCCATGGTGTCAATCATGATAAATTGAATAGATGTCATAATTATAGTTTTGGAGCTGAAGTAAAATTACATGGTCATTAAAACTCTTATTTTATGGTCTTTAAAGCTTGGAAATTCTCAGTCTGACTCTATTCATAAATCTTCACTCTCTCTTCAAATCCCCAGACTCTCGAGCTAAAGGGGCAGTCCGTAAGTATCCCCTGAAGAACTAAGGGCCGTGCCTTTGAAGATGGATGGCAGTGTACATTTTTCCAAATAGTCTTAGTATTCAGTCAGTTGTTGATTGCATTTGCTGAAATGCATAGAACCCATTTTAAAGTTCATTTTTGTGACCGTATGATTTTTTCCTAGGTGCAGGAAAAAATAATTGTACACAGTTTGTCCATCTTCATATTTTTATTGGATCCCAAGGCAAGGCCTGGTTTTCATTGACTTTACTGTTTGTCAGTACTTTTCTTCTCTCCCTACACATGCTTCAAGCTGCTGCCAGCCTACATGTTTTGTCGCCAAACCCTTACTACCAGTATACTACATCCTTGCCAGCTTTTAGAGACAGATAATTTCAAACCATTAGATTTGTTCTTCCTTGCCATTATTTGCTGAATTATTTATATATAGACAAATTAGTATTTGCTCCTTAAAGATGTTCATTTATTGGCTGATATGAACCTACTCTTGTATCCTTTCTTTGAAAACATTCTGTAATACTAAAGTTGATAATGATAATCAATTACTTAATTAGTCAGTCAATCCATTACCTCAGATATCTCTTGCAGAAGATCCTTAGTTCCCAGGTGACCAGTACTATTTTTAACATAATATAGTTGTTAGGAAAGCTTTTAAGGGCAATTGAGTTTTTACAAGAGTAGTAGAGCTATTGTTAGGATTAAAAATGGAAAGGCTGAGTAATTTGAGTTGAAGGTGGAGCTGTGTTATGTCACCATGGCTATTCAATGTGTACATTGATGGAGTGGTACAGGAAGCACATGCTAGGGTGTTTGGGAGGGGATTGGAGATGGGTAGAGATAGTGGAGGGAAGTGGGAGGTTAGCTTGTTGTTTGCAAACTACGCTGTGTTTATGGTTGGGTCAGAGAAGTGTGTAAGGTAGTGATGGAGTTTGGCAAGATATGTGATAGAGGAAGTTGAAAGCAAATCTGGGTAAAAGTAGGTGATGTGTACAAGGAGAGAGGGTGGCAGCAAGTTGGAAGTAATTCTTACAGGGGAAAATGCTGGAGGAAGTGGATTGTTTTAAGCATTTTGGGTTGCATATGGCAGGGAATGGAGGAGTGGGAGTGGGAGTAAACTGCAAAGTTAGGGAAGCAAGTAAATATCTTGGGTGCTTGAAAAGTAGAAACAGGCATTTGAGGGTGGATGCAAAAGTGAAGATTATATAAAGGGGTGAGTGTGTCTACAACACTGTATGGGGCAGAGACTTTGAATAAAAGAGATGAAGTTCTAAGAAATATGGTGGGAGTAATAAGGTAGGATAGTATGAGAAGTGAGGAAGAGAACAGGGGTGGATTGGGAGCTGGCAGATAAGGCTGATCAAAGCTTACTGGAGTAGTTTAGGCACATGGAAAGAAGTTCAAGTGATAAAAAATTAGCAAAAAAGAGTATGGGAAGCAGAGGTGGATGGAGTGATCTTGAGGGGAAGATTGAGGATGAGATGGATAGATGGATGGATCAGGGAAGGGAGAAGGCAGGGGATAGTTAAGTGGAGGCTGGTTGTGAAAGGATATTTTGATGCAGCCCATAGGAATTTCATCCTGTTTTCTCTCTGTTGTGTATGAGGGGATGAGGAGTGGGGGGCACCATGTAAATGAAGCAGCCCTTCTGTGATGTACTGTGTCTTGCTGCATTTGTTCTGACCCAGGCAGTGAGCAGGAGACAGGGATGACCCATCATCCATGAGGAGCAAAGATGAGAGGGAAACGGTGGGTGGTGGATGGGAGTGGATGTGTGCCTTGACTAGCTTTCTTCCTTAAAAGAGGAAAAAGCCCCTTGGTATATAGATAGCTGTTGACCCATACTCAATTGCTAATTCATAATCCTTTTCTCGTAGGAAATGTACATATGGCTGTTTGTGTTGTTAGCATCATTACCTAGATTGTCTGGCCAGACAATCCCATCTCCCTTAGGAACACCACAGCTGAAATGGATCCACAAACCCCTTATAGAGTGTATATTATGTTGTTGGCACACATGATTTTGTGCAATACCGTCTTCCATAATGTGTTGTATAGTGTAGCAACCTGGACAAATGTCTGCGATGTAGTCATCCAGACTCTTCTGGTAGTCTAGAAGGGCCACAGTCTGTCCAAATGGACTTGGTTCTTTCGGGGGGGAGAGGATTCAGAGGGATGGACATAATAGGATCTGGCATGCAGCAGTGTTCTTTTGGGGGAGAGAGGATTCAGAGGGATGGACATTAGGGGATCTGGCATGCAGCAGTGTTTTGTGTATGTGTTTACCTAGTTTACATTGAACAGCCATGATGATATAACACAACCCTGGTGCAGCCCCGTCTTCATCTGAAGCCACTCGCTGTCACCATTCCCAACCCCGAACACAAGCTCTACCTCCCATGTAAAAGATTTTGATTGCCTGTAACAGCTTTCCCCTATCCCACACAGTGGTGTAACTAGGGAGAAGGGAGGGCAGATGGGGCATAATTTAAATGTTACCCTGGGCTCCCATTGGAGAGGGGCCCCAAAAAAGTGTCTACATTTTTACACATGACAGAAACAGTCAGAAATATTATCTTAGTATCTTAATTGTTATTTTTGTTTTATTTGACACGCTATCAGACATACCAGGTTACACAAAAATATTGCAAGACATTTCATCTCAAACACATTTAAACTCTTCCTCTTATGTTCCATGTTTCTGCACCATACAGTGCTATCGACACAATCACCCCTTCGTACAATTTCCTCTTAGCATCCATTCCCAAATATCTATTTCTCATTACACTTTTTAATTCCCCAAGGGATTTACTTGCTTCTCACAGTCTACATTCTACCTCCACCACCACTCCTCCCTTTCCTGCCACATGCACCCACAAGTATCTAAAGCTATCCACTTCATCCAGCCTCTCTCCCTTTATACTCGCTTCCACTTTGCTGCAATCATTCCCCCTTGTACATCTCATCACCTTATTTTCACCCACATTTACCTTCAACTTCCTCCTTTTACACACCATCTCAAACTCCATCACTAATTTTCTTAACCTTTTCAATATGAGTCAAATTCTCACTGGCAGCATCAGCTTCCTGATTGATGATTTGATGATGCATCACAATACTCATGTTATAAGATATAAAGTTACAGCTGTATTACTCAATCTCACTCTGAATGTTAATAACCACAGATAATATGATCAAGCCAGTTCACAGAACATAGGGGTCACTCAGCTACAACTACAAAATAAATACAATCAAGACGCTGACACAAGCATCCTTATATACCCACTTGCACCTCATGACACGTAGGTAGGCATCATTGTATGGAAGGGGTTAATCCCTCGTCTTATCCTTCTACAAGCGCATTGTCATCGGTAAACAACAAATTACCTATTTCCCATTTTTCTCCATTTTCTATAACCATTTCCAATCTCCTGCCCATTACCCTTGCATTTATTTCCCGCACCACCCCATCCATGTACACATTGAACTGCCATGGATACATGATGCATACCTGGTGAAGTCCCACCTTTACCTCAAACCATTCACTCTCTCCATTTCTAATTCTAACACAGGCTCTACTCTCATAAAAACTCTTTACTGCTCTTAACAGATTTCCTCCTATCCCTTATATCTGCAATATCTCCCACAGTGCTTTCCTGTCTACCCAGTCATAAGCCCAAATCAGTAAGGCCTAAAAAACATCCTTACTCTGCTAAAGCTTTCTCACATATCTGTCTTGCTACAAAAATCTGATCCATGCAACCCCTACCTTTCCTAAACCCACACTGTTATCACCAATTAGTCCCTCTGTTCCTCTTGTAATCCTCTCAAAGCCCTCCCATAAACTACACTGAACAAACTGATCCCTCTGAAACTATTGCACTCACATTTGTTCCAATTTCTTTTGTAAAACGAAACTATACAGACACTCCCAGTTCACCATCACTGTACCTGTACCTCTCTTTTTAGACACTGCATGACACCCATCAAACCCAGATGCCTTGCCTGTTCTCATTCATCACTCTCATTTTCTTTGTGCCTCCCACTGCACCTACTTTTCCTCCCTATCCTCCTTCACATTTAGCAACTCCCTAAAATACTCTGCCCATCTTCCTCTTACTGCCACCTCTTTCATTATCATCTCTCCATCTGCACCTTTTACTTTTTCATCTATACTTGATTTGCCTCCCCATCCTCTAATTTCCTTCCAAAACATCTTTTTATTACTTTAAATTTTTCTGTCACACTCTTCTGCTCTCCTTTTTGCCTCCTTTATCTTATGTTTTACTTCTCTTTTTTCTTTGTACTTCTTATATGTTTCTCTTGTCCTATTTTGCAACCAGTCTGTGAATGCATGTTTTTTCTCTTCTACAACTTTATTCACTTCCTCATTCCACCACTCACTACTTTTCCTTCTATTTCCTCCCATCCTCTTTAATTCACATACCATTTTTGCACACCTTGTGACTCCCTCCTTGAAGCATTCCCATTTCTCCACTCCTAGCTCAACTCTTTCCTTCACTTCCTCCCACTCCTCTCAGCTTCTTCTTGTACTCCCTTTCCTTCTCATTGAAGCAGTTAACTCTAAGCACCTCCCTACCTTCTGTCCTTTTCCACTTTCTCCATCTATCCTTCACTCTCAATTTATCTTCCACCAAAAAATTATCTAATATTCCCCCATTCTCCCCCCTAAGAATATGTACATCCAAAACTCTTCCTACTTTTATCCTGGGTACCATTATATAGTCCATTAAAGCCACCACAGTTTTCCATGCATACTTGACTGTAGTGATGTGCACTTAAAAAAAAAAAAAAAATCTCCCATCTCAATTTAGCCCTCACTCACATTAACCATGAAGACACTTCTCTCCATTCCACCATGCACTTTCCTATCTCATCACCAACAGAGCCACTTCCCTCCCTTGCTTCCTCATCACACCCAACACTCATATATAGCAGGGAATGGAGGAGTTCAGTGGAAATTGATTATAGAGTAAGGGAAGCAATTGAATGTTTTGGAAGAATGAAAATTGTCATGGAAAATAGATAGCTGGCAGTGGTCCTCAGGTCCCTCCACAGATATCTTTGGGAAGAAAATTTGGATAATTGTCTGTGTTATATTAGTACGAGACTCTTTTGTATCACTGGCTAAAAGTAGTATGAGAAGGGGAACAATTGAAGGTTGTCAGGTCTCCATGTGTGAAAAAGTGTAAAAAATCCAGTTGAAGTTGGTAGAAAGAGATCTTAAGCCCCAGTCTGGAGATCAGGTGTCAGCCCCTCAGGGTGACACCTTCAGATGGAGGTGAAGGGGTTGACAGGTTTTGAAAATGGGCAGCATTTTTGTCCATCGTACAGGACCACATGCAAGTACCCACCACTGGTCCCAGAGAAGATTGTATGAAGAGGTAATTGTGTCAAAGTGTGGCAGAGATTTGAAATTGAAGTGAGGCAGAAATGATGATCCTAAATGTGTTTGAAATGAAGTGTTAGAAGTATGGTAAGGGTTGCACAGATGGATAAAGTGAGAAATGAGGAGGTGAAGTAGAGCTGGCAAACAGGGATTGAGTAGCATGCTGCTGGTGTAGTTTTTGTGATATTCAGTTGTTTGTGCTTATATAATGTAATGAGAATGGATGAGTTGGGTTGAGTGCTCTTGCATAGAACTATACATGAAATTTTTCATATTCTGTTCTGTGGTGAAGATTATGATTTCTCTAGGTGGATGCTTTACAGGGGTGGATTTAGTGTGTCCTGTTATTATTCTTATTTTCTTATTTTGTGTAGTTTGAAGGATGCCTATGTTTTCTTGATTATTGGGATCCATGCAGTGGAAGCATAGTCAAATGCAGTTCTTAGGAACTGTTTGTAGACTGTGATTTGCTTCTTTATGTTTACCAAAGCCTTTGCTCTCTACTGATTCTAGTTTGTTAATTTTCATGTTGATTTTCACTGACTTCTTTGATATGTGGGCTGGAGGTGCTAATATGGGAAGAGCAACAAATGGTATTGCTTAGGTACTTTAACTGAACCACCTCTTATGTATGTATTGGGAGAACTGATTCTTTATCCAACTCCTGTTACCTGTGGCCTTCTGAAACTAAGAAATTAAGTAGCTGGCTTGAAAAATACACTTACACATTCCAACCTATTGCAACTTTTCTATCTGCCTTCACAATTACAAGAACAATAGCTTTGTTTTAGCACTATTAACAGTCAGTTTTGTTATTTTACACGTGTCTAATGAATTTTGGTGTTGGTTTATGCACAAAAAGTATTGCAGACTTGGATTTTAGCTGTGTGGTTCCGAATTTGTTACCACAGTTTGTGTCATTTCCCCAATTTGTACTTGTAAACTGTAATGTGCTGTCAGAATTTTTATTTTTTTCTTCTTTTATGTGACAATAATCTTAGTACCAAATATAAATGTCTTTACATGTTAGAGGCTTTACATTAGTACAACAGTAAGATAGTTAAGATAGTTGTTTTTCCACTTCATAAATCTAGAGATATGTGATGTGGTAATTTTTAGATTTGTTCAGAGTGTGGTTTGCAGTTAGAAAGTATATTATGGCATTCTTCATTTCATAGTGAATATAGTAAACTCAGATTATTTGGGCTTGCATAAAGTGTTTTTATTTTCAAAATTATCAAATTACAGAAACAGTTGTTTGGTTGAATGTTTTACTTTGTTCATGAAGAGATGTGTAAAGCCTTTAGTTAGTGTAACATGATGGTATCTTACGTTTCTTGCACTGTAGCCTTGGATTTTATTTATTTTCATTATAAAAGCATTATAATGAAAAAAATATATAATATTTTCAGCTCGTATGTTTGACTTCTTTGACGTGAGCATGATGGAGCAAGTGCAGTGGGGTTTGATGTGTGTCACACAGGTGCAAGGTGACACTGAGACATATACTCCAAGCGATTGCATTACATTAAAACCCAAGGTAAGGCAAGCATTCCACACAAAAGACTGTCTGTAAATGTGAGAGAATAAAAATACTTGCATGACGATTGGCTTATTTTTGTTACATTATCAAAATGGATGGAAAGGAAGTAAGGTTGAGTGAATGTAGTCATTTACATCCACACATTGATTTTTTTTTTTATGATATCTTGTCTTTTCTGTACTACTGGTATTACTACAATGTTTGCAGGTGCTCGCACGAAGAACAAATATGTCAGGAGAGGCTGAGGCATTGGTCCACTGGTTCCCAGAAGGAGTGTAAGTCTTATTGTTGTGGTCTTATCAGCAGAGAGTATGGGGTTGGAAATAGTATTTCATTGGCAATATCCAATACTTAATACTTGGGAACAATATCACCAAAGAGGTAAAGTCAAAGAGTTTAGAGATTGTACAAGAGAGGTTTAAGGAGGGTTTTTCTTCTTCTTCATTTTCTTCTTCTTCTACTTCTTCTTCTTCTTCTTCTTCTTCTACTTATTCTTCTACTTCTACTCATTCTTCTACTTTTACTCATTCTTCTACTTCTACTTATTCTTCTACTTCTTATACTTCTACTTCTTCATTTTCTTAATTTTCTTTTTCTTTCTTTTCTTTTTCTTTATTTTCTTTTGTTTTCATCTTCATTTTCTTCTTTTTAATTTTCTTCTTCATTTTCTTCTATCTTCTTCCTCTTCATTTTTTCTTCATTTTCTTTTTTATCTTCTTTCTTTTATTTTATTTTTATTTTCTTCTTTATTTTCATCTTCATTTATAGTATCCATAAAATAATGTTGTGTGTGAGTGACTGGTCCATAGGGGTGTCACCAAAATCTATAAAAATATTTTGAAATATTGGTGACATCATAAAATTTTATACATTTCCCTATGTGATGAGGGTTAGGAAGAGTGGGTGGGGGGCTAATCCAGACCAATAAATGATTATTTATTTTTATTAGTTTACTATATACATGATTGCAGTTTTTTATTAATTGCATAACAGATCTTTGGGAAATTATTAAGATCTCACAACAAAGTAACATAAAAGTGATGTGGAATTAGTAGTTCAGTGAGACCTGTAATGGTCCTTTTGAATTCCATACATTTTTTGTCACATCATTAAAAGATTGCTCAGTAATCAATCTTTCTTGTTGTCCCTTGTCTCTCCTGTAGAAGACCCATGGCAGTAGCCTTGGGGTCTTCAAATTATTCATGGAAGATATTATGTTGTCTAGGGATTATTAGTATGGGGCATTATAGTATGATGTGTTCTTTGTCCTCTGTGTGGTAGTTATATCTGGGGCACTGAATCCGTGGCATGGCCTAATCTGTGTTGGTACTGTTTCAGTGATAGATGATATTCTGTACAGTAATGTCAGTATGATTCCTATTAGATGGGGATTTTTTTCCTCTAGTGTTTATGTCTGGGGGTTGTTGGTAGTGTATTGAGTTTAATGGTCTGTCTTGAAGGTCTTGTTTATTGATCTGTGTATGTATTTTTTGTGTAGATGCTTTGTATGATACAGGTGGTACGTTGTTTTATCACTTTCACTCCTTCTCTCTCCCTCTCTCCAATTTGATGATGGTGCTTGTCTATTCATTGTTGGTACTGTTTCACTGCTGGATTGTGTTCACTACAGTCATGTCAGTCTGGTTCTTACTAGATGTGGGGTTGTTGTTGGAGTATTGAGTTTGATGATGTGTCTTGAAGGCTTGCTTATTGATCTGAATGTATATGTATTACCTAGTTGTATTTTATGGGATGAGAGCTATGCTCGTAGTGACCCATTTTCATATCTCCACATCCAGTTTATTCTTAAAATCGTGTGTAGTTCTGGCATTCACTTTTCTTCATTCAGTTTGTTCCAGACATCAATTACTCTGTGTTTTTAAGTAGATGTTTTGTGTGGAACAGGCTAGTATAAATGATTAAGTACAATACTGTGCAGCTCCCCCCCTCCTCTGTTATTACTCTTTGTGCTCCTTTTAATAGTAGTAGTTTTTTTTTTTTTTTTTTTTTTTTTTTTTTTTTCTTCTTTCTCTTCTCTTCTCTTCTCTTCTCTTCTCCACACCATGCTGATTGTTGGTGTCCAGACTATGGAGGCTTAGTTGAGGGTAGTTCATTTGAATTACTTGTAGAGTTTCTTTCTGTTGTCAAAAGTTAGTGCTTGCAATAGTTTTAAGTAGAATAGTTTTGTTGATTTTTGCTGTCAAATCCTCTATATGTAGGCTGAAAATCACATGAATATCAAATGCAAGGCTTACAATTTTAGGGTACTTTTCTAATAAACGAGTTTGGGCATTTAGTTTTACTATAAGGGTGGTTCTTAGATTCATTGAATTTTGCTGCCAAGTCCTTTAAATGTGCACTTACGAGTAGAAGAACCTTAGCACAGCAACTACAGTATTGTAAATCTTTGGCTAAATGATCAGAAATACATCTTAGACATGACCTGCAGCAGTGCAAGGTTATTTTCCTTCAGTTTTCAAGCTGTGAGTGATCTTTATCCAACTGCCTCTTAATAATCTTAGAAGTACGATTTATATCTTCCTTGGCTGACCAGAGCGAAGCTTGGGGGTAGGAATGGTGTCACCTACTCTCTCAAAATTTCTTGGTCCACTTTTGCACGTGCCACACTCCAATTCCTACACGAGTGGCTCTATCTTTACACTTATAACCCCTCCTTATAGAGGGTTATAATAGCAACAATTGTGTCTCCTCCCAGCTCTTTAGCACTTCCCATTACAGAGATATCGAGACACAAAAACCGAGACCACTACAAAAAAATTGGCTAGTCCACATGAGAGAGATTTGCAAACTGACACCACGTGGTCCAGGAAGTGACTAAACAGAGTTGCCAAGTGATGTGTATTGTTTCATCTAAATAATGGTACAGACACTAGCATTGAAAAATAGTGAAAAGTTTGATTGGAAATGGGTATTTTTCATTTGTTTTGAGTTTAGCAAAAAGTTTGGGTGCCTATAATTTTGTGACCAAACTTTACGCTGCCACTGTACACAATAATATACACTTCTCCAACAAAATGTGACATACTAAACAATAATTCAGGCACCATAACTGAAATAATCACAATCCAAATGAAAATAGATAAAACAACCAACACTATCACATACATCCCACCAACTACATCAACCCCACAAAACTTTATCCCACAACTCCAACCACTGAATTCATTAACAAACCACACACTGGCAGGAAATCTGAATGTATATCATCCAGTCTGTCTTAACACACAAACAACAGATCAAAAAGGACACAAAATGCTTAAGTAACTCCCCACCCTAAATGTAATTAATTCCTCACAAGATAGCCTCTTCAATACAATCAATAACCAACATCCCCTGACATAACTGGGCTCACCCTCTTTGCAAACCCAAACAAAATAGGAAACCACTCAAGATATTTTATATGATATCTGTAGTAAAGGTTATTATAGAACTGGGTGAAAAAATACCACCATGATCAAGAGGTCATTTATATAGTACCAAGAAAGGAAACTGACAAAAACACTCAGAAGATAGAGAAAGAATGGAAATAATTTGAAATAAACCAATACCCATCCCTGGATAAAGCAGTAAACAAAAGAGTAACTACCATCCAGAGGGCAAGTGAGGAAAACACATTCACAGAACCTACAGAGCCTACCAGGCATATGGGCCTGGTAGTGAGAAGAGTGTAGAGGAAAGAGAGGCTTTTTGGATAGATTGAAATGAGTGCATAGAGGGATTAGGGAGAAATGTCAATGTACTTCTTTGGAAGCATGTTGCATGGGCAGCAGTGAAACAGGTTGTACGGTTTGTGGGTTTATTAATTGGTAGGTTATGCATACAGAGGGGGCACGTCAAGTAGCCAAGAGGTCTACAGAGCAACTGCCCGTGGGCAAAGGTGCTAGGTGCTGTAAGCACACATACATAAAGAGTCTTTGTTATAAGTATGAATGGGGTCCTTATGTTGAAGAACATCTGGGGGTCGGGCATGTAGCACTCCACCCTTGCTCTAGTTCGTATTAGTCCTATGTCCAATACACTATACCACAGTAGTAGTATTGGGAGACCTTAATGCTAGGGCAGAAAATGAACAAACAGAAGGAGTGGTTGGTAAGTGTGAAGTTCCAGGAAAAAATTGTAGTGGAGACTTGATGGTAGAGATGTGCCTAGAAAAATAGTTGATCATAGCAAATACACTATTTAGGAAGAAAGTCAAAGATAAGTACACATGGGAAAGGGTAGTGGATGGAAGGGTGGTAGAGTGTTAATGGATTATGTAGTGGTAACCAGGAGTATAGTAGGAAGAGTTAAGGATATACATGTTTTAAGGGGAGAGAGTTGGGGAATATCAGATAATTTTTTGGTGGAAGGTAAGTTGAAAGTGGAGGATAGATGGAGAGAGAGGAAGGGGACAGAAGGTAGGGAGGTGCATAAAGTGAACTGCTTAAATGAGAAAGAAAAGGAGGAGTACAAAAAGAAGCTGGGAGAGGAGTGGGAGGTAATGAAGGATTGATTAGAACTAGGAGTGGAGGAATGGGGATGGTTCAAGGAGGGAGTCGCAAGGTGTGCAAAGATGGTTATGGAACAAGGAGGATGGAAAGAAATGGAAGGTAGGGTAGTGAATGGTGGGATAAGGAAGCAAAGAAGGTTGTAAAAGAGAAGAAACAAGCATTTACAGATTGGTTACAAAATAGGATGGGAGAATCATATAAGAGGTACAAAGAAAAGAGAAGTAAAACAAAATAAAGGAGGCAAATAGGAGAGCAGATCTAAAATGGGGTAAAAGTATGACAGCAAATTTTGAAAGTAATAAAAAGATGTTTTGGAAAGAAATTAAGAGAGGAAGAGGAGGCGAATCAAGTAGAGAAGAAAAGGTAAGAGGTGCAGATGGAGAGATGATAATGGAAAAGAAGGCAGTGAGAGGAAGGTGGGCAGAGTATTTTAGGGAGTTGCTAAATGTGAAGGAGGATAGGAAGGGATAGGTAGTTGCAGTGGAAAGTGCTAAGAAAATAACCATGATGAGTGAGGAAAATGGAGGAGAAATAACGAAAGATGAAGTGAAAGCAGCTGTTAAGATGATGAGAAGATAAGGCATCTGGGTTGGATGGATGCTATGCAAAATGTCTGAAAAAAGGAGGTACAGTTACTGTACAGAGGTACAGTACAGACTGGCCGGTGAGGTTATTTAATGTTTGTTTAAGAGAGGGTAGAGTGCCAGAGGACTGGAGAAGTGCCTGTATAGTTCCACTTTACTAGGGAAAAGGGGACAGTTGTGAGTGTAGTAGTTTCAGAGGGATCAGCTTGTTAAGTGTAGTTGGGAAGGCTTATGGGAGGGTTTTGATTGAGAGGATTATGAGAGGAACAGGGAGTAATTGGTGAGGAACAGTGTGGGTTGAGGACAGGTAGAGGTTGTGTAGATCAGATTTTTGTGGTAAGACAGATATGTGAGAAAGCTATTGGAAAAGGTAAGGATGTTTTTTGGGCTTATATGGATTTTGAAAAGGCTTATGACAGGGTAGACAGGAAGGCACTGTGGGAGGTACTGCAGATATACGGGATAGGAGGAAAGCTGTTACGAGAAGTCAAGAGGTTTTACGAGAGTAGTAGAGCTTGTGTTAGGATTAGAAATGAAGAGAGTGGGTTGTTTGAGGTAAAGGTGGGACTTCGTCAGGGATATGTTATGTCACACTGGCTGGGATGGGGTGGTGCGAGAGGTGAATGCAAAGGTAGTGTGTTGGGAATTGGAGATGGTTAAAGAAAATGGAGAAAAGTGGGAGATAAGCCAGCTGTTGTTTGCTGATGACACTGCACTTGTGGCAGGATTAGAGGAGGGATTGAGGAAACTAGTGACAGTTTGAGAAGGTGTGTGAACAAAGGAAGTTGAAGATAAATGTGGGTAAAAGTAAGGTGATGAGATGCACAAGGGGAGAGAATGGCAGCAGGCTGGAAGTGAGTATTAAGGGAGAGAGACTGGAGGAAGTGGATTGTTTTAGATACTTGGGTGCGAACGTGGCAGGAAAGGAAGGAGTGGGGGTAAAGGTAGAATGTAGATTGAGAGAAGCGAGTAAATGCCATGGTGGATTAAAAAGTGTAATGAGAAATAAACATTTGGGAATGGATGCTAAGAGGAGATTGTATGAAATATTGATTGTGCTGACAGCACTCTACGGGGCAGAAACATGGAACATAAAAGAGGAGGAGTTTGAATGTATTTACGTAGTTGTATTTTACGGGAAGAAAGCTATGCTCATAGTGACCCAGCTTTGCATCTTTCAGCATCAAGTTTGTTCTTAATTTCTTGTATAGTTTTTGAACTCACTGTTTCCTCATCCAATTCATTCCAGATATCCACTACTCTGTGTGGGAAATTATTCTTTTTCAGATCTCTTATATAACTATCCTTTTTAAGTTTCTTTTCATGTCCTCTTGTTTTTCATTTATCCCATTTTCGTAAATCATCTCTGTCAAGGACTTTCATCCCTTTCATAATTCTGTAAATGGTTACTAGATCTCCTCTTTCTCTTCTTTGTTCCAGGGTTGGTAGTTCAAGTTTGGACAATCTTTGTATGTCAGTTTGGAGAGTGTTGGTGCCATCTTTGTCGTTGCTCTTTGATTTTTTTCTAATTTCTTTATATTCTTTTTTTAGTACTGGGTGGCCATAG
The DNA here is from genome assembly GCF_046742065.1 of Oratosquilla oratoria. NCBI lineage: Eukaryota > Metazoa > Arthropoda > Malacostraca > Stomatopoda > Squillidae > Oratosquilla > Oratosquilla oratoria. The sequence goes on from NC_134790.1 coordinate 56,758,096, forward strand.
TGTTGCAGTGTATTCCAATCTTGGTCTCATCAATGTAACTAATATTTTCTTTACCATTTCTTTATCCAAGTAGTCAAAGGCCACTTCTACACCATCCATGTAGATGAGGTGCCTGAGAAATATGATATGGGTTACTAGGCTGGATAGAGTGAGAAATGAGGTGAAGAGGAGAATGGGGATAGAAAGAGTTGGGAGATAGGGTTGATGAATGTTGGGATGGTTTGGACACATGAAAAGAATGAGTGAAGAAAGACTAGTAAAAGAGGTGTGGAAGGCAGAGGAGGAAGGAGTGAACATGAGGGGGTGACCCAGGATGAGATGGATGGATGGTGTAGAAGGGGCTTTGGGGAAGAGGAGAATGTCTGTTGAGGGATAGAAGAAGAGAGAAGATAGGGGTGATTGGAGAATGGTTGTGTATTTACCTAGTTGTATTTTGCAGGAGGAGAGCTATGCTCGTAGTGACCCGCTGTTGTATCTTTCCGCATCTTTTTTTTTTTTTTTTTTTTAAGTCTTGTATAATTTTAGCACTCACTGTTTCCTCTTTCAGTTTGTTCCAGATATCTATTACTCAGTGTGGAAAGCTATTGTTTTTCAGATCTTTTCTGTAACTGTCTGAAATTTCTTCTCGTGTCTTCTTGTAGCTTCTGTCCCATTTTAGTAGGTCATCCTTATCAAGAATTTCCATCCCTTTCATAATTCTGTAAATGGTTATGAAATCGCCTCTTTCTCTTCTATGTTCTAGGGTTGGTAGATTTAGTTTGTCCAATCTTTGTATATCAAATTGCAAATTGTTGGTGCCATCTTTATTGTTGCTCTTTGAATTCTTTCTAGTTTATTTTATTTATTTTTACTAGGTGGCCACAGAGATGCTGGATATTCCAATTTTGGTCTTATAAGTGTAACTAGTATTTTCTTTACAATTTCTTCATCCATGTAGTCAAAGGCTAATTTGTTGACATGTTTGTCTGGTGTCATGTTGTATGAGATAGTTACTCCTAGGTCACTTTCTGAGTTTACTTTTTTACTTCCTTTGCACCAATTTTATATTGACCTGAGATTCTATTTTTGCTTTTTCTTATTCCATTATACTACATTTCTTAATGTTAAAATTCTCACCCAGTTTCCCTTTTCTTTGA
>NC_134790.1:56764231-56864231 GCF_046742065.1 Oratosquilla oratoria
TGTTAAGATTTTAAAAGCTTTTTATTGATTACATACATCAGATTGCTAAGACAGTGTTAGTTTTGGTTCACTTATGTCAGTCTCCCCTCTCAAATGTCCCCATTAAATTACCTCTACCAACAACCTCCCATTTCTTGTGCCATATATTACTGCCATTCTTCCATGTTATGATTTTCTATTCAAATTCGCAACTACCCTTTTGAAAATATTAGTCTCTCCCTCTCTCTCTTTCTCCCTTCCTCCTTTTCTCACCCCTTCTCTCTTTCTCACCCCCTTCTCTCTCTCTCTCTCCCTCCCTCCCTCCCTCCCTCCCCCTCTCTCCCCCTCTCTCTTTCTCCCTTTCACTCACCCCTTCCCCCTTTCTCTTTCTCTCACCCCCCCCCCTCTCTCTCTCTCTCTCTCTCTCTCTCTCTCTCTCTCTCTCTCTCTCTCTCTCTCTCTCTCTCTCTCTCTCTCTCTCTCTCTCTCTCTCTCTCTCTCTCTCTCTCACCCCTTTATCTCTCTTTCTCACCCCCTTTCTCTCTGTCATGTCTTTCTCCTATCTCTCTCTCCTCCATCCCTCTCTCTCTCTCTCTCTCTCTCTCTCTCTCTCTCTCTCTCTCTCTCTCTCTCTCTCTCTCTCTCTCTCTCTCTCTCTCTCTCTCTCTCTCACCCACCCCCTCTCTCTCTCTCTCTCTCTCTCTCTCTCTCACCCACCCCCTCTCTCTCCCCCCTTCTATTCTCTCTCTCTCACCCCTTTTCTCTCTATCTCTGTCCCCCTCCCTCCCCCTCTCTCTCCCCCCCCCCCCTCTCTCTCTCTCTCTCTCTCTCTCTCTCTCTCTCTCTCTCTCTCTCTCTCTCTCTCTCTCTATATAAGTTTGGGTTTATGGCTCTACATCACTTGCTTGTATCATGTTGTTGAAATTCACTCAGTGTAACTCAAACTTTGACTTTCCATTAATTTAGCTACATCCAGAGTAATATAGATTAAAATTTTCTTTGTTACTACTATGCATTATGAAATCGGTAACTGTTCTCTACTTTACCCACAATTAAATTTCCAGTTACTGATGTTCCTTAAAGACTTTCACTTTTGAGTTACTAATTACTTTTGTATTTCCCTGTTCCATAGTTCACATACCCTTAACCCACCTCCAGTTATGCTTACTGTTATGCTCATACCTTCCTTATACTTGTTTTCTTAGTAAGCAATGCCAAATATTCCACAGCATTGGAAGTCTTCTCACATGTACACTGTAACAATTTCATTCTGTTCGGTTTCACTTTTTTCAAACTTATTGTTTTAGCAATTAACATGTTCTACTCATGTTTAGCTTTACCTTTTATTGACATCATTCATTGTTTTTGTTGTTTTGTGTTTTATATTGAATTTTGTTACTCTTTTGTGCATCTCCATTTATGTATGGCCATTTCATACAGTTCTCCAGGTCAACTTGACAGCTCTCTCCTGTTGTATACTGTCTAACTCTTTTTCCCTTCCTCATACTGATCTGTCCAAACCACCTTGCCCTCCCCACAAATCCCACATTGACTTAAACCTTAACAGTGAAGCTCAACATGATCTCTTAAAGCAAACAGTCGTCCTCAGCCTGCCCATACCAAGGCATTCTGCCTTGGAGGACCCTTTTAAGTTTATCCAAACCAAGGCAGTATCAGCCTTGGGAGGACCCCGTAAACTTATCCGTGCTAAGGCATTAGCCTTGGAGGATCCCTTAAGTTTATCCAAGCCAAGGCCTACACACTAGTCAGAGGGGTAAAGCTCTTGCCTACCAGGCAGAAAGGGGTGGACTTTGAGCACTAAAAATTCATACTGGGTTGGAAAAAGAAGAAGAAGAAAAAAAAAAAAAAAAGGAAATAAAAATTTGTATTATTTATTTATTTATTTATTTATTTATTTATTTATTTATTTGTGTTTATCAGGATTATCTGGAACTATAGAGGCTTTCACATTTTTAATTTGAATTTTGTTCTCTGTGCAGTTGAGATATATCAGAAAAATTTCATGTTTGGAAGGATATAGGAATGCTTGAAAGTCCTGGTCTTTCTGCAAGGGCTAGCCAAGGCTACCCCTCCCCACACCTCAAAACTCCCATATTGGGCCCCAAGCACCGTCTCTGTGTCTCAGCAGCTCGACCAACAGTGATGATAGCATCCCATAGCTGCATGTTCAGTGGTCTTTGTCATTTTTGTTCCCCTAGCATTGCCTCCTTACCCCTTTTACAAGAATGCAGCCCTTTGTATACACACTTAGCTTAGACCCATTGGGCATTTTCATCTCAGGTACACATAGACATTAATCCGTAACATTGAGAGGAGGGCAACAGAAATGCAGCCATGGGTGCTGACATCATCCTCATAGCACATTCAGGAAGTCAGGTCCATACACTGAAATCTGTTTATTGTCACCTTTGGAATCCCTCTCCATTTTCAGGACACCACACACACCTCTTGTATTTCATAAGTTCAGTTTCTATAGTATGGAACCAGAATGTGTGGTATCTTTCTGTCTTTTTTAACACTTGTGTTTGTTATAATGGATGTTAGATTATTTGTTTTTTGAACCAAAACAATATATTTTGTAAGTAAACAGTGAAGTGTAACCAAGACCTGTTAGCATAATATTTCATACCAATTTTTATATTTTTGGTACCTCTCTGACCCTTTGATCAAGGGTGAGAGTAAGATCACTGCCTTTTCCCTATAAAAGCAAAACAAGACTGGAAGTGTTTGCTACTAATTGCTATACACGGCTGGCATGAAGAGGCAAGGTTGCTCACTGACTGTTCCAGGTTACATCACAGTATTTTACCAGTGTTGGCTTGTATTCATAATTTTCCATTGATTCAGTATATAAAAAAAACCTGGGGATAAGGAAATGAGTGCCATGCATGATGGAAAGTTTAATATCCACAAGCACACTTTTTGTGTGTTATATTGTATGATCAATGGATTAAAAGGCTGAAGGTTGCATAGTTTTGTATTTGGGTAGATGCTGAAAGCAAATGGAAACAAAGGAATTTCATCATGCATGGTGTGTACCTACTGACTCCTGTCCTTTGCCTCTTGCTTCTAGTACAACATATACCACAAAAATAATATGCTACATTTTAGCATTAACCTTTACACCATGTCCATATTTATTGATTTTGATACATTGTTTATACTTTGAACACTGGATGTCAAGTTGGCACAAAAAGATGCAGTTATCTGTACCTTTAAGACCTAATATTGCAGTCAGTAGATGGAAAGCAAGAAATGGAGCAAGCTGAATACCCATGGCCTGAGATAGGGATTTAGTATGATGGGCAGTTGTACGGTAGTGGAGTCTGGAAAGAAAAAAAAAAAATTAGGTTGAATGAAGCTTAACCCAAATTAAGAGACACAGAATGAAAAAAGTGCTTGTAGTTGGATAACATGTCATTACAGTTTTTGTATTTTATGAGTTGTTTTTGTCAGTAAGTCATTTGTTTTTAGTCAGATTGTCTGTTGTACTCTAAAGCATCTGTGGCCAGAAAGAGTATGTAATGTACTTAAAAGGAGCAGGTGTAGCTGTGTTGAACCATCACCTTGCAAGCAATACTGGAATTTATTCACTTAATAGTTTGTGCTCAATTTAGTATTGAAATGATTCTCAGTTTCTGTTTTCTTTGCAAGTTGGTATTTTGGCTGTGTTATGAAAATTGTATAATGTACATGTCAGCTGATTACTAATTTTTACTTTTGATGTTTTAGCAAGGAAAGATGTTTATGTCACATGAAGGCCGTAGAGAGTTCTAGTGCCTTTTGGAGATGTAGTTAACATATCACAGCTTGTTAGAATTCTTTGCATACAAGTTTATTATTATTATTTATTATTATTTCATTTTTTCTTACTTTGGTTGCTATAAGGAATGAACAGTGCACCAAGGCCCATGCAATTATGTATATAGGAAACACAAACTTTATTTCTGTGGATTTCTGAAATTGTCCATATTTAGTTTGCCCCCATAACTGTTGAAGAATGGATGCTAACATGTTTGCCCAAATGTCCCAAGATGTCACTGCCAGTCACTAAACACTGCCATTATCTTCAGGTGCATCTCATGTTCAGGTCAAGCCACACCTGGAATTTAGCAAACATTTTGGTGCTTTCCCCCTTTTTATTTTATTGTTATGATTTTTTTCTTAATGGTTTCTTTTCTATTCTCTCCCCCCCTGAATTGCCACAATATTTTTATTCATGTTCAAGAAGCAACATTTTTATCTGCTCTCCATAGAGATTTAAATACTGGGGCATGAATAACCATATTTCAAGTATCATATTGTTTGCTTTCAAATGTATGGGCCATATGTAGCAAAGAGATCTCATTCCAGAAGAAGACAGGATGTCATTGACCAGAAACTTAGGGTTTCTTGATTTCAAAGGCTTCAGTGATGCTAGTGACAGGAGTAGGTCCAGGAAAAAATAAAATAAAAAAGATAAAAAAAATATGTAGGTCCTTATGATAAAAGGTGATTATGTCTGTCACTTGATAAAAGGTGATAATGTATGTCACTTGATAATAAAGTGATTTTTCACTTAATCAAGTCTCTGCAACCCACTGCCATTTGTATGAGTGACAACAACTCTTATCCTTAATTTATTTTGATGGACAGAGAGATGGGAAGTGTGTGTTTCCTGTGTAAGGGTTGTGGGGAGGCTGGTATGTGTGTGATATGCTACAGCAAATGTAAGCAAGCAATGGTTGAATTCCAATGAGAAGGCTGCGAGTCCTAGACACACCCCACTCCCTGGCAGATCCTGTGTAGAATAAATGTGAGATGAAGAGACATTGTGTGTTTTATTGAGTTGCCATTTATTACTAAAACATTTGGTTGCAAGAAATGGCTGTACTAGTTTCCTGTATTGAGCCAGATTATTTTTTGCATCATAATTATTTTATCAAAATATATACCAAATATAAGTATTTCAGCAGAGATAACCAGAGCGTCCATACTTAACCCTTTGACTGCCCAATGCGCATTTTTGCGAAAATTAAAAGTCTCATGACAGCCCTAACTCGCAAAAATGCACCGCAAGCAAAAAAACGTTTTAAACATTGCGCCATGCTCCCAACACCTTATAGAAACGAGAGATCAAGTTTACAACCGGTAGGTGCTGCCATCTTTTACCAGCTGGACGAACTAATAGTCCTTATCTACGCGGCAATAACAACTGGTGGAATGTAAACAAAGGACATGTGCGAGCGAATGGACTTTAATCGGCATTTAAACCTGCATAAAAGGCCGAATATATGATTCATAGGTAAGTTTTGTCATTCATATGCTGTAGTTGTTTTACAATCACTAAGAAATAGGAAATTAAATTATTTTTTCCACAAATAATAGCGTATGGTAATTCTCTTCAGTAGCAGCTGCAGACGACTGAAAAAATTTTGATTGATCATATATATATATTCTCAAACGTTTTAGCCTTAAAATATTCTAGTTACAATACTTCCAGTGATAGAAAATTATGATAGGCTAGCTGTGATATGGTAAAATGTGTGAATAATCGTTTTATTGATAGAAAATTTAGGTACCCTAAGAGATATCCTAGGCTATGTTCTCGATGTATTCTCTCTCTCTCTCTCGATTATATATATTTAGTCAAAATATAACTTTTGGAATATTCTAGTAACAGTACGATCCATAAAAAGTGATTGTGTGTGAATTGGCATAACAATTTATTGATAGAAAATTTTGGTATCTACATCTTGGTGTGAAAATTTTCTCCCTCGGTGTGTCAATGTAATACATATTTTGCAAAGATGTGCATGTACTTAGGCTATATAAATATATGTTGTGTTACTTTTATACATACATACATATACCAAGACTTTTTCCCCCTTACAAGGGGGGTAGCCAAAAAGAAAAAGGCATAAAATCATTCCCACCCATTCCATCCCTGAATACACTCCACACCCCTCCACCCTCCCTCCCATCTTAGCACCTCCTGAATGACAGGTCATCCCTGCACCTTGTCCACTGCCCTGGGTCAGAAGCAGTGTCGCAAGACACAGCACATCCACAGCTAACATGTCTGTTGAGGAAGGACAGGAGAGGACAGAAGACAGGGGTGAATGGAGAATGGTTGTATATGGATGATGTGGTGATTGCATGAGGTGGAATGGGCGGGTGGATGGGGGGTGAGGTAGTATGTGTGAGCAAAATTTGACGCAGCCCGAAGGGATTTCTCCCCGTACTCTCATTTTATGCAATGGGGGGACAGAGAGGGGGGGTCGCCGATTTAATGAAGCGGCCTTTTATAATAAAAAATAATAGAAATACGAAATTTCATAATTTTGAAATTTTTACGTAATTTTTTATTTTCTTCAGGACCAACTTATGTGTGCCTATATCACTGTTCCTATAACATATGGTCATTATCTACCTTACTGAGTATTACTGGCATACAAAAGAATGACTTTTGTATTTTTAATTTTTTTTTTTTAATTCCCCAAAATTTTCATTTTTCAGAAAAAAAATATTCATAATAAATATATGAATTATCTCAGAAAGCTAATATTGATATATTTGGATTGGGAATGGTGTCCACAACATCAGAATATTATGCAAAAGAAGGAAATAGGCACTTCATATATTATGGGTAAAATGCAATTTTTCAGAAACATAAATCCTCCCAGCATTGGGCAGCCAAAGGGTTAAGGGCAATATTGCACTGAAGAAGTGGAGACATACATACATACATATACCAAGGCTTTTTCCCCCTTCCAAGGGAGGTAGCCAAAAAGGGAAAGGCATAAAAACACTCCCACCCATTTCATCCCTAAATACACTCCACACCCCTCCCACCCTCCCTCTCATCTGAGCACCTCCTGGATGACGGGTCATCCCTGCACCCTGCCCACCGCCCTGGGTCAGAAGAAGTGGAGACATAGTGGTGGTAAAGGAGGGACAATTAGTAGGGTAATAGAAAAGAAGGATACATACAAATGTATAACATAAGGGATTGGTTGATTCAAAGGGCCGTATTGTTGAACCTCCCCATTACTTGAAGGAGTTCTTTGTCTCCCAATCCATATTTTTAAAGTGGTTTGAGCCGCGAACAACCTTTGTCCAGACAAAATTACAGTGACCATCAATTTAGTAAGTTATATTCACAAATATTGACCAGGTAGGCACGTTTAATTGATTTCATGTAACTTTTTAGTTTTTTATGTATTGAACCTGTGTAGGTGATACAAACAGTGAGTGTTTATTATAGTTCATAAAATAAACTATTTCAAAATACATTGGGAAGATGTTCATCCATCTGTGTTTTCTTCAACTGTAATTGCTTTGATACTCACGTTTTCATACTGTCACATTACTTTTTAGGCAATTCAAGATCAAATCAGCCATCCTGAGTCCACTGCTGAACAAAGGTCTCCTTCATAGCATTCCATGAATCACACGTCCGCACCATCCTCTGCCACATCACTCCTGCAAACTTCTCGATCTCGTCTCTCCACCTTCTGTCTGGTCTCCCTCTTCCACGCTTCCAATCTCGCGGCATCCACTCAGTAACACACTTGCTCCATTGCTCCTCAGTTGTTTGCACTAACCTGCCCAATTCCACTTCCTTTCTTTTACCACCTCCACAGTATCTTTTGCTCTAGTCTGTTCTCTCACCCAACTTGCTCTCTTTTGGTCTCTCAGCATTATTCCCATCATGGATCTCTCCATTCTCCTCTGTGCCGTCCTTAGTTTTGTTTCCATTGCCTTCGTTAGTTTCCAAGTCTCACACCCGTAGAATATTGCTGGCAGAATGCATTGATTGTAAACTTTACGTTTCAAACATAAAGGTAGAGAGCCTCTCAGGATTTTATTATACTTACCAAACACTTTCCAACCAATTGTAATGCATCTTTTTATTTCATTATCATGATCTTTCATCACTTTCACCATCTGCCCTAAATAATTATACTCCTCAACTTCTTCAAGACTCTCACCATCAATTACAATCTCTTTATCTTTGAACTTTAGTGTTGAACATTACTTTGGTTTTACTCTTATTCATTTTTAAACCTACTTTGCGACTTAACTTGTTTAGATCGTTCTTTCTGAAATAAGAATAATGTTATCCGCAAATCTTAGGTGGTTGAAATATTCGCCATTAGTCTTAAAACCTTTCTTTTCCAAACTCAACCTTCTGATAATATCTTCCAAACAAGCTGTAAATAATTTGGGTGAAATTGTATCTCCTTGCTGTACTCCTTTCTTGATCTTGATCTTTTCTGTATCTTTATGTAGTCAAATTATAGCGGTACCTTTCACATAAATCTTTTCTAAAACTCTTATGATCTGTTCATTTTATGTAGTCAAATTATAGCGGTACCTTTCACATAAAATCTTTTCTAAAACTCTTATGATCTGTTTGTTTGTACCCTGCTTGCATAGCGAGTTTAGTATTGCTATTTGTTCTACCAAGTGAAAGGCCTTCTCGTAGTCTACAAAAGCTAAACACAGAGGTATATTGTATTCCATTGTTTTCTCAATTAGTTGGTTTATTGCCTGCAAGTGGTCTAGAGTCGAATATCCGCTCCTAAAGCCTGCCTATTCTCTCGGTTGGTTTCCATCTAGAACTTTACTTAGTCTATTTGTAAGGATCTTGGAGAATACGGTACTTTATATACATTTGATAGCAAGCTATCAAGTTACTAAGGTCCTTCTGGTCTCCTTTTTTATGAAGCAAAATCGCTATAGCATTTCACCACGTATCAGGAACGCTTTCTTGACATAAACACTGGGTGTACAACTCAGCTAGTTTAATATGAACTAATTTACCTGCATCTTTCAATAGATCTATCGATATACAATCTTCCCCAGGTGCTTTTCCTCATTTCAGTTTTTAGAGCAAATTCTACTTCTTTGTAATCTCTGGTACACTAACGTCTACACATGAATTTACTGACTCAACTACGGTCTTCAACGAGTAAAGTTTTTGGTAAAATTCTTCTACTCTTTTTACCATTCTGTCCCTGTATTTAATGATTTCACCATTTCTATCTTTCAAACATATCATTTGCTGTCTTCCTAAGGCATGTCTGCACTCGGTCACTTTAATACTTTTACCTTTCCGAATTGTTTCCTCTATTTCATCCATGTTTCTTTCTTTTCTCTAACCTCTGCCTTTTGCTGATAAGTTTGTTTAGTTCTACTCTTTCTATTTCATCTCTCCTGCCTTTTAATCTGCATGGTCCTTCTTCTTTTAATCAGGTCATTTGTAGCTTTAGAGTATTTGTTTTCTCTAATGTTTTTTTGTACTTCCTACTTTCTCTGCCGATTCCCTAATGATATTCACTAAATTCAAATTAATATATTCCACACTGTCCTCCTTAGTTCTCAGAGCTTCAAATCTATTTTTAATATCTAACTGAAATTTCTTGTGGCAGGATCAGAGGAGGGATTGAGGAAGTTGGTGACAGGGTTTGGGAGAGTTTGTGGGTAGGGGTGGGGTGATGAGATGTACAAGGGGTGAGGGTGGTGGCAGACTGGAGGTGAGTATTGGGGGAGAGCGACTGGAGGAAGTGGATGGTTTTAGATACTTCGGTGCGAGTGTGGCAAGAAGGGGTGGAATGGAGGTGGAGTGTGGATTGGGAGAGGCGAGTGGGTGCCTTGGTGGATTGGAAAGTGTGGTGGGGAGTGGACATTTGGGAATGGATGCTGGGAGGAGACTGTGTGGGGGAGTGGTTGTGCTGGCAGTGCTGTGTGGGGTGGAAGCATGGGGGAGGAGGAAAGAAGGAATTTGAATGTGTTTGAGATGAGGTGTCTGAGAGGTGTGATGGGGGTTGCTGGGCTGGATAGAGTGAGAAGTGGGGAGGTGAGGAGGAGAACGGGGGTGGAGGGAGGGTGGGGGTGATGGAGTGTTGGGATGGTTTGGACACGTGGAAAGAGTGAGTGAAGAGGGACTGGTGGGGGTGGATGTCTGTTGGGGGGGACGGGAGAGGACAGAAGATAGGGGTGAATGGAGAATGGTTGTATATGGATGATGTTGTGATGCATGAGGTGGAATGGGTGGTGGTATGGGGGGGTGAGGTAGTATATGTGAGCAAAATTTGATGCAGCCTGAAGGGATTTCCCCCTGTCTTCTCCTTTTATGCATGGGGGGACAGAGAAGGGGGGTCACCGATTTAATGAAGCGGCCTAGCTGTGGATGTGCTGTGACTTGCAACACTGCCTCTGATCCAGGGCAGTGGACAAGGTGCTGGGATGACCCGTCATCCAGGAGGTGCTTAGATAAGAGGGAGGGTGGAGGGGAGTGGAGTGTATTTAGGGATGGAATGGGTGGGAATGATTTTATGCCTTTTTCTTTTTGGCTACCTCCCTTGAAAGGGGAAAAAAGCCTTGGTATATGTATGTATGAAATTTCTTATTATTATCCTTAACCTTTGCAAGGCTTGTTTTCTTAAAATTAGTGTATTTCTCTTGGCTCTGAAATTGAATTTAGCTGTGCAACCTACCATTCTATTGTCACTATGTATGTTGACTTTATTTATCACCATAACATTCCTAACGCTTTTGCTCTCGTCTCCTAATATGAAGTCTATTTCGTTCTGTTGTTCCATTTGGACTTCTCCACATCCATTTATGACCTACACGCTTTTGGAAGAAAGTGTTCATTATCCTCATGTTGTAGTTCTCTGCAAAATTTACTAACATCGCCTCTGTCATTTCTTTCACCTACTTCAAACTTACCAATGCACGTCTCATCTCCCATCCTCTTCCCCACTTTAGCGTTAAAGTCTCCTATTACCAACATATACTTACTTTTTTCTTGATCCATTACCTGACTTAAATCATCATAGAATGACTCAATTTCCTTGTCTGAACTCTGTGAAGTTGGTGCATAAATATGAAATATTTTTAGAGTGTACCTTTTACACAACCTAATCACAATCCAAGCTACCCTGTCTGACAAACTACTGAATTTGACTACGTTATCAGCAACCTCTTGGTTTATCAAGAATCCTACTCCACTAGATCCTTCTTTGTCCTTACCTCTATAGTAGAACAGGTGGTGACCATCTTGTAATTGTATCAGCTTTTCTTCCGCTCTTCGGACTTCACTCAGTCCTACGATGTTCCACTTGATGTTGTCTAGTTCTTCCATTAAACTCTCCAGCCTGTGATCTTCTGAGAGACTTCTTACGTTGTAAGTATAGATCTTCATTTTCTTCATGTTGTTTAATGTCCAAGACTTGGATCTGCTTGGACAGTGCTTACTCACATTTGGTGGCATACTGCCCGTAAGCACATGAGGCAATGCAGTTGGACCTTTAGGAGATGATGATCCAACAGGAACACCCGGCTTTGTATTTGTTGTGCTGTTTATATTTGCTATGAAGGGGGGTTGGCAGTAATCTCACCACCACACCAACTGGTTTCTGGTGAGATATTTCTCTGGTGTCTTGGTGACATTTAATCATGTTTGTGAGAGAGAGAGAATCAGCACTGAATGTTCATTAAATCCACTGTGCAAAAATAGACATGTAAATAGTGGAGTGGAAGGAGGTCTCTTCAAGGTTAATGTGGACGAAGGTGAAGCTGGGAAGGGAGATGTATCCAGTTTGATCTTAAATTCTTGTATAGTTTTTGCACTCACTGTTTCTTCATTCAGCTTGTTCCAGATAGTCACTCTGTGTGGGAAGCTAATCTTTTTTAGATCTCATCTGTAACTATCCTTTTTAAATTTCTGTGTCCTCTGGTTATTTTTTTTTTATCCCACTTTAATAAGTCATCTCTATCAATGACTTCTATCCCTTTCATAATTCTGTATATGGTTAGCAGGTCTCCTTTTTTTCTTCTTTGTTCCAGGGTTGGTAGTTCGAGTTTGTCCAATCTTTGTTTGTATGTCAATTTGGAGAGTGTTGGTGCCATCTTTGAATTCTTTCTAATTTCTTCTTTTTAGTACTAGGTGTCCATAGTGTTGCAGCATACTCCAATTTTGGTTTTATCAATGTAACTAATATTTTCTTTACCATTTCTTCATTCATGTAGTCAAAGGCCACTTTCATTGATCTTACATACATATGCCAAAGGCTTTTTTCCCCCTTACAAGGGAGGTAGCCAAAAAACAAAGGCATTAAAACCACTCCCACCCATTCCATCCCTATCACACTCCACCCCCAGCACCCCCTTCCCTCCTTCTTATCTTGGCACCTCCTGGATGACAGCTCATCCCTGCATCTTGTCCACTGCCCTGGGTTAGAAGCAGTGTTGCAAGACACAGCACATCCACAGCAAGGCCGCTTTATCAAATTGGCAACCCCCCTCTCCGTCCCCTCATGCAGAAAAGGAGATGGGGATAAATCCCTTCGGGCTGTGTCAAATTTTTCTCACACGTACTCCCTCTCCCCCCACCCCTCACTCATTCCACCTCATGGATCACAACATCATACACAACCATTCTCCATTCACCCGTGTTCTGTCCTCTCCCGTCCTTCCTCAACAGACATTCCCCTCTTCCCCAAAGCCCCTTTTACCCCATCTATCCATCTCATCCTAGGTTGCCCCCTCATGTTCACTCCTTCCACATCTGCCTTGCACACCTCTTTTACTAGTCTTTCTTCACTCATTCTTTCCATGTGTCTAAACCATCCCAGTACTCTTTCATCAACCCTATCTCCCAGCTCCCTTTCCACCTCCATTCTCCTTCCCCCTCCTCATTTCTCACTCTAGCCTGGTAACCCGTATCATACTTCTCAGACACCTCATCTCAAATACATTCAAACTCCTCTCTTCCTCTCTAATGTTCCATGTTTCTGCCCCATAGAATGCTGTTGGCACAATCACTCCTTCATATAACCTCTTAGCATCCATTCCCAAATGTCTATTTCTCATTACACTTTTTAATCCACTAAAGCATTTACTCGCTTCTCTCAATCTACATTCTACCTCCACCTCCATTCCTCCTTTTCCTGCCACATTCACACCCAAGTATCTAAAACTATCCACTTCCTCCAGTCTTTCTCCCTTAATACTCACTTCTAGTCTGCTGCCACTTTCACCCCTTGTACATCTCATCACCTTACTTTTACCCACATTTATCTTTAACTTCCTTCTTTCAGACACTTTCCCAAACTCTGTCACTAACTTCCTCAGTCCCTCCTCTGATCCTGCCACAAGCACAGTGTTGGCCTCAAACAACAGCTGTCTTATCTCCCACTTTTCTCCATTTTCTTTAACCATCTTCAATCCCTGACCCACCACCCTTGCATTTACCTCGTGCACCACCCCATCCATGTATAGATTGAACAGCCAGTGTGACATAACACATCCCTGACGAAGCCCCACCTTTACTTCAAACCACTCATTCTCTCCATTTCTAATCCTGACACATGCTCTACTACTCTTGTAAAAACTCTTGACAGCTTCTAAAAGCTTTCCTCCTATCCCATATATCTGCAATACCTCCCACAGTGCCTTCCTGTCTACCCTATCATAAGTTTTTTCCAAATCCAAAAAAGCCCAAAAAACAAAGGATTACAAAGGTGGAGCATGCCGACAGGAGACCTTTTGGTCCATATCTAGGTAGGATACAAAAATAATAATAATAATAATAATAAATTAAAAAATAAAAACTATAATAATGTAATTAACAAAATACATGAATAAATGCATAGGTATAGTTAAATAATAAACAAACAGGTAAATAGTAAATAATAATAAATTGACATATAACTAATAATAAATGATAACAAAACAAAAACAAATATAAGATAAATTATAATCATTATAGCATCTTCCTTAGGTATTTATCTAAATGATTTTTAAAGCTTCGAACTGAACTACATTGCACTACCTGTGCAGGAAGTTTATTCCATTCATTAACTACACGGTTGGCAAAGTTGTTTCTACCCACTTCCAAATTGAATCTATTTCCAGACAGTTTGAGACCATTGTTTTTTGTCTGATTCTCATTCAATTTGAAAATTTTGTCACTTTTGATGTCAATTCCCCTTAGAATCTTAAAGAACTGTATCAAGTCACCTCTGAGTCTACGCTTTTTTAGGGAAAACAGATTCATATGTTTTAGTCGATTTTCGTATGATTTATTTTTTATATTCGGAATCAGTTTTGTGGTTCGCCATTGTACTTTTTCCAGTCTGTCAATGTCTAATGAGATTCGGTGACCATATGGAAACAGCATATTCCAAATGTGGACGAACTAATGATTTATATAGCTTGTTAATGAGTGATGGACTTTTGAAGTCAAAAGATTGTGCAATCAGTCCTATAATCTTATTTGTTTTCTCAGAGGCTGAAATACACCGCTTGAATGATTTGACATTGTTACTGATAATTACGCCGAGATATTTTTCACTATTCACTTTTGTTAATGAATTTCCAAATAACTTGTAATCGTACTTACTGTTATTTTTACCTATGTGCATTACCTTACATTTACTTGTGTTAAAATTCATTAGCCACTTTTCAGACCATTGCTGTAATTTATATAAATCTTCTTGAATATCTAATTGGTTTAAGTGATCATTTGCCATTCCGCACAGTTTTGTATCATCAGCAAATTTGGAAACAGTAGATTTTAGTCCATGGTCTATACCATTTATATATACTATGAATAGAAGTGGCCCAAGAACAGAACCCTGAGGAACTCCACCTGTAACATTTTTCCATCTAGAAGTTTTTCCATTTAAAACAACTCTCTGTTTTCGATCATTCAACAAATTACTAGTCCAACTTACTGTAATAGGTTACCACTTATTCCGTGTGAAGCTAATTTAGTAAGTAGTCTTTCGTGTGGGACGGTATCAAAAGCTTTTGCAAAGTCTAGATATATCAAATCTATATTGTTTCTTTTGTCATAATTCGTGATAACTGTGTTGTAGAATTGGAGTAAGTCACGCAAGAACGTTTCCGTATGGAAGGCAGATGTGGAGGGAGTGAACATGAGGGGACGTCCTAGGATGAGGTGGATGGATGGGGTGAAGGGGGCTTTGGGGAAGAGGGGAATGTCTGTTGAGGAAGGATGGGAGAGGACAGAAGACGGGTGAATGGAGAATGGTTGTATATGGATGATGTTGTGATGCATCAGGTGGAATGGGTGGGGGGGATGGGGGTGAGGTAGTATGTGTGAGCAAAATTTGATGCAGCCCAAAGGGATTTCTCCCCATCTTCTCCTTTTATGCATGGGGGGACGGAGGGGGGGGTCGCCGATTTAATGAAGCGGCCTTGCTGTGGATGTGCTGTGTCTTGCGACACTGCTTCTGACCCAGGGCAGAGGACAAGGTGCAGGGATGACCCGTCATCCAGGAGGTGCTAAGATAGGAGGGAGGGTGGAGAAGTGTGGAGTGTATTCAGGTATGAAATGTGTGGGAATGATTTTATGCCTTTTCCTTTTTGGCTACCTTCCTTGTAAGGGGGAAAAAGCCTTGGTATATGTATGTATGTATGTACTTTCTAAATGATGTTTAATAGCATCTCTGATGATAGGTTCCATTATTTTTCCTACGATTGAAGTCAAACTTATAGGCCTATAGTTATTTGGTTTCTTTTTGTCACCTTTTTTGAATACGGGAGTAATGTTAGCTAGCTTCCATTCTCTTGGGACATCTCCGGATATGATGGATTTCTTGAAAATAATTTCTAATGGAACAACAATCTCATTTTTCATTTCCTTTTAAGATTCTTGGATGCCAACCGTCAGGCCCTGGTGTTTTATTAACTTTGAGTTTCTCTATACACCTTTTAATTTTTTCTTTTGTTATATTTACCGTAGTGAGTACGTTTACCCTAGACTTTTCAAAGGTTTCAGTTTGGAGTTCACTTTGAGGTGTTTCGTTTACGAATACCGAGCTAAAATAATTGTTTAAAATATTACACATTCCTTCATTTGAATATTCAAGTTGACCGTCAGCAGATAATAGTGGACCAATGTGATTCCTAACAACCTTTTTATCTCTAATGTAACTATAGAATTCTTTGGGATTCTCTTTGGATTTATCAGCGATATTCATTTTGTATTGTTGTTGTCTTTATTTTATTGTCTTTTTTAAATCTCTCTGTATTGATACATAACTTTCATAGTCATTAGATGCACCCGAGCACTTATATTTCTTATAAGCCTGTCTCTTTTTAGCAATACTTTTTTCAGTTTCTTTGTCGAGCCACTTTGGGCGAGCCTGATTTGGGGGACGTCTCTCCTTAAAAGGAATGTAAGCATGAATAATCTTAGTGAGCGTATTTTGAAATATTTCCCACATTTGATCTACAGGTCTTTCACTTAATTTTGCCTCCCAATCTGTAAACTGAAGCTCCTGACATAGTCCTATGAACTGAGCTTTACTGAAATCGGGTATTTTAGAAACACAAGTATCTATTCTAAATTTTTTTAGGAGTTTGAATCTAAGTTGTGATTGCTATTTGCAACAGTTTCACCGACTTCTGCATCAGTTACTATGCTTTCTCACATATGTCTTATCATAAAAATCTGATCTACACAACCTCTACCTGTCCTCACCAATTACTCCCTCTGTTCCTCTCCTAATCCTCTCAATCAAGACCCTCCCATAAGCCTTCTCAACTACACTTAACAAGCTAATCCCTCTGAAACTACTACACTCACACATGTCCCATTTTCCCTTGTAAAGTGGAACTATACAGGCACTTCTCCAGTCCTCTGGCACTCTACCCTTTCTTAAACAAACATTAGATAACCTCACCAGCCAGTCCTCTATCACTGTATCTCCTTTTTTCAGACATTCTGCATGACATCCATCCAGACCAGGTACCTTACTTGCTGTCATCATCTGTCTTCACTTCATCCTTTCTTATTTCTCCCCCATTTTCCTCAGTCTTCACAGTCATTTTCTTTGCACTTTCCACTGCAACTACCTTTCCCTCCTTATCCTCCTTCACATTTAGAAAGTCCCTAAAATACTCTGCCCATCTTCCTCTCACTGCCCTTTCTTCCATTATCATCTCATCATCTGCACCTTTTATCTTTTCTTCTCTACTTGATTCACCTCCTCTTCCTCTCTTAATTTCTTTTCAAAACATCTTTTTATTACTTTCAAATTTTTCTGTCATACTCATACCCCATCTCACATCTGCCCTCCTCTTTGCCTCCTTTATCTTATGCTTTACTTCTCTTTGCCATCTGGGGTATTGGCTGCATGTTATTGTGGTAAAGTAGCATGCAGTTGATAATTTAGGTTCTATATGGGGCGTCCCTATGGACCAGAGCCACACATCATTTTGCCTGTGATAGAGGACAACTCTGTTCACAGAGAAATTATGACACTTTTCATTGATCTTAATAAATTGAAAGTTTCTCCTACTAATTTGTTGATATGCTTGTCTGGTACCATGTCATTAGTGATAGTTACTCCTAGGTCACTTTCTGAATTGACTTTTTTAATTTTCTTTGTACCAAGTCTCTATTGTCCTGATATTCTGTTTTTGCTTTTTCCAAATTCCATTATACTACATTTCTTGATGTTGAAATTCACTTCACTCTTCTGACTCCATTTCCAGATCTTGTCCAGGTCTTCTTGTAATGATTTGCAATCTTCCTCTGTAGTTACTCTTTTTAGTAGTTTTGTGTTATCTGCAAAGAAGTTCATATAACATTCCACACCTTCATCCATGTAATATATATGGCAAACATTATCAGAGCCAATACAGAGCCTTGTGGGACTCCACTTATCATTTCTCCCCAATTTGATTTCTTGTCTCTGAGTACCACCTTCATTTTTCTCCCATTCAAGAAATCTTTCATCCATTCCAATAACTTTCCTTGTATTCCACCCATTGTTTCAGTTTTTCTTAGTGTTTTGTGTGGTAAAAGCACATTAAGTTTTTGGCACATGATCTTCCACTTCTAAATCCAAAATGTTTTGGATTTAGTATATTATTTTCCTCCAAATGTTTAATTCATTTACTTTTGATAACTTTTTTGCATATTTTTGCTATTGTACTTGTAAGGGAGACCAGTATATAGCTGGTTGGATTTTCTTTGTCTTCTCCTTTGTATATTGGTAAAATATTTGCATTTTTCCAATCTTGTGGTACTTTTCCTTCTTTGAGTGAGAAATCAATTATATTGTGCATTTTGTCCATTAGTTCATCTATACATTCTTTCAATATTCAATTTGCAATTCCATCCATCCTGTGTGACTTTTTGACGTCAAGGTTTTTTATTTGTTCCCTTATTTTTTTCCGTGTCACCATTATTTTTTTCATCGTGGGGGATCTTTCTCTCAGTCCTTCCTCTAACTTTGTGAGTTTTCAACTGTGAATACAGATTTAAAATGCTTGATCAAAATTTCAGCCATTCTTATATCATCTATATATTCTTTATTTCCTTCACCTAGTTTCACTATTTTGTGTTTGTCTTTAACAGTAGTTTGTCATTGACATATCTGTAGAATAGTTTAGGTTGTTCCTTGCATTTTTCTATTGTCTTTTTCATAGTTTCTTTTTTCTTCCCTGCGTATTTTTGCATATTCATTTCTTAGTTTAATGTATGTTTGCCATTTGGCCTTTTTTTTTCTCCATATTTTCCAGGCTTTGTCTCTTCTATCTTTAGCTTTACTACACTTTTTGTTATACCAACACTTTATGTATACCCTTTTTTGTTTCTTCTTTGGTACATATTTCTTTGTTCCCACCTTGTATTTTTCTTTTAATATGTTCCACTGCTCTTCTATCTTTGTTTCTCAAATTTTTTTCAGTTTGTATTTTGAAAAAAAATTCTTAGTTTTTCGAAGTCCATTTTGTTGTACATTAGTCTTTTCTATGTTTCTCATCTCTTCTCACATTATTTTGTTCTTTTAGTTTGAGTTTTATTAGTATGTGGTCACTCTTCCCAACCGGTGTCTTGTATTCCATTTTGTCCACTATTTCAGGCTCAGATGTGAATATTAAGTTTAGTATCAACAGTTCTTCATTGTTTCTATATCTGGTGTTTACCTTCACCCATTGAGTCAATGTGTATTCAATGGTCTTATCCAGTAGAATATTTCCTCGAAGTTCCTCCCTTTTACTGGCATTTCTTCCAAACATATTTCCTTTGAGTAGTCACCCATAATTACTATGTTTCCTCCTTTCATTAATTCAATGTATTTGTTGTGTCTTCCAGTAATTTGGAATGATCACTCAGTCCACGCCTGTGTTTTTGGGGGCACATATACTACTATAAGTTTTCTACTTTTCATATTTCCGTTTGCAACTTTAATCATAATCAATTCTACATTATTTTTTCCTTCTGTAATCTTTGTCACATTTAAACTTTTTTTTAGTGAAAAACATGATTCCTCCACCTTGTTTTTCTGTTCTATTTTTCATCCATTGGTTATAGACTTTGTCCTATAGTATTTGGTGGTAGTGGACCTTTCAAATTTGTCTCCACAATTCCCATTATGTCAGGTTTCTCTATTAACAGATAGTCGTTTAATTTATTTAGTGCAGAAATCATTCTATGTATATGATATTTCTATTTTATTTTATTTTTTCATTTTTTTTTTTTCATGTACCATTTTCTGAGCAGCAGGTCCAGTACCCCCCCCCCCAGAAAAAAACTCATTGTTTTCAGTCTCCGTTATTTTCTCATTTTTTCATTTGCTTTATTTCTAAGTGCCTTTTTTCTATTTCCTCATTGCTCATTTCCTTTTTTACCCATATATTTTTATATTTTCCACTATTTGCTAGCTTTTGATAGTACTTCAGCTATCATTTGAGTCCACCCTGTTTTTCTGTTCTATTTTTCATCCATTGGTTATATAGACTTTGTCCTATAGTATTTGGTGGTAGTGGACCTTTCAAATTTGTCTCCACAATTCCCATTATGTCAGGTTTCTCTATTAAGAGATAGTCGTTTAATTTATTTAGTGCAGAAATCATTTTATGTACAGGTAGTCGTCGACTTACGACCGAGTTCGATTCCGACAGACAGGTCGTAAGACGATCTGGACGCAAATCGGTCTATATATATATATACATATACAGTATATATTACCCTTTATATATATATATATATATATATATATATATATATATATATATACATATATACAGTATATATATATATTATACTTAGCATACTGAAATAATCTTAGCATCTTTGAACTATGTTGTATAGTATTTTTAACTTTTTTATAATTTCATCTGATTTTCTTTGGGAAACGTAGCCTAGGCCTAAGCATATTGAATAAAATCCTATCATCTTTGACCTATGATATTTAATACTGTATTTGTTAACCTTTGTATTATTTTACCATCAGACTTTCTTTAGGAAACGTATGCATACTGAATAAAATCTTATTATCTTTGAGCTACGTTGTTTAGTATTCATTAACTTTTTATAATTTTCGTTAGGAAACGTAGCCTAGGCCTACGCATACTGAATAAAGTCCTGTCATCTTTGACCTACAAATCCTTATTTGTTGGTTACATTAAAATCATTGTAAAGCAAAATTAGGAGAAAAAAAAATTCGAAACACATTCTTTTCGTTTACGTACTGTACCGAAAATATTGTTATCGACAACAGACTAGGCATAAACAAAGTTTACTGTTACATTTTATTAATCGCAAAACTTAAAAATACAAAATGCTGTACCGAACATTTTGTCATCGACAACAGACTAGGCATAAAAAATACTGTTACATTTTATTAATTGCAAAACATACATATACCAAGGCTTTTTCCCCCTTCCAAGGGAGGTAGCCAAAAAGGGAAAGGCATAAAAACACTCCCACCCATTTCATCCCTAAATACACTCCACACCCCTCCCACCCTTCCTCTCATCTGAGCGCCTCCTGGATGACGGGTCATCCCTGCACCCTGCCCACCGCCCTGGGTCAGAAGCAGTGTCGCAAGACACAGTACATCCACAGCAAGGCCGCTTCATTTAATCGGCGACCCCCCCTCTCCGTCCCCCTTTTGCAAAACATAAAAGTACAAAATGTAAGGCAAAATTAGGATTTTTTTTTATTTCAACAAAACGCATTCTTTTCGTTTAAGTACTGTACTGAACATATTGTTATCGACAACAAACTAGCCTAGGCAAGTTTGTTATATTTTATTAATTACAAAACATACAAAAATACAAAATGCAATGCAAAATTAGGAAACATTTTACTTCAAACAAACAAAATGAAAGAATAATTAGCTGGCTGGGATGCTGACGCTGCCGGCAGCCTGACAAAACTATCGTACTCGCGTCTCGCAGCGTGCGGAGTAATGTACTGCACTGCCAGGCACAACATTGCAATTCTATTACTCTATTAAATGTTAGATATTATTGCACCATCTCGTGGTCGTAAAGTTGATCAGTCGTAAGTCGACGACTACCTGTATATGATATTTTCATTTTATTTTATTTTTTAATTATTTTTTTCATGTACCATTTTCTCAGCCGCAGGTCCAGTACCCCCCCCCTTAAAAAACAACAACAAAAAACATTGTTTTCAGTTCTTTTCTCATTTTTTCATTTGCTTCATTACTAAGTGCCTTTTTTTCTATTTCCTCATCGCTCATTTCCTTTTTTATCCATATATTTTTATATTTTTCACTATTTGCTAGCTTTTGATAGTACCTCAGCTATCATTTGAGTCCTTAGGTTGATTTTTAGTGGCCTATAGTGTTTTTCTCTAGAGTATTGCCCCATTCTATGCACTTTGTTGATGTTTTCATCAAACTCCTGGTCTTCCTGAACCACTTTCAGAATTTCATTTGCAATTTCTTTCTATTTTTCTCTTTGATATTTGTATACATTATGTTTTTCTTTAATACCATAAACTAAAGTGCACTTTTTTATCTGCTGTGTCTTTTACCAAATTTTCCTTTTCTTTAATTTAATTACCATTTCATTAGTATTTTCCTCTACCTGCTGTTGTACTATTTCTTTAAATGTTATTTTCTGATTTTCTTGTTCTTGTTTCCACTGATTTTTTTTATTTCTAGGAGATTAGTCTCCATAATTGATTCTCCCACTTTTTCGGTCACTTGTATTTGTTTTTTTGACCTCTTTTTTTTCAGTTACTCATTTTTGTTTCTGTATTCATTTTTCTTTTGCTATCACTTCTGAACATGCTTAGTTCATTAAGCTCTCTGTTCATTTCTTCGTTAGCTTTTCGTAGATTAGTCATTTCTCTGTGCATTGCTCTATAATCTATTCTTAAATCTCTTAATTTCTCCTTCACATTGTTAATGTCTCTAGTATACTGCTATACCTAGATTCCCACTCTACATCTAACCCTTTACCTAATATTGTTCTGTCCCTTTGGAAAGCAGGAAAAACATTATTTTCCCTCCTTTGAGTTGATTTTGGGGTGTATATGGGTTTTTGTGTGTATGGGCCTGGCAGTCAGAAGAGCGTAGAGGAAAGGGAGTCTTTTTGGATGGATTTAAGGGGGGTGCATCCATGAAAACTCCTTAGGCTCATATCTCGCTTCTGGTTCATCCAATTGATTTGAAATTTTAATGTTGTTTATTGGTGTAAAGGGATGCTACTCTAAATTCAATCAAATTTGGGTGAATTGTAGCAGCTACAAAAAAAAAAATCACTTAATTGCTTTGAGATTTTTATCATAGAAATGTTGTTCATATATCTACATTTCATAGGAATTAGTTTTTCAATTTTTTGTTTTGTCTTTGAGGGAATTTTTTTTTTCGAAAGGTTTTTAGGGCTCCTGATTTTTTTTTTTTTTTTTTTTTTACATTAAAAAAAATTCTACAAAAATTATTTTTGTTGAAGTATAAAATGATACCTAACATAAGCTGATCAGATATTTTACTGATTTTGTAAGATTATTTGAAGTCCAAAAATATTTCGAGATATCGGCTTCTATTTTTCCCCCTGTCTTTGTCTTGCCATGTGTATTCATCTGATTGGCATGGAATTTTCATGTATTATTGTGTATACGCTGTTGACTTAGTTGATGAAGCATTTGGTCCCCCTTTCTAAAAAAAAGTATTAATCACTCGTAGGTGATAAGTGTGGCAGCGATAACACACTCTCCCTTTCATATCTGCTCATTTCTCCTTGGTTTGAAGAGTCTTGATGCTTACGTTTGCAGGTCATCTTGCAAGACTAATATAAGGGAAATATTGCAGGAATGCAGCGTAACAACCTCTCTGGTGTCTATGTACGTAGTAGACCACACTTTGCAGGGAAGAGGGATGCCGTTTGTTGAAATTTATATAAAGAAAAATTATTTTAATGATAGTTAAAAGCATTGAATGATACCTCATTTTCTAGCACACACATCATGCTATGACGCCTGGGTCATTTAAAAATGGTGTCGGGGGGGATTTAATTTTTTGGGGAAAAAAATTTCCAAGTGATAGTTTCGGGTAGCAATGACAGGATGAGCAAATAAAACTGAAAAGTGAATTTAAAAAATGTTCGTGAAAAATTCACCGGGGTGGCCCCCTTAAATGAGTGCATAGAGGGATAAGGGAGAAATGTCAATGTAGTGGTGTTGGGAGACCTTAATGCTAGGGTAGGAAATGAACCAATAGATTGAGTGATTGGGAAGTATGGAGTTCCAGAAAAGACAAGAAAAAAAAAATGTAGTGGAGAGTTGATGGTGGAGATGTGCCTTGAAAGAGAGTTGATGATAGCAAATACAGTGTTTAGGAAGAAAGTCAAATATAAGTACACATGGGAGAGGGTGGTGGATGGAAGGGTGGTAGATAGGGCATTAATGGACTAGTGGTAACCAGGAGTATAGTAGGAAGAGTTAATGATGTACATGTTCTAAGGGGAGAGAGTGGGGAATATCAGATAATTTTTTGGTGGAAGGTAAGTTGAGAGTGGAGAATAGGTGGAGAAGGAGGAAAAGGGCAGAAGGTAGGGAGGTACTTAGAGTGAACTGCTTAAATGAGAAAGAAAAGGAGTATAAGAAGAAGCTGAGAGAGGAGCGGGAGGGAGTGAAGGATAGAGTAGAGCTAGGAGTGGAGGAGGAATGGGGATGGTTCAAGGAGGGAGGCATAAGGTGTGCAAAGATGGTGTGTGGAACAAGGAAGACGGGAGGAAATAGAAGGAGGGGTGGGATGGGATGAGGAAGCAAAGAAGGGTGTAGAAGAGAAGAAGCAGGCCTTCATAGATTGGTTACAAATTAGGACGAGGGAATCATATGAGAAGTACATGTGTTAGTGTGGTATGATTGTACCATTATTATCATACATTGTAATTGTGTGTTGCTTATTTGGGGAATTATATGTTTCCCCCTCCTTATAAAATTGTCATATGTTTTGTTGTTTGTTGTTTTATTATTTATTGTAATTATGTGTAATCATTGTATATATTTGTAATTATATTGGATATCGCAGAATGCAATGCACGTTTTCTCGACAAGTGGCAACACTGGCTTGGAGTCAGTGCTGAGCCAGCTCTCGTTGTATACACACGCATTAGTTGTGAGTGGTATCAGTGAATACAGTGTATTTCTCACAATTCGACTTTCATTTCTTAGCCACCCGGTACATTTGGTGGCAGCAGTGGGCACCAAATGTTTTCAGTATCCCTCTCCAAATCTACATTTTTACTGCTTTTATCCTGTCCTGCATTTGTTTACTAATTGTCCAAGTTTCACATCCATATAATAATAATGACCAAGTGTAGCATTTTACAAATCTTTTTCTTGTTCTCATGTTTATTTTATTGTTAGTTACTAAGTGTTTAATTTTGTTTAGATTATTTTTCATTATGGCTATCCTTCTCTGTATCTCTTCGTCACTTTTCCCATCCCAAGTTAACGTGCTTCCTAGGGAATTGAAATGGTCCACCTGTGTCAATATTCTTCCCTCTAGATGAATTCTTACCCTAGGACATTCTTGTTTTTTCGTCATTACCATCACTTCTGTTTTCTTTTTATTCACTTTTAGACCTCTGTTTCTACTTGCTTCTATTAGTGCTGTAACTAATTCCTGTAGCTGAGGTTCCGATTCTGCGATTAACATAGTATTGTCTGCATATCTAATATTGAGATTTCTTCCTCCTATTGTTACTCCTTTTAGATGGTAAATATCTCTCATGATTATCTTACTGTATAAATTAAACAGGTCTGGCGACATTACACATCCCTGTCTTACGCCTTTTTCAAACTTTTGCCAATCAGACAGTTCGTCTCCTATTTTCACTGCTGTTTTTTGCTTCCAATAGAGATTTGCGATTAACCTTAAATCCTTCCTATCCACCCCTATTTTCTTCAACATCTCTATTAATTCATTGTGTCTTACTTTGTCAAATCCTTTTCATAGTCCACGAAACAGCCATATACATCCTTCTGCACCTCTAACATATTTTCAGCTAGTATTCCTACAAGAAAAATTGCTTTCCTTGTTACCTTATCTGGTACAAACCCATATTGTTCATCAACTATTTCTTGCCTTATTTTGTCCCTTATTCTGTTAGTAATGACTTAAGATTATTTTTGTTAAGTGGTTCATAATACTAATTGTTCCATGTTTGTTACATTCTAAAGTCCCATGTATTTTTGGTAAAGCTATGAAAAGTGACTGGCACATTTGTTCTGTTAATTCCCCAGTTCCATAGACTTATTGGCTATTTCTGTCATAATTTTAATTCCAAAATCTACCAAAGCCTCAAACATTTCCATTGCCATTCCATCTCCTATTGCTTTTCCTTTTGTCATTTTTGATAGTGCTGCTTTTACTTCATCTTCCATTATGTCTGGACCCTCTTCATTAAAAATGTCCTAGTTCTTCCCTTACATCTGCAAAAAGTTCCCCGATGTATCCTTTCCATCTATCCTTCACTTCTTTTTCTTCCATTGCTACTGTCCTGTCTTGAAAATTGCTATATTTTATTTGTGTTGTCTGTTCTTATTACTTTTTTTTTTTTTTTACTTTCTCATGCATCTTTTGTTGGTCTGTTCTTTCTAGGTGTTCAACTTCTATGCATCTTTCATTCATCCATTTTTCATTTGCTCTTATACATTCCCTTTGTACCTTTCTGTTAAGCTCTTTGTATTTCTCTTCATCTTTGTCTTTGTATATTCTTCTCTCTTTCATTAATTCATAAATTTCATCCATCATCCATGGTTTCTTATTTCTTTCTTTTGTTGGTATAATTTCTGACCCCTCTTCCATGGCCTTCTGTAGTGTCGTCCATTGCGACTGAGCTGATTCTACCTCTGTTTCGTCTGCTACATCTTCTAGTATTGCATACCTGTTTTCGACTTCTAAACTGAATGTTCCCTGATTTCTGTGTTCTTTGATAGTTTCAACTGTTTAATTATACTATGAGTTCTCTTTGGTGGTTTCTTTATTTATATGTTAACTGTTGCTACTACTTGAATATGGTCCGAGTTTCCATCTGCCCCTGGATAGGTTTTTACCTGTGTTATTGCATTTCTGAATCTTCTATTTACTGTTATGTTATGTTACTGTTATGTTGTTACTGTTATGTTAATGTTATGTT
This sequence comes from Oratosquilla oratoria, assembly GCF_046742065.1. Taxonomy (NCBI): domain Eukaryota; kingdom Metazoa; phylum Arthropoda; class Malacostraca; order Stomatopoda; family Squillidae; genus Oratosquilla; species Oratosquilla oratoria. The sequence continues at coordinate 56,790,668 of NC_134790.1, forward strand.
ATGTTATGTTACTGTTACTGTTTGGTTCTTATATCTGTCTCCTGGGCTTTTCCATGTATATAATTTGCGTGGGTGGCGTTTGAACCATGTTTTCATGATGATTTGCCCTTTTTCTATGCACAATTCAACCCATCTGGTGCCTCTCTCATTTCTGTTTCCAATGCCTTACTGTCCTACAATATCCTCGAATCCACCTTCCCCTACTTTTGCATTTAAATCCCCCGTAATTAATGGGGGATCTTGTTATTTCTTCATAAAAGGTATTCATATCTTCTTCACTCTCGTTTGCTGGGGCATATATTTGTATCAGGTTAATATTAAATGTCTTTCATGTAAGTTTAGCCATTATTACTCTGTCAGAAATGGGCCAATATGTACAAGGGGAGAAAATGGTAGCAGACTGGAAGTGAGTATTAAGGGAGAGAGACTGGGGAAAGTGGATAGTTTTAGATACTTGGGTGCGAATGTGGCAGGAAAAGGAGTGGAGGTGGAGGTAGAATATAGATTGAGAGAAGCGAGTAAATGCTTGGGGGATTAAAAAGTGTAATGAGAAATAAAGAAGGAAACAAAAAATAAAGAAGGGAAAAAATAAAAATAACGTACATCAACATAGATGGCATGATTTCAGGATTAAATGAGTTAAACAACTATCTGGAAGAGAAACTGGATATAATGGGAATTGTAGAGACGAAATTAAAAGGCCCACTACCACCTAATACTGTGGGACAAGGGGTATATAATTATTGAATAAAATATAGAAAGGAGAAAGAGGTTGGAGGAGTTGCATTTTTCACTAAAAAAGGCTTAAAGGTGACAAAAATAACAGAAGAAAATAATAATGGGGAATTGATTATGATAAAAGTTAAAAAAAAAACAGCGACATGAATTTTTTTTAGTAATATATGTGTCCCAAAAACATATTCTTGGACTGAAACATAGTAATTGTGGGTGACTTTAACTCCAAAGAAATATGTTAGGAAGAGATTACAGTGAAAGGTGGAGAGGGCCTTTGGGGAGATATACCACTGGATATGACCATTGAATATACAATGACTCAGTAGGTAAAGGAGAATACCAGATATAGAAACAATGAAGAACCGTCAAGACTAGACTTAATATTTATGTAGATAAAATTGAATACAAGACACCAATTGGGACGAGTGACTACATATTGATAGAGTTCGAACTAAAAGAGGAAATTAGTTTGGAAAGAAATGAGAAACCAGAAAAGGACAACTAATGTACAACAAAACGGATCTTGAGAAACTCAGAAAATTCTTTCAAAAAGTGAATTGGGAAAACATCTTTAATGAAGAAATAAAGTTGGAAAAGAAATTGAATATATTAAAAGAACACCCACGATGGAACTCTCTTCGGCTCTCCATATTAAAAGAAATTGATAAAGATGGGATAAATATGTACCAAAGCAGAAGCAGGAAAGGGTGTATGTTAAGTGCTGGTATAACAAAAAATGTAGTGAGGCAAAAGACAGAAGAGACAAAGCTTGGAAAAGATAAAAAAAAAAAAAAAAAGTAAATGGCAGATATACAGGGTGACCACAAAAACACTCCTTGATTTCAAATATTTATATTATGATATATTGAGTTCATAATCATACAAGTTTAGTGTCTATAGTTGCAGAAATTAACAAAGTTTTATGTGAGATATAGGTTGATATCATAGGCACTCGATGTGTGCCCCTCTTGTTGCCCGGCAAATATCAAGGCGATAATCAAGCTCCGTCCAGACTTTCTGCAGCATATCTGGCGTAATCGCGCGTATAGCTTCGGTGACACGTTCCTGCAGTTCATCAATGGTCTTGGGCAAGGGAGGTATGTAAACTTTGTCTTTGACATATCCCCAGAGGAAAAAGTCGCACACAGTTAGATCTGGTGATCTTAGGGGCCATTTGCAAAACACTTGGTCGTGTTGTCCAGCACGGCCAATCCATCGGTTTGGTAGGTTTGTGTTGAGAAATGCGCGTACATTGAGAGACTAGTGTGGCGGTGCTCCATCCTGCTGAAAAATGTAGCCATCACCTTCAGCAGCTTGTAATCTAGCCAGCAACCAGTTCTGTAACATTTCTAGGTAGGTTTGGCCAGTAATGGATGGTCCTTCAAAGAAAAACGGTCCATACACAGACCTCTCTGTTACTGCACAAAACACATTCACTTTGGGAGAGTTACTTTCAAACTCAAGATTGGCATGAAGATTCTGGGTCCCCCATATTCTCACATTTTGTCTGTTCACCTTTCCACTTAGGTGGAAGGTTGCTTCATCACTGAAGATGATCTTTGACAGCAAACCAGGATCATTTTCCATTGACTCCTGGAGACTGTGGCAAAATTCAAAGCGCATTTCTTTGTCTTTCGGGTATAACTTTTGGACCAGTTGCAGCCTATAAGGGGTAAACCTCAAGCGTTTGCGTAAGACCTTGCATACTGTGCTTTGTGGAAGTTTTAAATCTCGGCTACATCTGCGTGTCGACTTCTTGGGACTGCGAACAAAAGCGTCTCTGACCTTGTCGACAACTTCCTCTGACACTGCTGGGCGGCCGGAATGTCCTTTTCTCTGATTACAGATGCACCCCCTCGCAATGAAATCATTGTACCACTTTAAAATGGACTTGTTAGTAGGTGGATTGTTATGATGAATGCGTCTGAATAAACTCTGCACATTTGTACCACTGTTTGTTTTGCCAAAATCCAACACAAACAAGCTACGTTGCTGTGGGGTGTACGCCATCTTGGATAAGACTACCACCTAGCGGGTCAGGTAGAAATTGCGAACTGGAAGAAAAGAGAAACAAAAATGCACTAGTTTATGCAACTATGGACACCAAACTTGAAAGATTCTGAACTCGATATGTTATATTATGAATAATTTAAATCAAGGAGTGTTTTTGTGGTCACCCTGTATATCAAACTGAGAAATGAATATGTGAAAATATGTAGGGAAGAAAATGAAACTATGAAAAAGACATGATAGATAAATAAACCTAAATTATTCTACAGGCATGTGAATGGTATATTGAAAAATAAACAATAAATGGTGAAACTGCATCAAGGGATTGAGGAATATGTAGATGTAGGAATGGCAGAGGTTACGAACAAACATTTTAAGTCTGTATTCACAATAGAAAATGCACATAATTGGGAAGAAGAAAAGGTAGAAAGATCCCTCCCAATGAAAGAAAGAAATGTAACACAAAAGAAATAAGGGACCTTGATGTCAGGAAACACACGGTCCGGATGGAATTGCAAATTGGATACTAAAAGAATGTGTAGATGATCTAGCGAACAATATATATAAAACGATAGATTGCTCACTCAAGGAAGGAAAGGTACCACAAGATTGGAAAAATGCAAATATCGTACTAATATATAAAGGGGAAGATGAGGAAGACCCATCAAACTATAGACTGGTCTCCCTTACAAGCACAATAGCTAAAATATGTGAAAAAGTTATCAGAAGTAGATGGATTAAACATCTGGAAGAAAATAAGGTACTGAATCCAAAACAATTTGGCTTTAGGCAAGGAAGATCTTGTGCCACCAACTTTATTTGTTTCTATTCAAGGCTAATATACATAATGCAAGAAAGGGGCGGATGAGCTGATTGTGCTTTTCTAGATTTACAAAATGTGTAGATGATCTAGCGGACAATATATATAAAATGATAGATTGCTCACTCAAGGAAGGAAAGGTACCACAAGGTTGGAAAAATGTAAATATCGTACTAATATATAAAGGGGGAGATGAGGAAGACCCATCAAATTATAGACTGGTCTCCCTTACAAGCACAATAGCTAAAATATGTGAAAAAATTATCAAAAGTAGATGGATTAAGCATCTGGAAGAAAATAAGGTACTGAATCCAAAACAATTTGGCTTTAGGCAAGGAAGATCTTGTGCCACTAACTTTATTTGTTTTTATTCAAGGCTAACATACATAATGCAAGAAAGGGATGTATGAGCTGATTGTGCTTTTCTTGATTTACAAAAGGCATTTGATAAGGTACCACACGAAAAAACTAATAAGAAAACTTGAAGCAACAGATGTAGAAGGAAAGTTATTGAAATGGGAGAAAAATGAGGGTGGTACTTAGAGACACAAACTCGACCTAGGAAGAAATGATAAATGGAGTCCCACAGAGTTCTGTACTAGCTCCGATAATATTTGCCATATATATGAATGATGGATGAAGGTGTTGAATGTTATATGAACTTCTTTGTAGATGACACAGAACTACTAAATAAAGTACAGAGAAAGACTGTGGATCACTTCAGAGAGATCTGGACAAAGTCTGGAAATGGAGCCAAAAGTGGGAAGTGAACTTAAACATAAAAAAACAAAACAAAACAAAAAGCTGTATAATGGAGTTTAGAAAAATAAGAATAGAATATCAGGGGAATATAAAGTTGGTACAAAGGAAGTAAAAATAGTTCCGAAGAAGACTTAGGAGTAATTAATTATTTACAAAGACATGTCACCAGGCATGCATATAAACAAAACAGTTGGAGAAACCTACAATTTACTAAGAACAATAAAGGTGGCCTTTACATGGTTGAGGAAAGGACAAAGAAAATATTAGTCACACTGATAAAACCAAGATTGGAGTACGCTGTGACACTATGGACACCCAACACTAAAAAGAATATAAATAAAGAGCAACGACAAAGATGACACCAACACTTTCAAAATTGACATATGAACAAAGAGTGTCCAAACTGAAACTAACAACCCTGGAACAAAAAAGAGAAAGAGATCTACTGGCCATTTACAGAATCCTGAAAGGTATGGAAGTCCTTGACAGAGAAGATTTATTAAAGTGGGACAGAAGAAATCTATAGCTATAGAAGAGATCTGAAAAAGAATAGTTTTCCACACAGAGTGATAGATGTTTGGATCAAATTGGACAAAAAAATAGTATGTGCAAAAAGCATACAAAAATTTAACAAACTAGATGTTGAGACATACAAAGACGGGTCACTGCAAGCATAGCTCACTTCCCGTATAATACAACTAGGTAAATACACATATGGTGCAGCGTGGTACTGTCGACCAAGACTAGCGTCTCCCAAGGGACATCCATTGTTCAATGACCAATTTCATCGACCTATTCTTGACAACGCCTGTTTGATGAACAATAGATTCTCGGCGTCTCAGGTGAAGCCCTCTACTGGACAAAGGGCCCAGCTGCGTCTTGGGTCAGCCACCTGCATCGGCCGACGCCTCAACTGAGGCAACCCAACTTTCCAAATATTCCTCATATGACAAGAAACTCCTTTCCATGATTGGCAATCCTTGTACATATATACCTATAATATGTTTCTGGCAATCCTCCAAGCCTTCCTGGGGGCTTGCCGTGTGTGTTTTAGTTAGATCTTAACTTGGAGAATTAAAACCAAGAACTCTGTCAGAGTTTTTTTCACCACCAATTCCAAATGTAGTGTACCACAACATTCAGTCACATCATACAGTTTGAAGGTGAACTCTTATCCCAATTTAGTAAGTCTTCTCTATCAGGGACTTCCATACCTCTCATGATTCAGAGAGTCCCAGTTGTGTACTACTCCGTCGCTGGTTTGTAAGTCTCCTGTAACTGGAATACTTATATAAGAGAAAAACTATTCTTTTTCATATCTTATTATCTAACTTAAGATAACCTACTAGTTGATTGGATTTAACATCAATAGACATTTCCATTAAGGATGGTGAGCAATTATAGCTCTTGCTATTATGTGGCTTGTGGCGGTACACCCATGCCTCTTTGTGTTATCGTGACACGTCATGACATACCATGAAACTTGACACATGACACGTCATGGAACATGACTTATCCCCCTTCCCTGGATAAAAATGTTTAAGCCTGTGAAGCAAGGCTTGAACATTTTGTGTCAGGAAGCAACAAGGTGTCAGTTACCACATGTTGTTTTCCCGGGATGTGTTGAATACTAAATCATATCCCTAGAGTGCTAATGCCTATCTGGCTAATCTATAATTTTTTGTTTTTCCATCTATGATATATTTCAGGGGGTTATGGTCACTCAGGATGATTACCCTTTTATCAAGAAAAATCTGGAATTTCTTCAAAGCCAATATGAGACTGAGGGCCTCCTTTTCAATGGTAGAATACCGCCTTTGATAATCCTTGAGGATTTGAGACATGAGTGAGATGGGCCTCATGACACCATCCGTTTCCTAAGCAAACATAGCACCTACTACTACATGACTGGCATCACAAAAAATATGTAAATAAATAAATAAGATAAATATATAATTAAAATAAAAATAAACAAATAATAATAATAATGATAATAATATATATTTTTTTACTATAATCTGGGGCTATCAAGACGGGACCATATGAGAGAAGCTTTTTACAATATTTAATGGCTGCCTTAATCCCACCTGAAATTATTAGAGAGCATGCAGATTAAAGGAGTAGCTACCCCTGCAAGTTTTGGACAGTACCTCCAAGGGCATCTTCTTGGGAGTGTCATTAGGCTTCCCAGTCACTTGACCCACACTACATTGCTTAACTATCCTTTTGACATCTGACAAACGAGGCAAGAAAAAAAAAAAAAAAAAAAAAGGTTTATAAGTACTTGTTTAGTCTTGGTGATCCCAAGTTGGGTGCATGTAGATGCATGAGCTAGCCTTACAATCTCCTACCTAATCTTCCGTGAAACTACAATTTGTGCATTGATATGACCTACCTTTTCTGGTGCCTTATATTTTCTCAGATGTACACCATTTTCCATGACAAACTTGGTTTTGCCATAGCCATCTTCCTGCTGCTCCTCCATCTCCAGGTCCTCCTGCTATAAGCAGATGAGCTCTTCTCTGTTTATGTTTTTCTGAAAGATTACCTGGTACTTCTGCTTGGGCATCGCCTCCCTGGTCTCCTCCTATATCTTCTGCTGCTACCTGCTTCTCTTCCACTCCAAGTTCATCTTGTGATTCTTTAGAACATAAAATAAGAATGAAGGAGGCTGCAAGAGACCATAAGGCCTACACTAGGCAGCTCCGTATCCATCACCACCTGTTATCCCCATCCATAAAGTTGTCTAATCGTTTCTTAAAACAACTGATAGTTTCAGCGTTTACTACATGGTTACTAAGTTTATTCCATTCGTCGACCACCCTATTAGTAAACCAATTCTTGCCTATTTCCTTTTTAAGTCTAAATTTGTCCAGTTTATAACCATTACTGCGAGTCCTGCCCTGTTGTTTTAATATGATGATCTTGTTTGCATCACCCTTGTTAAAGCCTTTGGTCCACTTGAACACCTCTATTAGGTCACCCCGCACTCTGCATCTTTCCAGAGAGTGTAAGTTAAGGTGTCTAAGCCTCTCTTCGTAAGGTAAATTTCTGAGTCCATGTATCATTTTGGTCAATTTTCTCTGTACTGATTCTAGTGAATTGATGTCCATTCTGTAGGACGGGGACCAAAACTGTACCGCATAGTCAAGGATGGGTCTAACTATCGCTAGAAAGAGTTTAATAATTACCTCTGCATTTCTATTCATTACCGTCCTAGCAATGAAACCTAATGCTATGTTAGCTTTATTCCTGGCGCTAATGCACTGTTTCCTGGTTTTAAGGTCCGGACTCACTCGAACTCCCAATTCTCTCTCGCACTCAGTTTTCTCTAAGAGCGTGTTATCTAAGCTGTATCTATTTTCGGGGTTGTGTAGCCCTACGTTTAACACGCTACACTTAGAAATATTGAAGTTCATTTGCCATTTCACCGACCATGTGAACAATTTGTTAAGATCATCCTGCAGAATCTCTGCGTCGTCTCCTGGCCTAATTAGGCGTCCTATTTTAGTGTCTGCAAACTTACTAACATCACTATTTATCCCGTCGTCTAAGTCGTTTATGTACATAATGAATAACAAGGGACCCAAAACCAAGCCCTGGGGGACCCCACTAGTAACACTGCCCTACCTAGATTTTGCTCCATTTATGGTGACCTGCTGTTTTCTGTTACTAATCCAAGCTCTAATCCATTCTAATACTTTTCCTTCTATGCCATGAGCTTTGATTTTATTTAGTAGTCTCTGGTGTGGCATCTTATCGAACGCTTTGCTAAAGTCAAGGTAAATAACATCATAATTATTATTGTTATCTGATGCCTTATATTCTTTAGTGTAAAAGGTTAGAAGATTAGTCACACATGACTTACCCTTGGAGAAATCATGCTGTGAATCATGAATTAAATTATGTCTTTAGATGTGTTCTCTGAGTCTATCTACTATTACTGATTCAAGCATTTTTCCGATAACCGATGTCAAACTGATTGGCCTGTAGTTGCTTATAGACGATCTATCTCCCTTCTTAAAAACAGGAACAACGTTTGCTTGCCTCCAAGCAGTAGGTACAAAACCAGTGTCTACCGGTTTATTAAATATTTCAGTTAACTGGTCGCAGATTTCAAATTTACACTCCTTTAGCATTCTCGAAAAAAATTCGTCTGGACCCGAGGATTTTGTAGCTTTAAGTCTTTCAATCTGCTTGACTACTTCTACTTTACTAATGCTGATATTAGATAGACTACTTTCTTCATCCCCTCTGAAAATCGGATGGCAGTCAGGTACTTTATCTAACCTCTCATTAGTAAACACCGATAGAAAATAATTGTTAAACTCCTGACTCATTTTTCCTCCGATTCTATCATGACATTTTCATCGTTTTTGATTGATCCTATTCTTTATTTTTTGTTCTATAGATATGAAAGAAACCCTTTGGGTTGGATCCTGCTTGACTAGCAACCTTAATTTCATAATTACGTTTCGCTGTACGTGTATTCTTTGTAACCAGCTTTGCCATTTCGTTATATCTTCATCTAAGGTGTTTCCCCGTTTTTTTTATTTTTACATAAAATCCTCTTTTCATTCCGATCTCATGTTTCAATCTTTCCGTCATCCATTTGGGAGTATTACTATTTTTCCGTATCGACTTCAGGGGAATAAATGTATTTTGTGCATTTATAATTAAATCAGTTAGATTGCTATACCAGTCTGTTGAGCCCTCGCCCCCAAATGACCTGACCCAAGGTATGCATATTACCCTCCGTGACCCGACCCCTGGCCATGACCTGACCCCCGGTCACGCACCGAGACTCGACAATGTCCGAAACGTCCGCATGACATTTCATATTCAATTTCAAATAGGTTTTTATATTGTCAAAGTTTGCTCTCCTGAAGTCTGGTACTTGGACGTTATTCTTACTTTTTAATTCTTCCCAAATGATATTAAATCTTATTTCTTGATGATCGCTAGAGCCTAGACTATCTCCCACTTTTACGTTACTCATTAGGTCATTGTTAGTCCAGAGTACTTTTTCCCCTCGTAGGATCGGTAATTATTTGTTTTAGGAAATTATCCTGCACCACATCTAGGAGTTTCTTTGTTTCCTGATCTCCTATTAAAGTTTCCCTGTCAATGTTTCTATAATTAAAATCTCCCATGATCACAACGTTTTTGTACTGGGAAGCTCTGTGAATTTCATGTATCAGGGGATCAGTCTGATCAATGCTGAGGTTAGGAGGTCTATACAAGACGCCAATAATAACTTTCTTATTCTTGCCTATAATCTCTACCCAAATGGATTCCGTATAGTCCTCTTCCTTAATCGAATTGTTGATAATACAGCTTATTGTATTTTTAACGAAAAGTGCTAAACCTCCCCTACTGCCAACCTTGTGAAAAAACTTATCTATTTCGATTTCCGGAAGGAAATGTTTATCAGCCATGTTGATCCAGGACTCAGTAATAGCTATAATATTGAAATTTTCTACGCATGCTTTACCTCGCAATAAATAAATTTTGTTAATTATGCTTCTGCTATTTGTATAGTAAATTTTTAGTTTATCTTCCCTCCACCTGCTTTGGTGATTCTTTTCACAGTCCCTCTCTAAGTTGTTTCTATTGTCTAAACTATATTCCGATACTTCCCCCCCCCCTACTCCCACGTAATCTACTTGAAAATAAAATGTAGGATGCCTACTCGCTCAAGGGATTCAGCAAGGAGCCGAAATCCTCTGGGCGACAAGTGCACCCCGTCCCTTGTATATAGATGATTCCTAACGTAAAAGCTGTCCCAGTTGTCGAGAAATGTCTATCCATTGGCCTTACAATATTTTACCAGCCTGCAATTCATTGCAATAGCCCTGGAATGCCACATGCCTCCAGAGCACATACAACAGGAACACCTCCCCTATTTCTAATCTTGTCTAGCGCACCCCGGAACCGCGCAAACAATGCCTCACTCCTTAACTTACCTATATCATTGCCCCCGGCACTTAAGCAAACTACAGGGTCCTTATCTTCCTCTACTAAACACTTTTCAATCCTATCTCTAACATCTATCCCCGCGCCGGGGAAACACACCTGCGTCCTATGTTTCCTATCTTTATCGCGGAAAGCCCTAAGTACCTCATTTGACTGTCTCCTACAACCAAAATCTTACCTGTGGGCAGGGATCCAGCGTCTGCCCTTCCCTTCTTCTCTTGAATTTCATTTGTTTCTTCTTCCTGCAGATTCGCTAGTACTTGAAACGAGTTCTTGCAAACGAGTGGGGCTGGTGAGGACTTTTTTCCACTATTCTGCATCTTATTTATCGCCGTTTTCCATCCAAGCTCATAGGTAGTTTTGTCTTCCGTATTTTGGGCCTTCGAGCGGAAAACTCGATTCTCCTCTTTAAGGCACTTTACAGCATCCTCCAAGGCTTCATTTCTACTAAGTAGAGATTGTACCTCATCGGCGCTGAACACGGTAACACAACCACTCGCCATATCACCAATTGAAGCAGCTACCCGGTTGACCTGACTTGAGAGACGACTACTGCTCAACTCAACTCAGGACCTCGTCTTCAACATCTGCTTCAAACAGGGGATTAAGGTTGTCATCACCTTGTTCATCTTCCTCTTGTGTTTTCTTGGCTTGAGATCTAGTGATAACTGCTACTGGATCCTCCATGTCAGCTCCTTTATCATCCTTTTGTCTAGTCATAGGGTCATTTACCGTCTTGAGTCTAACTTGGACTATATCACCTACATCATTCCTGAGGAGGACCTCTATTCCTTTCACTGCTACTCCTACTTCAACGATTGCTGTCTGACCATCTATTTCAAGTACTACCTTAACTATGGGTTCTAATGTCGTCACTCCAGCTAACCCCACGTTGAACTGACCTATGTGCCTATTTTCTAATCCTGGTATCATATTTGGCCTCACAATAGTGTGGGATGCCCCTGTGTCTTGCAGAGCCTTGACCGCATACTTCCTTTCATTTCTCTCTATTCCTATCTTGGCGTCTTTCACATAAGGTTACTCCTGTATTTTCTATCTTGTCTAACCTACTTTCACCTACACAGCAATTGTTATCAGCCTTCTTGCTTGCTACTTCCTCTCCTTTTCTTGTCTCCAGTATTGTGTGTCCCCCTTGTTTCCACTTCCCTCAAGACAATTTTCCATCCCATGACCATAAATCCCACAGGTGTAACTTCTGCTCTGATTGACATCCCTCCTGTTTCCTTCTACATACATTATCTCCTGCCTGGTTTGCTTGTTTCCCATTTTCTGCCTGTACCTTTGTCCCTTTGGCCTAGCATAACAACCCTGAGTTCTATGCCCTATTCTCCCACAACTGAAACACTAGAATGGTTTCCTCTAACTATCCCCTACTTGTGGCCTCGCATATCTCTGACTCAGAATCGCATACATGCCTCTGTTCTCACCCCTCTGAGTTTGTATTATGCCCTTTTTTCTATTTTCACTTGTCCTTAATACAAAATTTTCTGCAAAACTTGCTGCTTGTAATAAGGTCTCACATTTCTGCATGGTTACATATAGGCTAGCTTCATTGTTCACTAAGTTAAGGAATTGTTCAATTGCTATCACCTCCAAGACCTTCTCGATAGTTATCGCATTTTCCACATGCATCCATTTGTCTAGGTCATATCAAAGTAGCACCATCTCTTTTGGAAAAAAAAATATTTTAATGTCTGTGATGTATTAGTGTGTGATGGTTTCTATGTCACTGGTTTATAGTAGTAGGTGGTGGGGAGCAGTCAATGATTGTCAGCTCTCCTTATGTGAGAATGTGAAGGAAATATCTGAAGTTTACAGAAGATCTTAAAACCCAGTCTTATGGCTGTGTCAGATTTTTGGAGATGTGGCTCTAGGTTTAGGTGAAGATGTTGCTAGATTCTGAAGACAGGCAGTAAATATTCTACAGGGTTGCATAATATATATATTTTTTTTAGCCATTTGTATTGATAAATTATATATACATAGTAGTCTTTTACTTTATCAAAATTCATACCAATGCAAACTGTTGGTACCGTAATTTTGTATATTAACTTTTATTTTTTGTACTGTACCGATTAGATAAAATATACTATAATTTCATATTTGAGTTTGTACTTAACAAAAATGAGAAAATCCTGTGCATGTTAATAACTACAGTATGGATATGTAACATAAAAATACAAAGATTGTTATAGTGTACATGTAAAGCACCGTACATTTGTGATTATTGTGCGCATGTACTAATAGACCCGGAGATGCATGTTTTCTCCCTTATATATTTTTCACATGTTACACAATTATTTTGTACTCGTTACTGTATTATCTGGCTGCAGATTCGTGTTTTTTCCCCGCGAATCTTGGCGTCCCCAGTCTTGGTCTCGTCTCCAGAGCACGCGTATTATTTTGTAGTGCTTTGCAAATTACCAATTCATTCGTACTGTTTTATTAGCCACCCTATTACATAATGGTGGAGAGGGTTAAACAATATTGTGAACAGTTTCGTGGCATCGTGTGTTTGTGTTTTCTCTACATTTTTGCAGCCAGGTGGTTATATCGCGTTTTGGAACAATTTATACGAGTGACTTTTTGTTTATTTATTTTATTATTATTATTATTTGTAATAACTGGGCGCCAGATTAGATTTGGAGGGGGGGGGGTGTTCCCCACGTGGTTTTCCGGCATCCTGTCTACTGCTCAAACTTTATTTACTCACCTGCGTTCATCAAAGGATCGTCTCTTGCTCCTGAGTGCGTCGACTGTAATCTGGAGCCCGGATGAAAAAGGATTTTTGAACAATATTATATCTACGTAATCCTTTTGTACAGTGATTTGCGTTCGCTGGCCCTTTTCAGTGTTTTGCTGTTGTGCTCAGTTGTGTACGTTTTATTGTTCATCCATGCAATGCCATATTGTATTTTTCTGATAATAGTGAAATAATTGGCCAAAAGTTCTTTGGTAAGGCGGCCATATTAGTTCTCGTGTTGATGTTTCCATAGCGGCCATGCTTGTGACGTCACGTGACGTTTTAAGATCTAACATAGTTACCCGTGTGGTGACGTTTTCCTTGTTTCTATTTATTAGCGAGTTGTGGTAATTATGTGCCTTGTAAATAAATTAGATTGTATTAATAACGCTCATGCTTTGTGTATCAGAGAATTTTATTGTTTACGTTTTTCAGATGATCCAATCTTCAGATTAGAGGAGTGAATTATTTGCGATTGCCATTATCATATATGTATTTTTATTGTATTGTTACTATGAAGTGATTTGCTGCTATCTTGCCCCCTTCTAATATGTCTAACCCCAAGGGCACACCTTTTGTCAATCCCCAAAATCCATCTGGGACAATGGCTCATACTTTCGCATTATTGCATCAGGATCCTTCTGTTGTTAAATTTTCTGTTGAGGATCTCCAATATAAAGCTAGTGATTATATTCGCCAGTGCGAAGATTGTCTTCGTCTGGGGTATTGGATGCATGTTATTGTGGCTAAGTAGCATGCACCTGATACTTTAGGGTCTGTATGGAGCGCCCCTTCGGACCAGAGCCTCTCACCCATTTTTTGCTATTTTTTCATCACTTATTCTTTCCATGTGCCCAAATCATCACAATAATCTTTCCTCAGCCCTATCTGTCAGATCCCTGTCCACCCTCTGCTCTTCTTTTCATTTCTTGCACAATTCAACGTGGTAACCCCCGCCATACATCTTAGATACTTCATCTCAAACACATCTAAACTTCTCATTTAAGCCTCTCTTCAATCCCAAGTCTCTACTCCATCCATTATGTAGGTACAATCACCACATATAATCTTTTCTTTGCATCCATTCCCAAGTGTCTATTTCTTACGACACTTTTCAATCTGCCAAGACATTTACTTGTTTCCTATCATTTTCATACAATATCATAAGAGGATGATTTTGGTTTTGGGTACAAATGGGGTGGTTTTGGTGCATCCTGTTATTATATATAGTGCCTTATTTTGTACAGTTTGTAAAGTGCCTTGCTAATTGTTGGGAAGTAAGCTGTATAAGCACAATTGGGTGTGATCCTTGTGAATTATATAGAGCCTGTGATTAGTGTTACCTTTTGTTATCCATAGTGATTGATTTTAGTGGATTTATTTTCTTTTATAATGCATACACAAAAATAAACCTACTAAATTGATCACTATGGACAAATCTGTCTAGAAATAATTCATAAGAATTGCACACAACTAAGCTTCCACAGTTTGCTTCCCAACAGTCAGCGAACAATTAACAATCAAACTTGCCTTTTGACTTTACAAAGGATTACAAAGGCGGAGCATGCCGACAAGAGACCTTTTGGTCCATATCTAGGTCGGATGCGAAAAAATCATAATACATACACATATCAAGGCTTTTTCCCCCTTACAAGGGAGGTAGCTAAAAAAGGGAATGGCATAAAATCATTCCCACCCATTCCATCCCTGAATACACTCCACACCCCTCCACCCTCCCTCTCATCTTAGCACCTCCTGGATGACGGGTCATCCCTGCACCTTGTCCACTGCCCTGGGTCAGAAGCAGTGTCGCAAGACACAGCACATCCACAGCAAGGCCGCTTCATTAAATCGGCGACCCCCCCCCCCCTCTCCGTCCCCCCATGCTAAAGGAGAAGACGGGGAGAAATCCCTTCGGGCTGCGTCAAAAATTGGTCACACATACTACCTCCCCCCGCTCATTCCACCTCATGCATCACAACATCATCCATATACAACCATTCTCCATTCACCTCTGTCTTCTGTCCTCTCCCGTCCTTCCTCAACAGACATTCCACTCTTCTCCAAAGCCCCCCTCACCCCATCCATCCACCTCATCCTAGGACGTCCCTTCATGTTCACTCCCTCCACATCTGCCTTCCATACCTCTTTTACTAGTCTTTCTTCACTCATTCTTTCCATGTGTCCAAACCATCCTAATACTCTTTCATCAACCGTATCTCCCAACCCCCTTTCCACCCCTGTTCTCCTCACCTCCTCGTTTCTCACTCTATCCAGCCTAGTAACCCCCGTCATACTTCTCAGACACCTCATCTCAAATACATTCAAACTCCTTCTCTCTTCCTCTCTTATGTTCCATGTTTCTGCCCCATACAGTGCTGTTGGCACAATTACTCCTTCATATAGTCTCCTCTTAGCATCCATTCCCAAATATCTATTTCTCATTACACTCTTTAATCCACCAAGGCATTTACTCGCTTCTCTCAATCTACATTCTACCTCCACCTTCACTCCACCTTTTCCTGCCACATTTGCACCCAAAAATCTAAAACTATCCACTTCCTCCAGTCGCTCTCCCTTAATGCTCACTTCCAGTCTACTGCCACTTTCACCCCTTGTACATCTCATCACCTTACTTTTACCCACATTTATCTTCAGTTTTCTTCTATCACACACTCTCCCAAACTCTGTCACCAACTTCCTCAATCCCTCCTCCGATCCTGCCACAAGCGCAGTGTCGTCCACAAACAGCTGGCTCACCTCCCACTTTTCTCCATTTTTTTTAACCATCTCCAATCCCTGACCCACTACTCTTGCATTTACCTCTCGCACTACCCCATCCATGTATAAGTTGCGACATAACGCATCCTTGAGGAAGTCCCACTTTTACCTCGAACCACTCACTCTCTTCATTTCTAATCCTGACACAAGCTCTACTACTCTCATAAAAACTCTTGACAGCTCCTAGAAGCTTTCCTCCTATCCCGTATATCCGCATAACCTCCCACAGTGCCTTTCTGTCTACCCTGTCGTAAGCCTTTTCCAGATCCATAAAGGCTCAAAAAACATCCTTCCCCTTTCCTATAGCTTTCTCACATATCTGTCTTACCACAAAAATGTGATCTACACAATCTCTACCCGTTCTAAATCCACACTGTTCCTCACCAATTACTCCCTCTGTTCCTCTCCTAATCCTCTCAATCAAGATCCTCCCATAAGCCTTCCCAACTACACTTAACAAGTTAATCCCTCTGAAAGTACTATATTCACACTTGTCCCCTTTTCCCTTAAAAAGTGGAACTATACAGGCACTCCTCCAGTCCTCCGGCACTCTACCCTCTCTCCAGCAAACATTAAATAACCTCACCAGCCAGTCCTCCATCACTGTACCTCCTTTTTTTTTATATACATTCTGCATGGCATCCATCCAGACCAGGTGCCTTACTTGCTTTCATCATCTTAACAACTGCCTTTACTTCATCCTTCCTTATTTCTCCTCCATTTTCCTCACTCATCACTCTCATTTTCTTAGCATTTCCCACTTCAGCTATCTTTCCCTCCCTATCCTCCTTCACATTTAGCATCTCCCTAAAATATTCTGCCCATCTTCCCCTTACTGCCTTCTCTTCCATTATCATCTCTCCATCTGCACCTTTTACCTTTTCTTCTCTACTTGATTCGCCTCCTCTTCCTCTCTTAATTTATTTCCAAAACATCTTTTTATGACTCAAAATTTTCTGTCATACTCTTACCCCATTTCACCTTTGCTCTCCTGTTTGCCTTCTTTACCTTTTGCTTTACTTCTCTTTTCTTTGTACCTCTCATATGACTCCCTCATCCTATTTTGTAACCAATCTGTGAAAGCTCGCTTCTTCTCTTCTACAACCTTCTTTGTTTCCTCATCCCACCATTCACTACCCTTTCTTCTATTTCCTCCTGTCCTTCTTGTTCCACACACCATCTTTGCACACTTTGTGACTCCCTCCTTGAACCATCCCCATTCCTCCTCCACACTTAGCTCTACTCTATCCTTCGTTCCCTCCCACTCCTCCTTCAGGTTATTCTTGTACTCCTCCTTTTCCTTTTCATTTAAAGAGTTCACTCTAAGCACCTCCCTACCTTTTGTCCCTTTCCTCTTCATCTACCCTCCACTCTCAACTTACCTTCCAACAAAAAATTATCTGATATTCCCCCACCCTCTCCCCTTAGCACATGTACATCCTTAACTCTTCCTATCATAATCCTATTTACCACTACATAGTCCATTAACGCTCTATCTACCACCCTTCCCTCCACCACCCTCTCCCATGTGTACTTATGCTTGACTTTCTTCCGAAACACTGTATTTGCTATCATCAACTCTCTTTCTAGACACATTTCCACCATCAACTCTCCACTACGATTCTTTCCTGGAACTCCACATTTCCCAACCACTCCATCAATTGGATAATTTCCTACCCTAGCATTAAGGTCTCCCAGTACTATTACATTGATATTTCTCCCTAAATCCTCTATGCACTCATTTAAATCTATCCAAAAAGCCTCCCTTTCTTCTACGCTCTTCTCACTGCCAGGTCCATATGCACTTACAAAAACCCACATCTCCTTTCCCAGTTTCACCTCCATCCACATTATCCTTGAGGAAACCTCATTCCACTCCACGCAAGAAAGTCTCCGTCTGAAACCATGCTGGCTATCATTTATCAAACACTTTCTAAATGATGTTCGATAGCATCTCTGATGATAGTTTCCATCATTTTTCCCACGATTGAAATCAAACTTATAGGCCTGCAGTTATTTCGTTTCTTTTTGTCAACTTTTTTGAATATGGGAGTAATGTTAGCTAGCTTCCATTCTCTTGGCTACCTCCTTTGTAAAGGGGAAAAGCCCTTAGTATATAGATAAATACATATACGAAAGATTTTTTCTCCTTTACAAGGGAGGTAGCCAAAAAATAAAGGCATAAAATCCATTCCCACCCATTCCATCCCCACATCATCCGCCTCTCATTCACCCTCCTCCCTCCTGCTTATCTTGGCTCCTCTTGGATGATGGGTCATTCCTGCATCCCATTTACCGCCCTGGGTCAGAAGCAGTGTCGCAAGACACAGCACACCCACAGCAAGGCCGCTTCATTTAATCGACGACCTTCCCTCTCCATCCCCTCATGCAGCAAAAGAGAAGACTGGGAGATATCCCTTCGGGCTGCGTCAAATTATTTTTTCACACATACCCCCTCACCCCCCACCAACTCCTTTTCATGCATTACGGTATCATCCATACACATCCATTCTACATTCACCCCAATCTTCTGTCTTCTCCCCTCTTTCCCAATATTTTCTTGTTTATGTTTACTGTGGTGGGGGAAAATAATACTGCTAGCAAGTCTTCACACTCGCATCGTTCGAGGCGACAAGAAACAGAACAGGGATAGGACTAAGTATACTTCTCCCTGTAGCCCCAAAGGGGACATTATTAAAAAAAGTAAAGGCATAAGAGGGTCTAGGAGTTTTCCAACCTGTACCCTAAGGTTTGAGTCTTTTAAAGTGCGTGGATGTGATACAGATGAGAGTAAAAGGGAAGAGATAGGCAATATGTTTGTGAGAAGAAAGATTGATGTGTTGGCATTGAGTGAAACTAAGTTGAGAGGGAGGGACGAGTGTGAGTTTGGGAGTGTAGTTGGGAGGTTCTCAGGAGTGAAGAGAGGACGAGGGAGAAAAGGGGTGGCTATAGTGGTAAGTGAAAAGATAAGTAAATGTGTAGTGGAGGGGAAGGAGGCTTCTTCAAGGTTAATGTGGATGAAGGTGAAACTTTAGGGTCTGTATGATAGGGCACCCCTATGGACCAGAGCCTCTAACCCAATTTTTACTAATTTTTCATTAATTCTTTCCATGTGCCCAAACCATCACAATAATCTTACATCAGCCCTATCTGCCAGCTCCCTGTCCACCTTCTGCTTTTTGGACGGATTTAAATGAGTGCATAGAGGGATTAGGGAGAAATGTCAAAGTAGTGTTATTGGGAGACTTTAATAGACGGAGTGGTTGGGAAGTGTGGAGTTCCAGGAAAGGATTGTAGTGGAGAGTTGATGGTCTACAAAGACAGTTGATGATAGCAAATACAGTGTTTAGGAAGAAAGTCAAGCAAAAGTACACAAGGGAGAGGGTGGTGGATGGAAGGGTGGTATACAGTGTTAATGGACTATATAATGGTAACCAGGAGTATAGTAGGAAGAGTTAAGGATATACATGTTCTAAGGGGAAAGAGTGAGGGAATATCTAATAATTTTTTGGTGGAAGGTAAGTTGAGGGTGGAGGATAGATGGAGAAAGAGGAAAAGGGCGGAATGTAGGGAAAGGCTTAGAGTGAACTGCTTAAATGAGAAAGAAAAGGAGTACAAGAAGAAGCTGAGAGAGGAGTGGGAAGGAGTGAAGGATAAAGAAGAACTAGGAGTGGAGGAGGAATGGGGATGGTTCGAGGAGGGAGTCACAAGGTGTGCAAAGAACAAGGAGGATGGGAAGATATAGAAGGAGAGTGAGTGGTGGGATGAGGAAACAAAGAAGGTTGTAGAAGAGAAGAAGTGAGCTTTCACAATTTGGTTACAGATTAGGATGAGGGAATCGTATGAGAGGTACAAAGAGAAAAGTAAAGCATAAGATAAAGGAGGCAAAGAGGAGAGCAGATATGAAATGGGGTAAGAGAATGACAGAAAATTTTGAAGATAAAAAAGGTTTTGGAAAGAAATTAAGAGAGGAAGAGGAGGTGAATCAAGTAGAGAAGAAAAGGTAAAAGTTGCAGATGGAGAGATGATAATAGAAGAGAAGGCAGGAAGAGGAAGATGGGCAGAGTATTTTAGGGAGTTGCTAAATGCGAAGGAGGATAGGGAGGGAAAGGTAGTTGCAGTGGTGAGTGAAGAAAATGGAGGAGAAATGAGGAAAGATGAAGTGAAGGCAGTTGTTAAGATGATGAGAGCAGGTAAAGCACCTGGGTTGGATGGATGTCATGCAGAATGTCTGAAAAAAGGAGGTACAGCGATGGTGGACTGGCTGGTGAGATTATTTACTGTTTGTTTAAGAGAGGGTAGAAATATGGAGGACTAGAGGAGTGCCTTATAGTTCCACTTTACAAGGGAAAGGGGGACAAATGCGAGTGTATCAGTTTTAGAGGGATCAGCTTGTTAAGTGTAGTTGGAAAAGCTTATGGGAGGGTCATGATTGAGAGGATTAGGAGAGGAACAGAGGGAGTAACTGGTGAAGAACAGTGTGGGTTTAGGACAGGTAAGGGTTGCGTAGATTAGATTTTTGTGGTAAGACTGATATGTGAGAAAGCTATAGGAAAAGGTAAGGATGTTTATTGGGCTTTTATGGTTCTGGAAAAGGCTTAAGACAGGGTAGGCAGGAAGGCACTGTGGGAGGTATTGCTGATATATAGGATAGGAAGAAAGCTTTTAAGAGCATTCAAGAGTTTTTATGAGAGTAGTACAGCTTGTGTTAGGATTAGAAATGGAGAGAGTGGTTTGAGGTAAAGATGGGACTTTGTCAGGGATATGTTATGTTGCCCTGGATGTTCAATTTATACATGGATGGCGTGGTGCAAGAGGTAAATGTAAGGGTAGTGGGTCAGGGATTGGAGATGGTTAAAGAAAATGGAGAAAAGTGGGAAATAAGCCAGTTGTTGTTTGCTGACAACACTGTGCTTGTAGCAGGATCAGATGACGGATTGAGGAAGTTAGTGACAGAGTTTGAGAAGGTGTGTAAGGGAAGCTGAAGATAAATGTGGGCAAAAGTAAGGTGATGAGATGTACAAGAGGAGAGAATGACAGCAGGCTGGAAGTGAGCATTAAGGGAGAGAGACTGGAGGAAGTGGATAGCTTTAGATACTTGGGTGCTAATGTGGCAGGAAAGGGAGGAGTGGTGGAGGTAGAATGTAGATTGAGAGAAGGGAGTGCTTTGGGGGATTAAAAAGTGTAATGAGAAATAAACATTTGGGAATGGATGCTAAGAGGAGATTGTATGAAATAGTGATTGTGCCAACAGCACTGTATGGGGCAGAAACATGGAACATAAGAGAGGAGGAGTTTGAATGTGTTTGAAATGAGGTGTCTGAGAAGTATGATAGGGGTTACTTGGCTGGATAGAGTGAGAAATGAGGTGAGGAGGAGAAGGGGAGTGGAAAGGTAGTTGGGAGATAGGGTTGATGAAAGAGTATTGGGATGGTTTGGACACATGGAAAGAATGAGTGAAAAAAGACTAGTAAAAGACGTGTGGAAGGCAGAGGTGGAAGGAGTGAACATGAGATGAGATGGATGGATAGGGTAAAAGGGACATTGTTGAGGAAGGATGGGAAAGGACAGAAGATAGGGGTGAATGGTTGTGTATGGATGATGCCGTGATGCATGAGGAGGAGTGGGTGGGGGATGGGGGTGAGGGAGTATGTATGAAAAATAAATTGATGCAGCCCAAAGGAATTTCTCCCTGTTTTCTCCTTTTCTGCATGAGGGGATGGAGAAGGGGGGTCGCCGATTTAATGAAGTGGCCTTGCTGTGGATGTGCTATGTCTTGTAACACTGCTTCTGACCCAGGGCAGTGGGCAAGATGCAGGGATGGCCTGTCATCCAGGAGGTACCAAGATAAAAGGGAAGGGGGTGGATGGAAGTGGATTTGTTGGGGATAGAATGGATGGGAGTGGTTTTTATGCCTTTGTTTTTAGGCTACCTCCCTTGTAAGGGGAAAAAACATTTGGTATATATATGTATTCTATTTTATTCTTATTTTATTTTGGGTTGGAGTGGATTTATGCCTTTGACTTTGGCTACCTCCCTTGTAAGGGGAAAAAAATGTTGTTATTAGTATGTATGCGAAGATTGTATTGTAGATACTGATGGTTAAATGGGCCTGAGAGAATTTCTTTTGTGAGGTCACAGTTTGTACCAAATGCATTGGCCTCTGAAATTATATCGGTATCGTGTCTTGACCCCAAGTCTTTGGATTATAATTACAATTCTTTTAAAGTCAATTTTCTCAACATTTTTTTCTGATACCCCCATGGGTAATTAATTTCAGTGGTGTTTTAAGCTGGCTGATGTTCTTACATCCAGATGGGGCAATCTTGACTATAGGAGGGCTCAGGCCCAGGCCAAGCCTTAAATTCTCTCTCCCTGCCAGAGTGGGTAGATAAGGGTACTATCACTTTAGATAGGTTCCGCCTTATTTTGGAGTTTCTTTTATAGATCATTTTCTTAGTGCCTTTTGAGAGGAAAGCATCTTTTCTCAATTATAAGACAGTCCCCTGTCCGTATGAATTTATCAGATGTTTCTTCTAATGTGACACATGACCTCTCTAGAGTAGTCGCAGGATAAGGTTTGCTACAGTCATATCCATGGTCATTGTAAACACTCAACTGATCAGTGTTTCAAGGTTTTGAAACTTAGAGCTGAGACTTCTTGTCAGCCTAGACAACCTCGGTCCCATTTTCACAGGTGCCTGTTTCACAACCCAAAAGTTTGACCAGTAATGTTCGGTCTCATGTCATTCCCTTGGTGGCTGTTGAGTCTTCTCAATTACAGTACTTACCTTCCAATTTCTTACAGAGAATACACCTATTTCAGTCACTGTAGATACTGGTGCACAATGTAGTCTCATAAGTAGAAAGACTTATTATGCTCTCTGGGATTTATACAATCTCCCTTTATCTTTTTGTAATAGTTTGCATTCTGTACAAGGCTCTCCCTTGCCTATTCTTGGGTCTGTTCACATTCCCTTAAGGTTTTCCTCCCATGCTACAGTTTTCCATGTCACTTTTGTTCTTGTATCTGGTATTGCTTCTATGTGTGATTGCCTCTTGGGCACTGATGCTCTTACAGTGCATGGCATTGATATATCTCCTAGTTGCCATGTAGTGACTTTGTAATTTTTTTTCTATTCCTGCAACAGATGGGCCAGTTTCCATTTGTGACTCCCCTCCTGTGCATGACCAGGTTTTCAGTTGCCTTCGAAAGGACCTCCTCACTTTACCTCCTCTATTCTTTTTTGTGCTGCTGTTGTTGTAGGAGAGCATTGTATTGAACCTTTTAGTGCAGTTTGAGTTCTAGTGCACATTTCAAGTGCTCCAATTGTGTCTGATGTTTTATCTCAGCCTGACTCTGTTTGTTGCCTTGTTTTGGAAGGGACTCTACCTTTTGTGATGATCATATTACCATGGCTGTGGTAACCAACATCACAGGTGCTCCTATTGGTCTCTCTCGTGGCAGTCACTTAGGCTCCTTTGAAGTAGTTGATGTTGATGCTTTCCAGGATTTGCCTCCTATCATTGCAGCTTCTGTGCTACAATCTCCACATGCAACACAGCTTATTTGGCCTCCAAATTTGCAATGTTTGTAGGTGAGATTGATTTTCCTGATAAGATGCCTCATCTCATTGAACTGTTAGTGACCCACCAACAGGTTTTGGCTTTGCCTGGTGATCTGTTAGGAGTTACGTATCATGTGGTTCATAGAATTGATCTTCAACCAGCTGCTTGTCTTGTTTACGTTCCCTCTTACAGGTTGCCTCACTCTCATCAGCTTGTAGTAGTCCTTGGTTGACGACATGTTACATGAAAGGATTGTACAAGTCACACTTAAGAGTGGAACTCGTTACTCCTCCTGGTGCCTAAGAAAGACATATCTTTTTGTCCTGTCATTGATTATAAATGAGTTAACAAGGTCACTATTCCTGACCATTACCCTTTGCCAGCATTGAGACCTCCAGTCCATTGGAACTGGTAATATGGTGTTCACCACCCTAGACTTAAAAGCAGGCTTTTGCCAGATTCCCTTGGAGGAGAAGTCTCATAAGATCATTGCCTTCTCAACTCCCAATAGACATTATGAATGGCTTTGTTGCCCCATGGGGTTGCAGAATGCTACCTTGACTTGCCAGCACTTGATTAACTCCATTTTTCATGGGCTAGTAGGCAATGGACTCTTTATATACCTGGATGATTTAATCTTAGTTTCCATAGTCTTGCAATGTTTTGCTGATGCTGGATTGAAACTCAATTTGCCCAAGTGTTCTTTTCTTAAGTCCAGCATCCAATTTCTAGGTCATGTTGTAGGCAAACATGGTATTCACACAACTGATGATAAGATCAAGGCTGTTAGGGACTTCCCTACACCTAGGTCAGTTGAACATGTACATTCGTTCCTTGGGTTGGCAGGGTACTATTGTGCACTTATTATGAATTTTGCTTCAATTGCTTCCCCTCTAACACATCTTTTCTAGAGGGAAAATTCCTTCTAGTGGCGTGATGTTCACCAGGAAAGATTTTGATGCCCCTGTGTTGGCATTCCCAGACTAGTCTTCCCTTTACTATTTGTACAGATGCTTCTGGTACAGGTATTGGAGCTGTACTTATGCAGCAAGTAGATAGATATAGACGCCATGTTTGTGCATGTGCTAGTCGCATTCTTAACAAGTCTGAGTCTTGTTACTCCATTACTCATTTGGAGGCCCTGGCTTTATAGCATTTTTGTGATATAATTTTTGGATATCCTGTTACAGTCTACACAGACCACACTGCTGTCACACAAGTTTTCAAGGGTAAACATCTTTCTGGGCACCTAGCCAGATGGTTTCTCTCAAATGAGGAATTTAACCCAACCCAGCATATTCCAGGGTGTGCGAATAATGTTGCTGATACACTTTCACAAAAAAATACCTGTAGCTGCAGTTACAGTGATTGAAAATTTCTCAAGGATTTGGCCAAAGCTCAGTATGAAGACTCTGTTTGGTCTACTGTTATCTATGCTTTGGAGTCTGGTGATGATACCACCTTACCAGATTTACCTGTTCCAATTTTCCTTGCAGGACAAGTTTCTCATTCGTAATGTGGAAGTGTTTGAGCAGGATGTGGCACAGCTAGTGATCCCTGAGTCCCTAGTTCCTGTTGTTCTGTCCCTTGCTCATGATGCCCCTCAGGCTGGTCACCCAGGTCGTGACAAAACTCTGGCTATGGCACGTAAGAAGTATTATTGGCCAAAAATGTGACTGGACATTACCTCTCATGTAGCCCAGTGTAGCTCTTGTGCCCAGAACAAAGGTTCTACGCACACTGCTCCCATCTTAGAGTACCCTACTCCTTCTCACCCTTTTCAGACTATGGCTATAGACCTTTTACAACTGCCTCGTAGTACTCAAGGTTCTGTGTATGTCCTTGTGTGTGTGGACCACTTTAGTCATTTTGCAAGTCTTCTTATGTTTTTTTATCCATACACTACTACTTAGTGACAATGGGTCTGAATTTAGAAATGAGGTTTTAGCGAGCATTTGTGAGCGTTACGGCATCACGCAAACATTTGTGACTGCTTACCATCCTGCGTCCAATGGTCTTGTAGAGAGGATGAATAGGAAGATTTTGGATATACTCAGGCACGTTGCTAGTAGCCTTCATGAATCTTGGGAGGATTGGCTTCCACATGTCAGTGCTTGTATTAACAGCACCATTAATGTCTCTACAGGCAAGACCCCTCATTACATCATTTATGGAGTAGAAAAATGGCTCCCTTATGATGTGCTTGACAGTCCTGCTCATCCCCTCTACAATTTTGATGACTATAGTCAACTCCAATATCACACATTGCATAATATTTATGGTTCTGTAAAAGAAAAACTTGAAGTCTCCAAGGCCAAAATGTTGAAACATCAGCATATCCGGACTAAGCCTGTTAACATCAGCATTGGTGATCATGTTTATAAGAGCATGCCTGACTGCCAATCTAAACTTGATTGTAAATTTACAGGTCCCTTTTTTGTTACTGAGAAGTTGCATCCCAATAAGTTCAGGGTCTTTGATCCTTCCCAGGGACTGAGGAAAGTATTGCATGTTGATAGGCTTAAGGTTACAAGAATGTCTATCCCGGCATTTACTTGGCCTCCCCCAAGGCCCATTGTACAAACTATGCCTTCTGTATCTGCCCCTCATAATTATAATCTCTGTTCTGAGTCCTGTGTCTTCATAACTGCATTGTTTATGTTATCATTCAGGCTTGTCTTGATCTGTACTTTGTATCTTGTTTATCTTTTACGTGTATTGGTTTGTATAACTTATAAATTTGGCTTAGGTGTGTGGAACATGCTATGTAATGGTCCATTTTGTCTTATTGCAGTCAATTGTTTTTCTTGTTTGTTCGGTGGGTCACCGACTGGTTGTGGTTGAGCAATGTTATGGTGTATATGTATAGCACCAGGGCCCTGACATGGGTAAGTGCTGCCCCCCACACCACTACTACCACCACCTTCCACTTCTGATGGTGACTAGCACAATTCACATGTAACATTCATCCACAAAACAATGTTTATTCACGCAACTCATGATAAATAAATCATGCATTAAAAGTACATTAGGGGAATTTGCTTTACCTTCTTTTCACCAAAATGGCTGGCCCCCCAAAAAAAACGTGCCACCTCGGGGCATTGCCCCCTCTGCCCCTCCCCTTGTCGGGGGCCTGTATAGCACTGTACATTTGTGATTATTGTATGTATTAATAGACCAGGAGATACAAGTTTTCTCCCTTATATATTTGTCACGTTATAATTATTTTGTACTCGTTATTGTATTATATGGTTGCAGATCCGTGTGTATTTTTGTAATTGAATCATGCAATTTGTGCATGTTTTCCTCAAATCTTGGCATCCCCAAGGCCCAAGCGACACCAGTCTTGGTTTCATCTCCAGAGTGAGGACACATATTGGTATGGAGTGTTTTACAAATTACTAATTTAATCGTACTCAGTGTTTTATTAGCCACCCTATTACAAGATTATGTTTAGTGTTTTACTACCAAAAATCATTATGTATGTACAAAAAAACAGAGAAAGATACATATACATACATACAAAAGAACATGCATACTGTAGCACCATAGAATTATTATGGCATCAATTATATCCAATTTCATGCTGAGACATCTTTCTTGTAACATATAGCTCAACTTAGAAAAGGTTTCCTTGATATTTGCCTTTGTTGCTGGCAGGTCAATGACAACTTTAACCTTTATAGCTCTGTCAGATCAGGAAAGGAAATTATACCCTTGACCCACACTGACCTACTATAACTTAGGCCTAGGTACGGACTGCAGGGGGCAGGAAGTGGCATGTTTGAAAGTGGTATAAAAAGTACAAAAAAATTAAAAGAATTTCTGTACTATACTGAACTTGGGAAAAATATATATATAAAGCATAATTTTCCCACTTTTTAAACTGAATTATACTATAATCTCATACCATACGGCATGTTCTGAAAGTGATTAAAAAAATTTGAGTGTCATAGATAAAGAAAGTTTTCCTAAAACAGATTCACTGGTACTTCTATAGCTTTGGTAACCATAACTTTTATATCACCAATATGTTCAGGTAGCTTCTCAATAGCTTCCTTGTGAAGGACTGAAAACTCGAGAACTTATGATGTATTTACCTAGTTGTATTTTACGGGACGAGAGCTATGCTCGTAGTGACCCGTTTTCGTATCTCTCCACATCCAGTTTATTCTTAAAAGCGTGTATAGTTTTGGCATTCACTGTTTCTCCATTCAGTTTGTTCCATACATCAATCACTCTGTGGGAAGCTATTCTTTTTCAGGTCTCTTCTGTAGCTGTCTTTCTTAGTTTCTTTTCATGTCCTCTTGTTTCTCTTCTGTCCCACTTTAATAAGTTTTCTCTGTCGAGAATTTCCATCCCTTTCGTAATTCTGAAAATGGTAAACAAATCGCCACTTTCTCTTCTCTGTTCCAGTGATGACAGATGTAATTTTTCCAATCTTTGTTCGTATGTCAGGTTTGTCAGTGTAGGTGCCAACTTTGTCGCTGCTCTTTGTATTCTTTCTAACTATATGTTCTTCTTTGTGCTAGGTGCCCATAGTGTTGCAGCATATTCTAGTTTGGGTCTTATCAGTGTAACAACTATTTTAACCATCTCCTCATCTATGTAGTCGAAGGCAACTTTTATTGACCCCAATAAGTTACAAGTCTCTCCAAATAATTTATTGACATGTTTATCAGGTGTCAAGTCACTTGAGATGATTACTCCCAGGTCCCTTTCTGAATTGACTATTTTGACTTCTTTGTTTCCAATTTTGTATTGTCCCGATACTCTATTTTTACTCTTTTCAAATTCCATTATGCTACATTTTTTAATGTTGAAATTCATCTAACTTTTCAGACTCCATTCCCATATTTTATCTAGGTCTTCTTGTAGCAATATGCAATCTTCTTGTTCTTACTCTCTTGAGTAATTTGGCATCATCAGCAAAGTTCATATAACAATTTACTCCCTCATCCATATCATTTATATATATGACAAACATTAAAGGAGCTAGTACAGAGACTTGTGGGATGCCACTTTTCACATCTTCCCAGTTAGAATTTTTGTCTCTAAGTACCACTTTCATTTTTCTCCCAGTTAAGAAATCCTTCATCCATTTAAGCAGTTTACCTTGTGTTCCTCCTATTATTTCAATTTTTTTTTATTAATTTTTTGTGTGGTACTTTGTCAAATGTCTTCTGCAAAACCTCAGTTATATTGATGTGAAGAAGCCATGAATGTTTGTGGCATTTGATTGCTTAAAGATAATTTGTTGAATGTTGTTACAAGCATCCTTACCATATGTCTATTATTACTGATTGAAGGACTGGGTAATAGTCAGATAGTGGCACTGGAGTGGAGGCATCAAAAGTGGTGGATGCCACCTTTCAAGCTACCTTGTCAGGTTCTACATAAGATGGCTCTTAGCAGAAGCGATTTGGATCATGAATGGATTCGGTGGGCCAATGGGTGGTGGGACTTTGGGGTGGAGATTGCTTGTAGGGCACTTCATGAATCTGATATGATTATACAGGATGTAAGGGGAGATTGTGGACAAGGCAGTGTGAGTGGTGAAAAATTTAGCAATAAAGATTGAGATGATAGTGTTGGGAGAGCCTTTCCTAGTTGTATTGATGGCATATCAATCTGTTGGCCCAGCTCTCTCTCGCAGGAGATACAGCTCCTAAGTCACTGAGTGGGCCCATAAGTCACTACAGGAAGAGATATTGTGTTGTTGTCTAAGGAGTGTTGGTGTGGGGCATTGTATGAGGTGCTCTGTGTCTTCTGTATAGTGGTTGCAACTGGGTCAATTTCATTTTGTACTAATATGGTTTTAACCTCTTCAATAAAAGTAAAATTCTCACACGCAGCATCGGATGCTTGATGTACAATGATGCATCACAATACTTGCATTATAAAATATAAAGTCACTGTTGATTTGCTCATTCTCTTTCAGTCTGAGTAATAATAAACATAAAAAACATGATCATGCCAGTTCACAGAATTTGGGGGTAACTCAGCTACAACTACAAAATAATCAGGATGCCAATGCTGGCATCCTCATATACACTCATGTCTCATGATGCATACATAGGCATCATATGAAAGAGAAGCTGGATGGTTCTTATTTCTCTTGAGAGGGATTATTGTGTAGGGTTGATGTCTGGAAGGTGTTGGTGGAATATTGAGTTTGGTGGTCTGTCTTAGCTTGTTCAGTGATCAGAGTGCAAATATGTTTTTGTGTAGATGAATTGTGTGGTACTGGTGGTAGATTGTTACATATGTTTGATGTTTGTAGCAATGTTGTTTACAAAAGAGCATGGTGACTAGGTGGAGAAAAAAAATCCATGTTCTTCTGCCCATTGGTGCACTCAGTTACAGTATTTTTGAGGTGGTTGGTATGAGCAGGATGGGCTCGAATGCATAAGAGGGCTAGGTCATTCACACACAGACAGGCAGTTATTTTTGTGGGGATTTGTTTTGTTATGTCATCTAAAGCTAGGGTGAAGAGAAAAATGCTGAGGCTGCTCCCTTGAAGCATGATATGGTTATTTCTATGTACACTCAGAATGATCTAGGAATTAAGAATATACTAGGATGTCTGTAGTGCTGCACCTTGTTCAATATCCAGTTTGATGGAGTGATATAAAAGAACACATTCCAGCTGCAATGATGGTCAAATTGAGCCAATTTTTTTTTTTTTTTTTGTAGGAATTTACAGAGAGAGTTTGTAAGTACAACTGGGTGGTATTTTTTTGGAGAGGTTTGGGGAAGGGAATATTTATAGCTTCTCTCCAGACAGTTGGGAGGATACCTTTTGTTGAACAGGTTTATTGCAGAGGATGTTGTGGTTGTGTAAGTGCTGTATCGTGTTATCATGTATGTTATCTGGGCCTGAGAAGGATTTCTTACAGTTGGAGAGGGAAGTAGTATGGTGTTCTGTTTCTGTGAATATATGGTTGTCATCTCAGAGGGGAGAGTGGTGATTCAAGGGTATTTTTTTAGAATATTAATCCAGGTCTGGGATTAGCATGACTAGATGTTAGGGATAGTGTGATTGCTACCAATTTGACTAATTGGGGAGGTGAAGATATGGTTTGATCATTGGTTTGGAAAACATGGAGGAATGTGAGGGTATTTTACTGGAGAAATTTTCCACATTTTTTCCATACTTTGGAGATAGGAGGCAATTGTTAAAATTTATGTTTGCCAAAAGTTTCATCCTGCTTGGTGTATCATTCGTCATGCTTGTGCCCATGCTTTTTTGAAGAGTATAGCATTTTTGAGGGGTGAATGTTTTTGAAGTTGGGGGAAAGCAATACTCCTTACTGTACAAGCTGTGGTGTAATCTGGATATCACTGGAGGACTGTGTTGTGATACAGATGGCGATGTGTTGATTGTTCTGATTGTATTAATAGCTACTTGAATGATTTTCCACTTTGTCGTAGAGAGGGACCACTGAGGTTGTGGAGGTGGGAGGAGCCTGTATGGGATGTGAGAAATGGTTACTATGGTACTACTGACCATATTATAAAATCAGATCTGATATGCACAAGGAGAGGTCAATGCATGTGTAGGTCATTGTTTGTATGTAAAAGGCTGTAGGTTAGTTAGTGTTGTATAGTAATAGTGAGTCATTTGTTATGAGGGAAGATATGTTTGACTCATGGGGTTGTATTGTCCCCCCCCCAAATACAGTGTCTTGCATTGAAGTTTTCAACTAGATATGGAGATGAAAAATGTGGAATGTTTATGAGCGCTCCTTAAATCATGAAGATAGGATAAACAATCATGCAGAAGCTGTTTATCAAAGACTGCAAAATGAACTTGGAATGCAACATCCTACTGTTTGGAAATTTATTGGTTTGAAAAAAGTCCAATGTGGAAGAGACTTACAGTGCTTGACAAAAGTTTAGGACGAGTGAGCAGAGGCGGATAAATCTATATTAAAAAAAGAATGGCATAGATAAGGGCGATTTAATTTAGTCACAATTTGGGCTGGCTGCTTGACATCACTGGATCCCTCCAATTTCCCACTCATCCTGGATAGTGAAAAAGATCTCGGCGTAATTATCAGTAACGACCTCAAATCATCCAAGCAGTGTATTTCAGCCTCTGAGAAAGCAAATAAGATTCTAGGACTGATTGCGCGATCTTTTGATTTCAAAAGTCCATCACTCATTAACAAGCTATATAAATCGTTAGTTCGTCCACATTTGGAATATGCTGTTTCCGTATGGTCACTGAATCTCATTAAAGACATTGACAGACTGGAAAAAGTACAACGGCAAGCCACAAAACTGATTCCAAATATAAAAAATAAATCATACGAAAATCGACTAAAACATATGAATCTGTTTTCCCTAAAAAAGTGTAGACTCAGAAGTGACTTGATACAGGTCTTTAAGATTCTAAAGGGAATTGACATCAAAAGTGACAAAATTTTCACACTGAATGAGAATCAGACAAAAAACAATGGTCTCAAACTGTCCGGAAATAGATTCAATTTGGAAGTAGGTAGAAACAACTTTGCCAACTGTATAGTTAATGAATGGAATAAAATTCCTGCACAGGTAGTGCAATGTAGTTCAGTTCAAAGCTTTAAGAATAATTTAGATAAACACCTAAGCAAGATGCTGTAATGATTATAATTTATTTTATATTATTTGTTTTTGTTTTGTTATCATTTGTCTGTTTGATTTTCATTTATTAGTTATATGTCAATTTATTATTATTTACTATTTACCTGTTTATTATTTAACTATACCTATGCATTTATTTATGTATTTTATTTGTTATTTACATTATTATAGTTTTTATTTATTATTTTATTATGATTTTTTTTGCATACGACCTAGATATGGACCAAAAGGTCTCCTGTCGGCATGCTCCGCCTTTGT
This sequence comes from Oratosquilla oratoria, assembly GCF_046742065.1. Lineage (NCBI taxonomy): Eukaryota > Metazoa > Arthropoda > Malacostraca > Stomatopoda > Squillidae > Oratosquilla > Oratosquilla oratoria. Next base: position 56,822,971 of record NC_134790.1, read on the forward strand.
AATCCTTTGTGTTGGCTTAGCCACTGCAGCGAGAGAATTTTGTTGTTGTGTTCTCCTGACTTTGCCATTTCATGACTTTTTTTCTTTTTCTTTTTTAGTTTGGGAGTGTTTGTGGCCTTAGGGGGAAAGTGAGGCAGTTATCAATTGAAACTATTGCCCATATTATCGCTCTCAAGAAGGCCGGTAAGCAGTCTAAGGAAACAGCCAACCAACTTAAAATAAGTGATCGTGTTGTGAGGCGTTATGTTGCTAGGTGGAGGGAGGGAGAGTGGGGTTTCATACCAACGCAGAAAGAGCAGTCTGGTATGCCTTGTAAGACCTCTAGGCGTCTTGATAACATTGTTAAGAAAGACCTAGAAAAGAGTCCTCATATTCCGCCTGTAAAATTAAGGAAAATAATAGTGGTCTGTTCCGTGAAGTGTTTGTACGTACTGTTAGCTGACGTGTTCATGAGCTTGGTTACACAAGACACCGTCCTGTCAAGATTCTCACCTGTGTGCAGAAGTTTTGTAGGGTCACTTATGCTCTAAAATATCTTCAGTGGGATGATGCTGACTGGCTCGATATGCTTTGGTCTGATGAAGCAATGTTCACAGTGACTGAGGGGAGGGGTAGTAATGTGTATAGGAAGCGTGGCAGTGACCCCTTTGACCCATGCTACCTTTGTGGAACTGTGAAACACCCCAGTTCATTAATGGTATGGGGTGTTTCTCAGGCAGGGGCTTGGGGAGGCTTGTTGTGTTGCCTGCCAACATTAAAATCAACCAGTACATTTATTATGAGCTGCTAAATGAACATCTGGAAGAGTGCTTTGAGTTAACAGGCGCAAGCATGTTCCAACAGGATAGTGCCCCCTGCCACACTGCCAAATCTGTTATAACCTGGCTTAAAGACTGTGAGATTAAGTTCATTGAGGATTGGCCCAGAAACAGTCCAGATTTAAACCTGATTGAGAATCTTTGGCAGGTGGTTAAATACGGGTTACAAGGAAAGGACGTAAGCACTCTCCCCAAGCTGGAGAAAGAAATTAGGGCTTGCTGGGATGCTATACCTACCCAGAAGCTATGTGATCTTGCTATGTCTATGCCACAATGCCTGAGGGATGTCAAGAAATGCAAAGGATGCCCAACAAAGTATTAAGGGCAAGATTAATATTTTTTATAAAACTTTTATCATACAACAACTTGTCTGACACACACCCGGCCTAAATTCTTGTTGAGCACTGTATATTTTAAACAGCTGAATGCAGAGCAAGATCCACCTTTCAAGTTAAAGAAATACAGACAAGCAGATGAAAGAATGAAAGCAATTGTCAAAACATTTGAGAGTAAAAATTTTGGTGAACATCTTTGGGGAATTGCCAATAATTTTTCATACATTTTGCATTTGCATCTTGTTTATTTATCTATTTTTCTCTTTAGTCAATAAAGAAATTTTAGCATTTTTTTTTTACCAACAATTCTACTAACAACATAACTGTTCACATATTTTGCATAAGTATCTTTCATTATTTTATTCCAATAAAGTTCTTTATAAAGAATATATAACCTTCTTGTTTTATCGCTATTTTATCAATTTTGACAATAAAAAGTTACATATGGTGGTGAATTGGCTATAGCAACTGATTTTCATGCTAAGTCTGGTGGAAAGTAGGCCATGGCAAGCTTCTCGTGGCCATTTAAGCAACAGCCAGCTGTCCTAGACCCATATACATATATATATATGTATTTGGCTATTCAATTTATACATGGATGGGATAGTGTGAGAGGTAAAGGCAAGGGTAATGGGCTGGGGATTGGAGATGGTTAAAGAAAATGGAGAAAAATGGGAGGTAAGATAGATGTTGCTTGCTGATGACACTGTCCTTGTAGCAGGATCAGAGGAGGGATTAAAAAAGTTAGTGACAGAGTTTGGGAAGGTGTGTGAAAGGAGGAAGTTGAAGATAAATATGGGTAAAAGGTGATGAGATGTACAAAGGGAGAATATGGTAGCAAATTGGAAGGGAGCATTAAGGGAGAGAGATTGGAGGTGGATAGCTTTAGATACTTGGGTGTGAATATGGCAGGAAAGGGAGGAGTGAGGGTATAATGTAGATTGAGAGAAGCAACTAAATGCCTTGGGGGATTAAAAAGTGTAACGAGAAATAGATATTTGGGAATGGATGTTAAGAAGAGCTTGTATAAAGGAGTGATTGTGCCGACAGCACTGTATGGGGCAGAAAAATAGAACATAAGAGAAGAAGTGTTTAAATGTGTTTGAGATGAAATACCTGAGAAACGAGGAGGTGAGGAGGAAAGTGGGGATGGAAAGGGAGTTGGGAGATAAGGTTGATGGAAGAGTATTGGGATGATTTGGACACATGGAAAGAATGAATGAAGAAAGATTAGTAAAAGAGGTGTACAGGGCAGAGGTAGAGGGAGTGAACATGAGGGGACGACCAAGGATGAGATGGATGGGATAAAAAGGGCACTGGGAGAGAGGGGAATGTCTGTTGAGGAAGGATGGGGGAGGACAGAAGATAGGGGTGAGTGGAGAATGGTTGTATATGGATGATGCTGTGATGCATGGAAGTGAGTGGGTGGGGACGGGGGCGGCGGCAGTGAGAGAGTATGTGTGGATGTTATTTTGATGCAGCCTGAAGGGATTTCTCCCAGTCTTCTCTTTTTCTTCATGAGGGGACAGAGAGGGGGGGGGGGTTGTCATTAAATGACGTGGCCTTGCTAAGGATGTCCTGTATTTTGTTACATTGCTTCTGACCCAGGGCAGTGGGTAAGATGCAGGGATGACCAATCATCCAGGAGGAGCCAAGAAAAGAGGGGTGGGGGGATGACTGGGAATAGAGTGGGTGGGAGTGGATTTATGCTTTTGACTTTGGGTACCTCCCTTGTAAGTGGAGAAAAAGCTGTTGGTATATGCATGTACTGTATATATATATATATCACTGGTGAGAAATGTATTAACACATTTGTAAATCACAACTAACACCACAGTCGGACGAAAGAAAGAATTGAGTAAGCGAAACTATATATATTTTGATTGCTAACTGCAATCCTCTTCAGTAGTACAAAGTGGAAAGAGGATGCTATCTTACATAGCAACCTCTTACAAATGGAAGGGAACTGGGAAAATAATAAATGTCACTACCCCAACCCTTATGTGACCTGAGAATGACATGAGGTCGGGTCAGGGGGAGGGGGAGGAAACTTGTTGACAATTTGTTTAGTGATGAATAAACCTGATATTATATCTGGGGTTCATTGCCCCTTAGAAATATTCATCATGGGCAAATATTCAATTAAAGTGGATTCCACCATTTTCCCTCTGAACCCACAGATTTATCCCAATCCATCTGATTAAATTTGTTCACATGTTGAAACACGGCTGAATTTTCTTGACCATACTTGATAGATCTCTTGTGTTATTTAATCTTGTCCTTAGGTCTCTCCCCATCTGGCCTATGACTGAAAGGTTACAATCTTTACATCCCAGGTGTTTACTCCCTCCCATGTAAGAAAAGTGGGAGATAAGCCAGTTGTTTGCTGATGACACTGCACTTGTGGTAAGATCATAGGAAGGAATGAAGATGTTAGTGACAGAGTTTGGGAGGGTATGTGAAAGAAGTTGAAGATAAATGTGGGTAAAAGTAAGGTAATGAGATGTACAGGGAGAGAATATGGCAGCAGACTGGAAATGAATATTAAGGGAGAGAGATTGGAAGTGGACAGTTCTAGATACTTGTGTGTGAATGTGGCAGGAAAGGGAGGAGTGGAGGTAGAATGTAGATTGAGAGAAGCAATAACATGCCTTGGGGGATTAAAAAATGTAATGAGAAATAGACATTTGTGAATGGATGCAAAGATGAGATTATATGAAGGAGTAATTGTACCGACAGCACTGTATGGGGGCAGAAACATGGAACATAAGAGAGGAAGAGAGGAGTTTGAATGTGTTTGAGATGAGGTGCCTGAGGATATGGGTTACTAGGTTGGATAGAGTGAGAAATGAGGAGCTGAGGAGGAGAACAAGGGTAGAAAGGAAGTTGATGAAAGATTATTGGGATGATTTGGACACATGGAAAGAATGAGGAAAGATTGGTAAAAGAGGTGTGGAAGGCAGAGGTGGAAGGAATGAACATGAGGGGATGACCAAGGATGAGATGGATGGATGGGGTAAAAGTGGCATTGGGAAAGAGGGGAATGTCTGTTGAGGAAGGATGGGAGAAGACAGAAGATAGGGTTGAGTGGAGAATGGTTGTGTATGGATGATGCTGTGATGCATGAAAGGGATGGGGAGGGTGAGGGATTATGTGTGAAAAATAATTTGACGCAGCCTGAAGGGATTTCTCCCGATCTTCTCTTTTTCTGCATGAGGGGATGGAGAGGGGAAGTTGCCAATTAAATGAAGCAGCCTTGCTGTGGATGTGCTGCATCTTGTGACATTGCTTCTGACCTAGGACAGTGGGCAAGATGCAGGGATGACCCACCATCCAGGAGGAGCCAAGATAAGAGGGAAGATGAATGGGAATGGAGTATGTGGGGATGGAATGGGTGGGTGTGGATTTTATGTCTTTGTTTTTTGGCTACCTCCTTTGTAAGGGGGGAAAAGCCTTTGGTTATGTATGGAGCCTGTGTTAGAATTGGAAATAGGAAGAGGAATTTTTTGAGGTAAAGATGGGGCTGCTTTAGGGCTGTGTCATGTTGCCATGGCTGTTCAATGTGTACATGGATGGGGTGGTATGGGAGGTAAATGTGAGGGTAATGGGCAGGTGACTGGAGATGGTTAAAAATAATGGAGAGAAAAGGGAGGTGAGCCAGTTGTTGTTTGTAGATGAGACTGTGCTTTTGGCATGGTTAGAGGAGGGATTAAGGCAGTTAGTGATGGAGTTTGGGAAGGTATGTGATTGGAGAAAGTTGAAGGTAAAGTTGGGTAAAAGTAATGAGATGTGTAAGATGATGATATGTACATGGGGAGAGGATAGCAGCTAGTTGGAAGTATAACAGGAGAGAGACTGGAGGAAATGGACAGTTTTAAGTATTTGGGGTTACGTATGGCAGGAAATGGAGGAGTGGGGGGTGGAAGGAAATTATAGATTGAGAGAAGCAGGTAATGTCTTGGGGGGACTGAAAACGTCTCAAGAGAAATTGGCATCTAGGAATGGATGTAAAGAGAAGATTATATAAAAGGGTGATTGTGCCTACAATACTGTATGGAGTGGAGACTTGTAATTTAAGAGAGGCAGAAAGGAGAAGTTTAAACGAGTTTGAGATGAAGTGTCTGAGAAGTAGGGGTTAGAAGGTTGGATAGAGAAATGAGGAAGTAAGGTGGAGAGCAGGTAGATTGGGCTGCTAAAAATTTATTGGGATGGTTTGGGCACATAATTTTGTCTATGTTAGAGGATATCTCTATAATCAGAGAAATTATGCTATTTTGTTATAATGAGACTGTCCCTCCATTATGATGTCACACCCCTGTTAATACAGTCTTGTACTACTTCTTTGAGTATATATATTTCCATTTTTGCCTCTTCCTTGTGGTACGGGGAAGAAGGAATATTGCCACCGAGTCTTCCCATTTGGGTTGTAAAGGTGACTAAAACTGGATGGAGTGTGGGACTATGCATCTGGCTCTCAGTAACCCATTGAGTACATTCGTATGAGAAGTCAAGCCATAAGAGGGTTTGGGAGTGGTATTCCAAACAGAACCCTAAAGTTTGGGTCTTTTAATGGGTGTAGGTGTGGTACAAATGAGAGTAAAAGGGAAGAGATAGGCAGTATGCTTGTGAGAAGATGGATATGTTGGCATTAAGTGAAACTAAGTTGAAAGGGAAGGGTGATTTTGAGTTTGGGAGTGTAGTGGGGAGGGTGATGGGAGTGAGGAGAGGATGATGGAGGGAATAGGTGGCTCTATTGGTGAGGTAAGCAAGTGGTGAAGTGGAAGGAGGTTAATCCTTGATGCCAACATGTCATGGGGTGCAAGTATGCATATGAGGATGCCAGCATTGGTGTCCTGATTATATTTATTTTGTAGTTGTAGCTGAGTGATCCCCATATTCTGTGAACAGGCTTGATTGCATTTTGTGGTTATAAGCATTCTGGGTGAAAAAGAATGAGTATAACAGTTGTAACTTTATATTTTATAATGCTCATATTGTGATGCATCATTGTACATCAGGCAGCCCATACGTGCAAGTATTTGACTTATATTGAGGAGGTTAATGTGGATGAAGGTAAAACTGGGATAAGAGATTTTGTTGGCTGCATAGACAGTTTTGGGAGGAATGTCAATAAAGTGGTATTGGGAGATCTCAATGCTAGATAAAGGTAATGAACCAATAGATGGAGTTGTTGGGAAATGTGGAGTGCCAGGTATAAATTGTAGTGGAGAGTTAATGGTGGAAAAGTATTTAGAGAGTTGATGATAGCTAACAGTGTTTAGGAAGAAAGTCAAGCATAAGAACACATGGGAGAGGGTGGTGGATGGAAGAGTGGTTGATAAGGCATTAATGGACTATATAGTAGTATCTAGGAAAAGAGAAAGGAAGAGTTCTGGATGTCCATGTTCTTAGGGTAGAGAGTGGGGGAATTTCAGATAATTTTTTGAAGGACGGTAAATTGAGAGTGGAGGATAGGTGGGGAAAGAGGAAAGTGGCAGAAGGTAGAGAGTTTAGAGCAAAATGTTTAAACGAGAAAGAAAAGGAACAGGAGTACAAAATGCTGAGAGAAGTGCAGGAAGTGGTGAAGGATAAAGTAGAAGTTGGAGTGGAAGAGGAATGGGAGTATTTTAAGGAGGAAATGATAAGGTGTGCAAAGATGATATGTGGAACAAGGAGGATGGGAGGGAACAGAAGGAAGGGTAGTGAGTGGTGGGATGATGAAGTGAAGAAGGTAGTAGAAAAAAAGAAGTGGGCATTCAGGGACTGGTTGCAAAGGAGGACAAGAGAAAAATATGATGAGATATAATGAAAAAAAGAGAAGCAAAACAAAAGATAAAGGAGGCAAAAACAAGAGCATGTATAAAACAGGAGTATGGCAGAAAATATTGAAAGAAATAAAAAGATGTTTTGGAAGGGAATTAAGAAAGGAAGGAGAGGTGAGTCAAAATGAGAAGAAAAGGTAAAAGGCACAGATGGACAGATCTTAATGGAAGAGGAAGTGGTAAGGGGAAGATGGGCAGAGTATTTTAGAGAGCTGTTGAATGTGGAAGACGATAGGTAGGGATTGGTGGCTGCAGCGGGAAGCACTAAGAAAATAACAGTGATGGGAAAGGAAAATGAAGGAGAAATAAGAAAAGATGAGGTGCAAGTAGTTCTGAAAATGATGACAACAGGTAAGGCACCTGAGTTAGATGAGTGTCATGTGGATTGTGGAATGTCTGAAGAAGAGAAGTACAGTAATAGTGAACTTGCTAGTGACATTGTTTAATGTGTGTCTAAGGGAGGGTAGAGTGCCAGAGGACTGGAGGAGTGCCTGTATAGTTCTGCTTTACAAGGGAAAAGGGGACAAATGTGAGTGTAGTAGTTTCAGAGGGATCAGTTTGTTGAGTGTAGTTGGGAAGGCTTATGGGAGGGTTTTAATTGAGAGGATTAGGAGAGGAACAGAGGGAGTAATTGGTGAGGAACAATGTGGGTTTAGGAAAGGTAGGGGTTGCGTGGATCAGATTTTTGTGGTAAGGTAGATATGTGAGAAAGCTTTAGGAAAAGGTAAAGATGTTTTTTTGGGCCCTTATGGATTTGGAAAGGGCTTATGACAGGGCAGACAGGAAGGCTGTGAGAGGTTTTGCAGATATGTGGGATTTGGGGAAACCTGTTAAGGGTAGTCAAGTTTTTATGAGAGTAGTAGAGCTAGAGTTAGAATTGGAAATGGAGAGAACAAGTGGTTTGAGGGAAAGGTGGGGCTGTGTCAAGGATGTGTCATGTTACCATGGCTGTTCAATGTGCACATGGATGGGGGTGGTGTGGGAGGTACAGGCAAGGGTAAAGGGCAAGGGACTGGAGATGGTTAAAGGAAATGGAGAAAAGTGAGAGGTGAGCCAGTTGTTGTTTGCTCATGACACTGTGCTTGTGGCAGGGTCAGAGGAATTATGGGAATTAGTGATGGAGCTTGGGAAAGTATGTGAGAGGAGAAAGTTGAAAGTAGATGTGGGTAAAAGCAAGGTGATGAGATGTACAAGTGGAGAGGATGGCAGTGAGCTAGAAGTAAGCCTTAAAGGAGACAGGCTAGAGGAAGTGGATATTTTTATGTATTTGGGGTTACATGTGGCAAAAAAGGAAGGGGTGGAGGTAAATTGCAGATTGAAAGAATCAAGTAAATGCCTTGGGGGAATGAGAAGTGTCATGAGAAATAGGTATTTGGGAATAGATGCAAAGAGGAGATTGTATGAAGGGGTGATTGTAATGATGGCATTGTATGGGGCGGAGATTTGGAATTTAAGAAAGGCAGAGAGGAAAAGTTTGAATCTGTTAGATATGAAAAGTCTAAGAAGTATGGTACGGGTTACAAAGTTGGGTAGAGTGAGAAATGAGGTGAGAAGGAAGGCTGAATTGAAAAAGGAGATGGTAAATAGGGCTGATGAAAGAGCATTAGGATGGTTTGGACACATGGAAAGAATGAAGAAAGATCAGTTAAAGAGGAGTGGCAGGCAGAGGTGGATGAAGTGAACTTGAGGGGACTATTGTGGATGAGATGGATGGATGGGGTGAAAGGGGCTTTGAGCAAGAGGGGAAAGTCTGCTGAGGATGGAAGGGAGAAGGCAGGAGATATGGATGGGTGAAGAATGGCTGTGTACTGATGATACTGTTATGCAAAGAAGGTAGGGGCATGGGGTTAGGGAGGGTAGGGGGTGCTTATGTATTTACCTAGTTGTAATATACGGGAGGGGAGCTATGCTCGTGGTGACCCATCTTTGTATCTCTCCGCATCAAGTTTTATCTTAAAATCTTGTATAGTGTTAGCACATACTGTTTTGTTGTCTAATTTGTTCCATGTATTTATCGCTCTGTGTGGGAAACTGTTCCTTTTCAAGTTTTTTCTATAACTATCCTTTTTCAATTTTTTTCCGTGTCCTCTTGTTTTACCGTTGTCCCACATTAATAGGTCGTTCCTGCCTAAAACTTCCATTCCTTTCATTATTCTGTAGATAGTTAGCAAATCTCCTCTTTCTCTTCTTTGTTCCAGAGTTGGTAGGTTCAATTTGGATAGTCTTTGCTCATATGTTAGTTCGGCGAGTGTCGGTGCTAGTTTTGTTGTCGCTCTTTGTAATCTTTCTAGTTTCTTAATATTCTTTTTGGTACTGGGTGTCCAAAGTGATGCTGCGTACTCGAGTTTTGGTCTTATTAGTGTAGTAAGTATTTTCCTTATCATTTCTTCGTCCATATAGGTAAATGCCACTTTGATTGCTCTCAATAAGTTGTAGGTTTCTCCGAACATCTTGTTTATATGCTTATCTGGTTTCATGTCCTTTCCAATCATCACTCCAAGATCTTTTTCATAGTTTGTTTTATTTATTTTTTCTTCCCCAATTCTGTAATCTTTTGATATTCTATTTTTACTCTTTCCAAATTCCATTATGCTGCATTTCTTAATATTGAATTTCACTTCCCATTTTTGAGTCCAATGATATTTTGATGGAGCCCAAAGATATTTCTCCCCGTCTTGTCTTTTTGTATGAGGGGACTGGAGAGGAGGGGGTCACCAATTAAGTGAAATGGCCTTACTGTGGATGTGCTGTGTCTTGTTACATTGCTTCTGACCCAGGGTAGTGGGTGGGATACAGGGATGACCCGTCATCCATGAGGAGCTAAGATGACAGGGAGGAAAGGGTGGTGGATAGAAGTGGAATGGGTGGGAGTGAAATGGCTGGGAGCAGGTATGTGGCTTTGACTTGGCTACCTCTCTTATAAGGGGGAAAAAGCTTTAGGTATATATATAGATAGATGCCTTTACTATGAACTCACATGCTACACAGGATCAGGATTCAAACTACATCAACTCCTGACCTCCATCATAAGTAGTGACACTTTAACCTGCTTAGCCAGAGAGTTTATATATATATATATATATATATAGATATATACATACATACACACACACATGCATTACAATTAGGTATATATATATACATAGAGACATTTGAGGTTAGGTATGATAAATTGTAGAGGAGACAGGAGCCAATAAGCATTGCTCCTTTTCTGCTTATGTACTACAATTAGGTAAATACACCTATCTCCTGAGAAATACACAAACAAAACTGTTGGGAATTGTATAATTTGTTAAAAACCATTTGGGATACTTTTCACTACATGGTTGAAACAATGATGAAAAAGCTCATAGAAAACCTAATCAGGCTTAGGCTTGAATTTGCAGCAGTGGTGTGGTCTCAATTCAAGAAAATGGATATAATCAAGCAAGAAAAAATCAAACAGGAGCTAGCAAAATGGCCCCAAGCCTAGCAGAAAAACAATACAATGAAAACTACAAAAAAAAATGGGAAAACAAACATTGTAAGACTGAAGTAAAGATGATATGGTTGTGGTTTCCTAGAGCCCTTAGAGGGGTACACAAGTCAGAGTTCATCTCTCAGAGAGAGAGAGAGAGAGAGAGAGAGAGAGAGAGAGAGATATATATATATATATATATATATATATATATATACACACACATAAAGGTTATCAAAAAATACATTTCCTATACAGATGTATAGACCAATGAAACAGCCTAAAAGTTTATATAATATAAGCAAATACCATTTAAGGCAAATTATGATAAATGGAGTCTAAGACACACACACACACACAGACAGTAAGTCTGGCTTCAGATTTGGAAGGTCATGCATGTCAAACCTTTTAAGCTTTTACTCGAGAGTAACTGCATGATAGAGAGGGGTGGGTGGACTGTGTGTACCTCAACCAATAGAAGGTTTTTGAGAAAGTACCTCACAGATGACTTGAAGGGAATATACATGAGGACAGTAGTAAAGGGTAAGATGTCAAGATAGGGTGTAGTAAGAAGTGGAGTTCTACAAGGTTCAGTGCTTGCACCAATAATGTTTATCTATTTCAAGGACATGATAGAAGGTTACCAACAAGCTATGCCAACATATTTGCAGATGATGCAAAAACTGTGAGAAGAGTGAAAATCCAAGAGGACTGCAGGCTGCAAAACGATCTAGACATTATTTTTTCATGGAGCCAAGAATGAGAATTGAAGTTCAATACTAAAAAATGTAAAGTACTAGAAATAGGCATTAGCTGCAAAAGACCAGGATTTCTACAGAGGATTTAAGCGGCTTTTTACTACATGGATAAAAGTGGCTTTTCACTATATGGATAAAGAGATGATGAAAAAACTCATAGAAACCCTGATCCATCCAAGCCTGGAATATGTGTCAGTGATATGGTCCCCACACAGATTGAAGGGTATAAACAAGATTGAGAGAATACAATGGGCAACAACCAAACTGGTTTCCAGCCTGGCAGATAAACCATATGAGGAAAGACTAAGAGCATTGGCTCTGCCAACTTTGAAAGATTGAAGAGAAATAGGTGATATTACAACATTAAAGTCACTAAAGGGGATAGACTCTATTGACAGAAGAAATATCTTGATTAAGAATAAGAGGGCTTTAAGAGGTCATGAGAACAAATTAAGAAAGATTAAATGTCTAAAGGATGTGAAGAAATAGTTTTCCATATAGATGCATAAATACTTGGAATAGCTTAGAAGGTAATATAGCCCAAGCTGAAACAATACACGAATTTAAATTTAAATATGATATTTGGAAATTAAGGGTATAGATTCAGTTCAAACTGTACATGAATTTGAGGACTGGTATGATCAATTGGAGAGTAGGAAACAGGACCAAGCAAGAGTTCCTTCTTCCCTGTATACTACAATTAAGTAAACAAACACACACACACACACACACACAAACACACCATACAAGTATATTAAATATTTCTTTAGCTCTCCCTATAATGATAACAAGATTTTTGATGTAATGAAATTAAATATTTTGTTCTACAGAACAAACATATGCATCATCTCTAGGCTCTCAATATCAAGATCCCAATTCTTCTCTCTGATTTCTAAAGCAAGAGCATCTCTATCTTTCTTTGCAATTGCCCAGGAAGATAGAGGTCCAACTACTTGCAGATGAAGGCACTCAGAAAACAGTCTCTTAAGGCCTGCATATGTGAGCTGTGGCCTGTAAAAGAAGAGGGTCCTGATATTTCGCAGACCACCACTTGCAAGTATGTCATACAAAATGCTGTCATCCATGACATCAAGGGTGTGGAAAAGAATGTGAAGCTCCTCAAGCTCTGTACATTGGGTAATGAATATAGAGAGGTCTTCTGGAACGACTGAAATCCCTTCTAATGTAAGGTGTTTCAGTTTTGTAAAGTACTGTAAGCTATTACCAAATGCCGAATAAGGAACATCTGGTTGAACAAGTCCATTATTGAGCTTTAAAGTGAAATGTGTGAGATTGGGACAGTACTGGACAAGATGCTGTAAATGTGACCTTGTAAATCTGAGACTATGGGGGACCATGGTAAGGTGATGAATAGTCAGATGTGTCAGCTCAGTCCCTTTGTGCTTCAGGTACCAAAGTAGGGCAGGCATACTGCAATTCATTACTGACAGTGTGTTTAGATTTAACCTTTTTAAGTTTGCTAGAATATTTCTGTCATTCCTTGCAACACCATTACATCTTAGAGTAACATCCCTTAAATGAGGACATGTTCTACAAATGAGGGCCAATATATGTTCATCTAGTTCCATGTAAGTATGCAAGACCTTCAGGGCATAAGTTCTTGTTACATCATCATGGTGGTCTGGATTGGATCCATGAAGCTTGGCAAAGACATCTCCAATATTCACATCTGGGCTTACCACCATTTCCTCCAAGTTAGTACACATATGAAGGAGAATGGCAGTACTTTCAGTGGTGGCTAATGTATATTCCAGGTGGATATTTCTTAGTTTTCGGCACACAGAAGTACTGGTAAGGCATCCACCACTTCTTATAGTAGAGTATGAGTTCTCATCAGGGATATGACCACTAAGATGATAAACACCAACATCATTAACATCTGTACACATTTCAACATTAATTTCCTCAATATGGGGACAATGCTGTGAAATTATCTCAAGCATATAATTATTACAAAGCTGTGAACACTTCAGAACTTTTAAATTTACTAAAGTATTTAAAAAACTATAAAGTGGAGTTAATCGGGATACATGCTCATAATTGTATTGATCAAAACCATCTCCATCATCCTCTAGTTGGCCATGACAGCTTGTTAGTTTGAGAGTTCCTATATACTTCCCATCCATACAACCCACATTCTTCATGAGTCCTGGGCAGTCATTGATCCACACATACTCAGAGCGAAGCTTGGTGCAGGTGTAAATATACTTCTCATTCAGTAATTCAGGGAACACAAGCTGCAAAAAAGATACAATAATAATCCAACTGAATCAGCAAATCATTTGAATTGCTAAATACAACATATTCAAAGGCAGCTCAACCATATTTTATCCAGTACACAAGTGGCGGTTCTACAAGATGGATGTCAGAGAATTATATATCTACAGTGAGACCTCTCATTAACGGACGTTAACTAGCTGTGTTTGTGGTGTTTTTGCTGTGTTTTCGGTGTTTTTGGTGCTGTTGTTTAGTGCGTGCAATCACTATGCCACCTAAAAACCACTCCAAAACACCGCAAACACAGCTAATTAACGTCCGTTAATGAGAGGTCTTACTGTACTGCCCATTTTCAAAACCTGTCAATACCCTCTGGTGGTGCAGTCCCATGGGGCTGACTTTCAATCTTTGGACCCAATCTCTCTCCATCAACTTCAACTGTATTTCCTCCACTTTTTCATACCAGAAAGAGTAACTCGTGACTACTCCCCTATTCCTACTATTACGAGCTGGCAAAATATAAACTATCCCACATTAAGAAGCATATGGGACCAATGATGGGTACTTACATGTGGTGGTCCTGCAAGATGGACAGCAAAACTGCCTATTTTCAAAACCCATCAACCCCCTCAGGAGATGCAGCCCTGTGGGGCACTCAGCTTCCAGACTGGGCCCTAGATCTCTCTCTATCAACTTAAACTGTGCTTCTTACACTTTTTCACACACGGAGAGCTGACAACCAGTGACTGCTCTCCTATCCCTATAATTTTCAGCCAGTCTACAGGTGTTGTGTTTGTGCAGCCTGAAATTACCTTCAGGGCTTTGTTTTGTATGGTCTGTAGGGTGTTGTGATGTGTCTTAGTGAGATCAGGGGCTCATGTAATTCATCACTGAGCATATGCTTTGTTTGTATACTGTAGTAATATTTTCATTACTTTTTTTTCAATTGTTGTTCCTGCAATTTATTTAAGTGTATTAAGTCTATTTTATACAGTAAAATTCTTTTTATCCAACCTTCAAGGAACCGACTAGTCCAAACATCCGACTTTTTTCTTCAATGTCCCAAGTCGGATAAAAGTTGAATTTGTCCAAACATCCGGCCGTCGAGTGATTGTTTAGTTATTGCTCTCACCGCTACCGACTCATGGCGCTCAGGTTGGCTGTTATTTTTGTGGGCATTTCAGCATTTGTTTATGTTTGGCCTTTGGTGGTTATTTCTCTTCAACTCTGCTGTGTTATTTATTATGCTTTATTGTAGTGTAAATAAGTGAGAACGTCTCAAACCATTGAGTTTATATATATTTTAGTGTACATCCAAATATTTGACTTTTCCAAACATCCGATCTAGGGTAGGTCCCACCAAGGTCAGATAAAGGAATATTACTGTACTTTGTATACTATAGTAACAGTTTCTTTGTTTTGTCCAAGAGTTATTCCTGCCATTGATTTAAGTGGATTAAGTCTATTTAAGACCACTTACATAATGAAACGAAAGTCCTCAAAGTCAAGGATCACCTTGACACAAGAGGCACAAACACTTAATGCAGCCTCCACAAACACAGTACACCCACTACACTACATTGAAGAACACCCACATATGTCAAGAAACATCAAAACAACACCCAAATACCCATATCACATACAAATTCTCTTCCTCCACAACAACCAGACACCAGCCTCTGAAAGCATATCCATAATCATATTACTCACTACTCCATCAACAAATAGAAAGACAACACAATGCTGGATGCTAGACCCTCTGATATCTATCCCTCTTAATCCTCTTTACCCTGCAAGGACTGAATCCACCTGGCCAGACTTTGGTGGGGCCACCATCCAGCCCTTCTAAGCTACCAGAAGAGGCTGGATGACTGCATTGCAGATAACTGTCCAGGATGCAGCACTTCACCCCATACTGTACAAAACATTATGGAGGAGGAGGACTGCACTGTACACAATCACATGCCAACAATACAATGTACACTTTATAAAGGTGTCACGTGGGTGCCACGCTGCCCACACAAAGCTGTACCAGGTGGGCCAGAGGTTCCCAGGGCCGCCACTTGACCAGGATGATTTGTTGTCACGGCAACCCACGCAGGACGCACACAAAGCTGTACCACATAGGTCAGTGGTGCCACACCGTTCACACAAAGCTGTACCACGCGGGCTGACCCGGGCTTTGGAAGAAGGGGATGTGCGACGTGGGTCAGTTCTGACCACAGGCCAGAGGTTCCCAGGGCTTATGGGCAATTTTCATTGTCACATGAGTGCCCACGCATGTGCAGTATAACCCTCCTCTTCGGTTCTCCTCCCCCTCCCAGATCTACAGAGGGAGGGGACGGAGGAACTTGAGGACACTATCTCGATGACCGCCATCCACAGCAGTCCAATTCTCCTTCTCCTCCCAGTTCTTCAGAGGGAGGGTACTCCAGGAGGAGAACTCAGTGCTTGACACAGCAGGAGATCACAGCAATGAGCTGTGGGAGGACTCAGTGCTCGACTGAGCAGGAGATCACAGCGACGAGCTGTGGGAGGATTTAGCGTTCAACCGAGCAGGAGATCACAGCAACAAGCTGTGGCAGGACTCTTCAGCTGCCCCCAACAGGAAAGTGTATAGGTATTTATACTGTTAGTATAATTATTGTCTTGTTTAGGCCATTGCATTGGTTCATGTCTTGGTGTTATTTTTATATTTGCTGAGATAGAATAGCTGTGATTTTGTTGATCCAATAAAGCCATCTTAGTGGTGTTGATGTGTTTCTCTCTTGCCTCTCTATATATATACAGGCACACCACGGCTTACATCGTTTCAACTTACGTCGTTTTCGAAGATACTTCCAGTTCACAGTTCATAATGTGAAACATTTCTACTTTCATTATAATTAAAGCAAAAATGTCTTGCAACAACCAAAATACTTCTGAGACCAGAGTAGCAATTTCCAACTAATTTTAGGTCGCTGATAATGAATATCATGGTTAAAATTGTTTGTTAGCTCTACTTTTCAAGATACACCTACGTGTCACAACAGGTTCCAACAGACTTGCGGCATTGTGTTTCTTACCACACTCACAGTCTCACTGCCCTTCAGTATTGTTCCAGCAGTCATAGAAGGTGGTTGTGCTGTGCAAGTTTACATTTTGAGGTGAAAGGTAGGTGATTTTCCTAGTCAAACACTTTTTAAACTTATAATAAATATTCATTGAGCAAGCTATTGATATGCATGTGAGGCATTTTATATTATTTTCCTACTGAATGATATAAATACTTCTGCTAAGCTGTCATGCTCTGTATTATAATGATAAATTTATGAATAAAATTTGTTTATCTTCTAATTGTTCGCAGTTTTCTTCTTTCAGATGCCTCACACTGTACTTGTGTGACTAAGGCATATAACTTCTGCTACATTTGTGGTGGGGTGACCTTTGAATCACAGAAGCACTGTACAATTGCTATGGTTAGAAAAACATATCTATATTTTGGATGCAAGACTGGTGACCAGGATAAAAACTGAGCTCCTCATATATGGTTGAAATGGAAGAGAAAAGTGCCTTTTGCTGTGCCAATGATGTAGCAGGAGCCAACCATACCAACAATTATAATTTTTGCATGGTACCTCCAGTACCAGTGCTGTGATGCATGGAAGGGAGTGAGTGGGAGATGGAAGGGGGGGGGGGTGAGAGAGTATGTGTGGATGATGCAGCCTGAAGGGATTTTTCCCAGTCTTCTCTTTTTTTGCATGAGGGTACTGAGGAGGGGGTTGCCGATTAAATGAAGTGGCCTTGCTGTGGATGTGCTGTGTCTTGCTACACTGTTTCTGACCCAGGGCAGTGGGCAAGATGCAGGGATGACCTGTCATCCAGGAGGAGCCAAGACAAGAGGGAGGGAGGGGGAAATAGCCACTGGTATGTGTATGTATATACCTCTAGTACAAAAGGGCTTGTCAAAGAAGAAAAAGGAGTCCATTGAATATCTAAACATTCCATCAGCTATTTGTCCAGTTCCATATGGAGGTCTACCTGTTCTGGAAGCACCAACTTTGGTATTCTTTTAGTCTGATAAGGAAAGTGGTGATCCAAATTTTGATGAAGCACATTCCTCTGTGCCACATCTCATAACAAAGGGGAACGCCATGACCTTGTCAGGGGTCTTCAATTACCCATGAATAAAGCAGAGCTACTAGACTCTAATCTTCAACAGTAGAATCTCTTAGCAGCTGATATGAAAATTTTAAAATTTCATAATCA
The DNA here is from genome assembly GCF_046742065.1 of Oratosquilla oratoria. Classification (NCBI taxonomy): domain Eukaryota; kingdom Metazoa; phylum Arthropoda; class Malacostraca; order Stomatopoda; family Squillidae; genus Oratosquilla; species Oratosquilla oratoria. The sequence goes on from NC_134790.1 coordinate 56,840,647, forward strand.
TCAGTAGCAATTCAACGATTACTTCATGATGGAAGGTGATTTAGTGGTGTGCAATAATATTAATAGTCTGATGAAAGCACTTGATATCAAATATGAACCTATACACGAGGTTATTCATTGATTCATCAAAAATTAGTCTAAAAGGAGTCTTACTGCATAACAGCAATGGTGCATACATATACCAAAGGTTTTTTCCCCTTATAAGGGAAGTGGCCAAAAAACAAAGGCATAAAAACAACTCCCACCCATTCCATCCCTATCATACTCCACTCCCCTCCACCCTCTTATCTTGGCACCTCCTGGATGATGGGTCATCCCTGCATCTCACCCACTGCCCTGGGTCAGAAGCAGTGTCACAAGACACAGCACATCCACAGCAAGGCTGCTTCATTAAATTGGCAACCCCCCTCTCTGTCCCCTCATGCAGAAAAGGAGAAGACGGGGAGAAAGCCCTTTGGGCTGCGTCAAATTATTTCTCACACCTACTCCCTCACCCCCCATCCATTCCACCTCATGCATCACAGCATCATCCATATACAACCATTCTCCATTCACCATCAATTCCTGTGGGCTATGCACCACATATGAAAGAAACTTATGAAAATATAAGGCATATGTTGCAATGCATAAAATGTGATGAACATCAATGGGAACTCTGTGGTGACTAAAAGTTGTTGCTCTTGTGATGGGCTTGCAAAGCAGATACACCAAGTACTGCTGTTTTCTGTGTGAATGGGCCACCTGTGCAAGAGGTTCCCACTATATCAGGAGAGACTCGCCACCTTGTCGATCAATGGAGCCTGGGAGAAAAAATGTTCAACATCCACCTCTCACTGAACCAAACAAAATTTTGCTACCACGACTACACATAAAACTGGGTCCCATGAAAAACTTTGTAAAAGCTATGGACAAATCTGGTTAGGGATTCAAGTATTTAACATCAAAATTCCCCTCACTGAGTGATGCTAAGCTAAAAGAGGGCGTTTTCATTGGTCCTCAGCTTCAAGAGCTTTTCAAAGATGGTGACTGAATCAGTTCTTCAAGGAGAGGAGAAAGCTGCTTGGGAAGCATTTAAGTTAGTGGAGAAGGGATTTCTCGGAAACAGAAGGGAAGGAAACTATGAAGAATTGGTGGAAAACTTCATCAAGGCTTAAAAGAACATGGGATGTATCATGTCCTTTAAATACACATTTTGAACTCACATTTAGACCTTTTCCAATGAACTGTGGGACAGTTAGTGATGAACATGGTGAAAGGTTTTACCAAGATATTTCAACCATGGAAAAGCAGTACCAGGGTAAATGGAGCATAACAATGCTTGCAGACTATTGCCGGCCATTGACAAGAGATGATTCTTCATTCCACTATAAGCATCAAGCAAAAAGGCAGGGCATAGATATGGATTTAAGTTTAAAATACAGTGATACATACTCTGCGTTATAACAAAACAATAAAATATTAAATGTTGCATATCTGTAAACCTATAGCTATTAATATTTGTTTTTATGTGATATTTGGATTCAGTACATGAAAATGCAGAATTAACTATATACATATCCCAAAGGATTTTTTCCCCTTACACAGGAGATAGCTAAAAAACAAAGGCATAAAAACAACTCCCACCCATTCCATCCCTAACATACTCCACTCCTCTCCACCCTCTTATCTTGGCACCTCCTGGATGATGGGTCATCCCTGCATCTCACCCACTGCCCTGGGTCAGAAGCAGTGTCACATGGAAAAGTGGTACCAGGGTAAATGGAGCATAACAATGCTTGCAGACTATTGCCGGACATTGGCAAGAGATGATTCTTCATGGATGATCTTGTGAAGGTGACTGAACATCACACCCTGTGGATATTGGAAGCAGTTCATGGTAAAGGATGCACTGTGCTTCATCAAGCAATCATGAGAAGAGGTGCCAAGATTGTGTCTCAATGGAGGAAGAAGCTGAGCCCTCACTTCAATCATGATTTCAAGGGATATAATATTATTGATAATCTGGCCAGTGCCAACACAAAGAGACTTCACTTTGAACAGCAGATATTATTTGACAAGTTGGAAGACAATGACATCAATGAGTTGCTGCAGTCCTACTGGGAGAAACTCTCTAATGATGACTTCTTAAGAGAGAGAGCAAGTGCAGCTCATGTAGGAGGTAGAAGCAGCAGTATCACAATAACAACCTTAGCCAGCACTGACATCCACAATTTTGTCCCAGTGTATGGACTTGTTGAGGCAAGCAATAAAGATTTTTAAAGAAAATGATCTGAATGTGGAAAGAAGCACTGCAGTTACCAGGAGAGTGATGAGCAAAATGGACTGCTATGAAGTGTTGTTGTGCAAAAAAAAAAAAAAAAAAAAAAAAAAAAAGAAGAGAGAGAGAGAGAGAGAGAGAGAGAGAGAGAGAGAGAGAGAGAGAGAGAGAGAGAGAGAGAGAGAGAGAGAGAGAGACAACAAACTACAACAGCATTCTTTCAAGCAGACACACCCAAGCCAGTCATGGAATTGGACACAGACTCAGATGCACCCAACACACCTGACATGGAGGTGAAGTCTGATGCAGAGCGATCCAGTGGGCACAAGACAGGGGTGGAGTCAGAAGCATAACAGTGCAGTGAGGCTGAGCTATCCAGTGACTGAGATAATCAATACAAAACTACATAATGGCACAGCTTAATATAAATGTGTACTGTACAATTAAGCAATAATAAAATATATTTCCTTCTATACAAGTTTGTTTTTTATCCCACAACTCATATTCTTCAACTTAATGTCAGCTGAATGCAATCCTCCAGATTTTGTATGAACTGCACAGTTTAGTTTAGTAATCATGTTCATTTTACACAATTTTTACATTACACAATTTTTACATTACACAATCCCTTCAGGAATGCATCCTTCATGTAATTCAAGAAATCCCTGTATTTATTTTTATTTGTTTATATTTTCAAGTCCTTCCACTTGTACTCCTTGCACTTCACAAGGACGCTGCTGTAGTAAATTTATAAATACTTAATTTTGGCTGGGTGTATTTCTTGCATAAGCTTTGCTTAACATGTATATATTATGTACTAAATAAGAAGCAGCCTTGCTGTGGATGTGCTGTGTCTTGCGACACTGCTTCTGACCCAGGGCAGTGGACAAGGTGCAGGGATGACCTGTCATCCAGGAGGTGCTAAGATAAGAGGGAGGGTGGAGGGGTGTGGAGTGTATTCAGGGATGGAATGGGTGGGAATGATTTTATGCCTTTTCCTTTTTGGCTACCTCCTTTGTAAAGGGGAAAAAGCTTTGGTATATGTATGTATGTACTAAATAAGAAAAAATGTTGGTCCTGCAGAATGCTCTGGTGGAGTAGGATCACTTCAACAATAAATAAATAAAAATGTTAGTGTGTTGCTTTTGTCCACTCAGATATAGGAGAGCTTAGCAGATGATGTACCTCCCCCCTCCATGTCAAGATGGACACTGACCTGCTATATGAAATCAGAACCATTGTGAATTGTGCAGTGTGCTGCAAAAGCCCATAAAACAACACAGTGGGTAATGTGTTGGTGCTGCACAAGGCTCAGTGTGTATGGACCTTAACCCTGTCACTGGCAAAGTTGAATCAAGGGCATGGTTCATTAAAGTCCATGCTACAAAGTCCTCTGTAAGGGGCACCATCCTTGCTGGAGTTCGTGATGTTAAACCATATCATCATCCTTGTATGGTGTCTACTCTATTTTGTCAGCAATTGCCATTTCAAATCACATAGTCAGTGCTGTTTGAGGGGGTAGGTGACAGTCAGTGGTTATTGTGGAGAGTTGTGCAGATCGGGCAGTCTATCAGTATATGTTTTGGGTCATGTTCCTTTGGTGACTGATGTAGTTGTTAATTCAGTTATGTTTGGGTTAGGATTAAATATGTATTCATTCCAGTTGGGTCCAGTGCAGGCACTGGGGGATCTAGGAGGCTTACACATGATTTAGTATTAGTGTGTGGTTCATACTTGGATGGGATGGACTTCAGCTTGTACATTTAATGTTGAGGCTGCAGTGGCTATGGTTTTGATAAGGGGAATGGTTTGATGGGATTTTTGGGGTGGGGAGTTTACTGGTGTGGTATTGGTATAGTTGGTGTACTTCATGTCTTCTATAGTTTCTCTTGGTGAGTTTGATATTTTTTTTTTGGAGTGGAAGGGTTGTAAATCTTGGGGTGAATAAGAGGAGGGGATGAATGGGTTTGTGAGTGGGAGTTGTAGTGGACAGGCAAAGGTGGGGGTTTGTACAATTTATTTTATTTATTTATCTATTTATTTATTTATTATATATTTTTTTAAGGTGGGATGAATGGTTGTTGTTTGAGTGGGTGGGGTGAAGTGTAGAGATGTGGCAAGCTGCCCAGGCCAGCAACAAGACATAGCACACCCACAGCAGGGCCACTTCGCTTACACAGTGACCTTCCCTCTCTGTTCCCTTATGTGGAAAATTGAGAAGATGGGAGAGAAATCCCTTTGGGCTGCATGAAAATATCATCCATACATATTCTCCACTCACTCTTATCTCCAGCCTTCTCCCTTCCTGGTTCAACAGGCATTCCCCTCTTCCTCAAAGCACTTTTCACTCCATCCATCCATCTCATCCTCAGTCTTCCCCTCAAGTTCACTCCCCCCCACCTCTGCCTTCCATGCCTCTTTTGATAAACTTTCTTCACTCATTCTTACCCATGACCAAACCTTCCCAATAATTTTTCATTGGCCCTATCTGTCACTTTCCTTTCAACCTCCATTCTCCTCCTCACTTCCTCATTTCTCAACCACAAATACACCAACATACAAACATACACTAAACATAAATGGATTCACTAACACTCAGAACTACTCCACTTCCTACATGAACACAACATACACAAAGCAGGCAACACAATTACATTAATTCATATCTAAATATAAATTTGAAATCAAGGATATAGACTTAGTTGGAACTGTATATGAATTTGAGGCTAGGTATGATAAATTAGAGAATTGGAGATGGGACCCAACAAATGTTGCTATTTTCCTATAAACTATAATTAGGTAAATACATCAGAAGATACATGTCCATTCTGCCAAGCTTACATACAATGATGTACACTGTTACAGCCTCTTTAGCACTAGCAGTAAACAGACATGGACATAACAATCAGGGAAGACCTCTGGCATGAACCTGGATGATTTGTTTCTTCTGTAAATTTGGTGTCAACTCACCGACACCAAAGGCAATACAACAACAACTAGTATACTTCACAGTATAATTAACAAGTAATAATATCAAACAAACCTTCCCCCAAAATACTTATAGTGGATATTTATTTTTTGGGCATTTCAAATAAGTCAATCTTACAACTTAAACTCTAATTGTGTATGTTAAAGACACTGAACATTTTTGGAAATTCTGCCAAGGATTCGAACCCTGACCTGTGCGTAAATAATCACGAGGTCAAGATGCTAGCGACTGAGCCACGTGCGATGGTTCAAAAGGACTGTACAAGTCCCCAACCACGCTTCACGTAACATCAGAAGATCTAGTCTCATTTTCATAAAATCCCAGTATCAGGCGAGCCCTTCGACAAGTTGTGTATGTTAAAGACAGATTGAACATTTTTAGAAGCTCTGCCAAGGATTCAAACCCTGACCTGTGCGTAAACAATCACCAGGTCAAGATGCTAGCGACTGAGCCATGTGCGATGGTTCAAAAGGACTGTACAAGTCCCCGACCACGCTTCACGTAACATCAGAAGATCTAGTCTCATTTTCATCCAATCCCCGTATCAGGTGAGCCCTCTGACAAGTTGTGTATGTTAAAGACAGATTGAACATTTTTAGAAGCTCTGCCAAGGATTCGAACCCTGACCTGTGCATAAATAATCACAAGGTTGAGACGCTAGTGACTGAGCCACGTGCAATGTTACGTGATGGGTGGTCGGGGACTTGTGCAGTCCTTTTGAACCATCGCACATGGCTCAATCGCTAGTGTCTTGACCTCGTGATTATTTACACACAGGTCAGGGTTCGAATCCTTGGCAGAGCTTCTAAAAATGTTCAATCTGTCTTTAACATACACAACTTGTCAGAGGGCTCACCTGATACGGGGATTGGATGAAAATGAGACTAGATCTTCTGATGTTACGTGAAGCATGGTTGGGGACTTGTACAGTCCTTTTGAACCATCGCACGTGGCTCAGTTGTTAGCATCTTGACCTCGTGATTATTTACGCACAGGTCAGGGTTCGAATCCTTGGCAGAGCTTCTAAAAATTTTGAAACTCTAATTTTGTAAACCCAAATCTAATGTAGTTCCTTTCATTTCTGATGACTCACCTTTTTGCTTGCATGTAACAATGTATGGCACACTTGAGATTGAATCTGTGGAGGCAGAATAACTGTGATGTAACTTAGAGCCTGGTCAAGATTTCTAATGTGGACTCCATTGTCAATGCAGAGTATCCGCAGAATTTGTGCAACACCCTGCAGACATTTAGTCTGGAGGCTTGGCACACTACGGTGGTGAGGCATTGTCACGTTCTTGGCTGCATCTCCTGAAAGAGAAAATAATATAATCTCTTGTCACATGTATAAGATGAAAGGAAAATACATGCCCCTGGGGGTGTTGTAAAAGATGACAAAAAATTTGCTTACACACGCAAATTCAAAAGCAGTAATAAACTGGTCCCCAGCCTGGCAGATAAACCATGGGGAGAGACTAAAAGCAGTTGGTTTGCCAACTTTGAATGATAAAAGAGAAAGAGGTGATATGACTACAGTATTCAGGTTACTAATGGGAACCGATTGCACTGACAGAAGAGATCTGATTAAAGATGATAGAGCTTTCAGAGGTACATAAATACATATACCAAGGGTTTTTTCCCTCTTACAAGGGAAGTAACCAAAGTCAAAGGCATCCTCTCCCACTCATTTCATCCCCACGTACTCCACTCCCATTCACCACCCCTCCACCCTTTTCTTGGCTCCTGGATGAGGTGTGGAAGGCAGAGGTGGATGGAATGAACTTGAGGGGATAACTGAGGACAAGATGGGTGGATGGTGTGAAAGGGGCTTTGAGCAAGATGGGAATGTTCGTTGAGCAAGGAAGGGAGAAGGCAAGAAATAGGGGTAAGTGGAGAATGGATGTCTATGGATGATACTTTGATACAAGGAAGGGGGTGGGGGATGGTGCCAGAAAAAAGGCCTTTGTGGGCCAAGTTTGGCAATCATGTCAAGCATTACCCACCACTGGTGTAGGGGATTATGAAGTAGTGGAAATGGTAAATGATGAGAGCCAAGAGGTGAGCACTGTAGAGGAGAGGTGACATATATCATTCTAGAGATTTAATATAATAATTATAAGTCAGTAAAACATTTGTGCTAAGAATAAAGTTCATATGAAAAATGGAACTCTAGAGAGAAAAAAAAATCCTTGAATGCCTACTTGAAAGAGAATATATAAGGTTGTTAGAACTTACTGGTAGTGGAAGGACCAGTGACAGGCACCTATAAGTGATCTTACAAAAGGGGTGTTGGAAGGAATCCTTTTTATTTCTATCCTTCTACAAAACTTGTCAACACCCTAACCTACATCTGGAAGTACAACTTGCCCTAAGTGGCTGATATACAGTCATTGGACCAGGCCCAAGATCCCTCTGTCATCTTCATTTATATGTTTTCTAACTTTTTACATTAGGAGAACTGACAACTGGTGACTGTTCCCCTTCTCATGCTCCTATAAGCTGGTGACATACAAACAGTCCTACACTTATACAACATGGACTTTAGGGACAGAGTTCACAAGGAAATTTATGGAAAGGATCAAGGGCCATTTGTAGCTATTGTGAAGGTGTGTGTTTCCACATGTGAAACTTAAGCCTTACAGCAAGAAACATTGTTAATAGTAAATAGTAGTATGGTAGATTACTAAGTAATCTATTTCATTGTGAACAGAATGTTCCTGACATTTATTGTACATCACTTTTAGTCTTACAGCTAACCAGATCAACAAATAATAATCTAAACAACATGGACCAACAACTGCTACTTGGAGGTAGTGTTCCTGCAAGATGAATGTCATAGCTGCTAGCACAGTCACAGAAAATTATCATCCAGCTGTAACCTGACCATCCAGCCCATCACTGATTTCTGGACAGACCCAGGATCTCTTATCATATCTGAGTATTTTCCTCCATCTTTTTACATAATGAGAGCTGAAAACTGACAGGTGCTCCCTCCTTCCCCAGTGACACAGAAACTGTCTCACAGAAACACAACACAGCCAATGTTCATGTTTCTATCCAGAGATCTATGAAACGGTCCAAGGATCCCTAGTTGCTGTGGGGCTGTGAGTTTCCAGTCAATGACGTAACAGGCATAATAATTGTTATCATTATTCTAAACATTATGCCAATTCATTACACAATAAACTCAACTGTACTAGTGACAAGTTGTGAAATGATACGGATCATACGCAGATCAAACCACTTAATCTGGATGGACTCATACATGATGATTTAGGAGTATATAGAACCTTTGGAAATTTACACAATCATTGAGCTTCTACGATGAAAGAAATGCTGTCCATTACTATAAGCGTTAAATTCTATTCGGGTTAACTTACGGCACCGCTTCAAGCTTGTCCAGGTTAGTGTTCGGATGGAACCCAATGTAAACAATGTGTAAGGGATAGAAGGTGTAAATAAGTACTGAATGACAAATCTGACGAAATTGTAGATACAATCGAGAATGAGGTTTAAATCCTACAAACATATTCAACGACTAATTATGTTTATTGTTATTATACTGCTAAGAATAAAACACATATATTTAAGGACCCCTTGCTCATAGTATTGTATCATACACCTTGAGAGAGAGGGAATTTCAATCTGGGATAAAATCAATTATCGTATTAATTGACTGAGCGCGAAGTTTGTAGGATGTGGCTATTTGTATCCATGTAAATAGTAATAAATGGTTTATATCCAATTTTGAAAATGAATACAAGATATTTATATCACAATATGCAAAAAATCGTTTATATAGACAGGATCTCGCCGACTCCTATTAATAATTACGCGTGCCAAAGTTAGCATTTGTCACTATCAGCTGATAGGGTTGATTACAATACGCCAAGTGAATATCGAAAAATGAAATCATCAGTCCAGTTCAATTAAGTCAATTGCGAAGACATTAAACTGGAACTAAACGTCCAGGGAACTCACTGCCACTACCATTTTGGTAAATTAGTGACTACATACCTATACTCACAATAGTTTTCTGATGAGAAGACTCATTTGCTAGGCCTGTAACTCCAGCGCTTGATATTGTCGTTTATCTGGGTTATGTGGAGAATATTATGACTTCCGACAGATTTCCCATCTCTTTTAATGTGAAATGTTGACGGTGTAAGTTAATCTAGGTGACCGTCCCACCGAATTAATACTGGGGTACTCTGTGTGAACTTGTATACAACTTTCAGCAACAACAAAACGACATACCTGTGATCGGCAGGGACTCACCGAACCCTGAAAAGTACAATGGTATCACAAAGCATCATGTATCTTTGTGAATATGTAATCATTTCAATCATTCAGGTTGGTTTGGATATTTCATATAACTCAATTTGTGACTTACCGTGGCCTTGGGGCCACTTGGAGGTCTTCTTCGTCTTTGTTCTGGTTAATGAAGGCGATGTGTGCGACGACTTCGGGCGTGGCATGGAGGATGAGTATGGGAATGGGGAGAAGGATAAAGACATGTGTTGAGAGGAATGGTTCTCACATAGAATTCTCTCACTGGTTGAACACACGTTCCGTCGTATATGTACTTCACACATGATATATATGAGGTCTGTGATTGGGGTAAATTCATGTCACTCCCCAGTCACGAATCACTAACACTTCTGGTCAGTTACATCTCTTGTCTTGGACTTGACTTGTACTCTACTGCGTTATAGGGGCGGCAGGGGTCTCTTGGCCCCGAACGCCTAGTGACCTTTGACCTCTCGTTGCCAAGGGTCTATGGGAGGTACAACGATACATATATTATATAATCCCCATACATGGGAACTAGATATGGGTAATGCACCAGAACCAATACTCAAGACGGAGAAGTCACCAAGTGGTAAATAAAAAGATCAATAATGAAAATGATATGTTGGTAACTCGGCATTCCTGAGAGGGGTTAGACAACCGGCTTGGTGTATCTAGGGGTGTCGAGTCCTTTACATAATGTTTTCGTATATATATAAACAAAAATTATAGGCCACTCTATCGTCACCTTACTTTTGCCCACATTTATCTTCAGCATCCTTCTTTCACACACCTTCTCAAACTCTTTCACTAACTTCCTCAATCGCTCCTTTGATCCTGCTACAAGCGCAGTATCGTCAGCAAACAACAACTGGCTTATTTCCCACTTTTCTCCATTTTCTTTAACCATCTCCAACCCCTGACCCACTACCCTTGCATTCACCTCTCGCACCACCCCATCCATGTATAGATTGAACAGCCAGGGCGACATAACATATCCCTGACGAAGTCCCACCTTTACCTCAAACCATTCACTCTCTCCATTTCCAATCCTAACACAAGCTCTGCCACTCTCGTAAAAACTCTTGACTGCTCTTAACAGCTTTCCTCCTATCCCATATATCTAGTTTAAAAAATAAGCCTTGCGAAGGTTAAGGATAACAAGAAGAAATATCAGTTAGAAATTAAAAATAGATTTGGAGTTCTAAGACTTAACGAGGAAATTGTCGAAGGTATGATTTTGAATTTAGTGAATATTATTAGGGAATTGGCAGAGAAAGTAGGAAGTACAAAAAGTATTAGAGCAAACACATACTCCAAAGCTACAAATGACCTAATTAAAAGAAAAAAGGACTATGCAGATTAAAAAAAAATAGGAGAGACGAAATAGAGAGAGTAGAAATAAACAAGCTTATCAACAAAAGGCAGAGATCAGAGAAAAGAAAGATAAACATGGATGAAATAGAGGGAACTATTCGGAAAAGTAAAAGTACTTGAAGGACCAAGCGCAGACATGCATTAGGAAGACAGCAAATTATAGGTTTGAAAGATAGAAATAGAGAGATTATCAAATGCAGAGGCAGAATAGTAAAGAGGATAGAAGAAGTTTACCAAGAGTTTTCCTCGTCGAAGACCGTAGTTCAGTCGGTAAATTCATCTGTAGACGTTAGTAGTGTACCAGAAATGACAAAGGAAGAAGTAGAATTTCGTCTTAAAACATGAAACGAAGAAAAACATCTGGGGAAGATAGTATATCGAGAGATCTTTTGAAAAACGCAGGGAAAGAAGTTCATATTAAGTTAACTCAGTTGTACACTCGGTGCTTACGTCAAGAAAGCGTTCCTGAATCCTCGTGCAATGCTATAGTGATTTTGCTTTATAAAAAAGGAGATCAGAAGGACCTTAGTAACTACCGACCGTTTAGCTTGCTATCAAATGTACTGTATATAAAGTATAGACTATTCGATAATAGGGCATTTTTAGGCGATAAACCAATTAATCGAAAAAAAAAACCCGACAGAATACCTCTGTGTTTAGCTTTTGTGGATTATGAGAAGGCCTTTGACTCGGTAGAACAAGTAGCAATACTAAACTCACTACGCAAGCAGGATGCAAACGAACAGATCGTAAGGGTTCTAGAAAATATTTATGCAAAAGGTACTGCTGTAATTCGACTGCTCAGAGATACAGAAAAGATCAAGATCGAGGAAAAGAGTACGGCAGGGCGATATAATTTCACCCAGGTTATTTATACCTTGCTTGGAAGAGATTTTCAGAAGGTTGAGCTGGGAAGAGAAAGGTTTGAAGATTAATGGCGAATATTCTAATCACCTAAAGTTTGCGGATGACGTTTTTCTTATTTCAGGAAGAACAGAAAACTTGCAAGATATGCTGAGTGATCTGAACAAGGAAAGTCTCAAAGTAGGTTTAAAAATGAATAAGAGTTAAACCAAAGTAATGTTCAACATGAAAGTTCAAAATAGATTATAATCGATAGTGAGAGTCTTGAAGAAGTTGAAGAGTATAATAATTTAGGCCAGATGGTGAAACTGACCAAAGATCATGATAATGAAATGAAAGGGGTATTACGATTGGTTCGGAAGTGTTTGGTAAGTAAAATAGAATCCTGAGAGATTCTCCACCTTTATGTTTGAAACATAAATTTTACAATCAATGTATTCTGCCAGCAATAATCTACGGGTCTAAGACTTGGAAACACAAGGACGATGGAAACAAAGCTAAGGAATGCACGGAAAAGAAAGGAGAGATCAGTAATGGGAATAACGCTGAGAGACAGAAAGAGAGCAAATTAGGTGAGAAAGCAGACTAGAGTGAAAGATATTGTGGAGGCGGTTAAAGAGAAGAAGTAGAACTGGACAGCTAAGTCAGAGCGAACGACTGATGAGCGATGGAATAAGCGTGTTACTGAATGGACGCCGCGAAATGGAAAGCGTGGAAGAGGGAGACCAGACAGAAGGTGGAGAGACGAGATAGAAAAGCTCGCAGGAGTAACGTGGCAGAGGTTGGCGCGGTCGTGTGAATCATGGAATACTATGAAGGAGGTCTTTGCTCAGCAGTGGACTCAGGATGACTGATTTAATTTGATATATATATATACATATATATATGTATATATATATATATATATATATTATATATATATAGATATTGGGTTGTCGCATAAGTTCGTTCGTTTTTCATATTTGTGTATATTACATTTTTTGTGACCCTTTTTGTGAAAACGGTATTATCCTGTTACTGTAACCCTTTTGGTGTTGAGGGTTACATAAGGAGGACTTACTGCGGGCTAGATAAACTTCCAAAACGTCACTTTTCTTCTTTTATTACAAAATTGGAATTTATCTAGTTTCAACACACTATTATCATACAGTCTGGTTCAAAAAAGAAAAGATCACTAACACACATTGCACAGCTTTCTTTCAGAATTATTTTCTATATAGTTTTGAACACTAGGGCACCTCACTCACTAAGTTCTAGTCCTTAGAGCACATCTCACACCAACCTCTCCTGGTCGTGTGCACTGGGGTTTTGTTCAGGGAAATGCTGAGTTTGGTGAATTTTGAGGTGCTTTCATTCACTTTGTTAACGTTTTTAGTGGGGTTGTTTCGCCCTATACAATTTTGTTCTAGGTTCATAATTTTCTAACATGATATGTTGTATACATAATATATATCCAGGGGGAAAGGGTTAAACAGTATTGTGTTCCCGTGTGTTAATCTGGGTTGGTGATTGATGGTATCTATTGTGTGTTCGTGTGTGTGTTTGCTTCCGGGCGCCCGGCAAAAACTGCTGATTCAATTGGCGTCAGTTTGACGATCAGAACGGATGTCAATGTGTCGTGATGTCTGGTGCATGGTGCATGGTGATGCTGTATGTGGTGTATACATATCGCCCTCCCCCTGGGGTTAGGTGGCACCCGGCACCTAATGGTACATGGTTAACAAATATAATATTGATATATATATATATATATATATATATATATATATATATATATATAGTTATATAGTCAGAGACACAAAATCTTTGGGTGGTTATACGTGGAGAAGGGTGTGTGTGATGTTGAATTGATTATAAGGGTCCCAAGAGGACATGTTGAACAAGAAATAATGGGTATGTGATGTTGTGTCTCTGAATGGGGAATAAGGTTGTGTTTCACCAGTATTTATATATATTTTCAACTTTTATCTATGAGTTTGTGTGACACTTGTATATTATTTCTGAGAACTCTTATCTGTGAGTTTGTATGGCACTATAGTATGTTTTCTGAGAAACTCTTATCTGTGAGTTTGTATGGCACTATAGTATGTTTTCTGAGAAACTCTTATCTGTGAGTTTGTGTGGCACTATCTGTGGTAAGATATTGGTGAGACACAAGATAAAACTTATCCTAGGTTTACAACAATTTGGGAAAATATTTTTTAAGCATTTATTTCATGCAAAAGTATTTTGATAGTACTATTATTATAAAAATGATGATTAAGGTTGAGAGGGCAGTGGAGGCATAGGGTAAGATTTTATAGTGTAGATCTAAAGAGTCTATATCAAGGGTAGTTGATTTGTTTAGGAGACGTACCATGTCTATCTCACTTGGGAGGATGGTATCGGGGATCTTAGGGAGGGGTGGGAGTGTTAGTTGGGTTATGGGACCTAGATTGTGGGTGGTGTTTAGAGTGCCTTGGTAGTGGAGTTGGTTAGGTAGGAGCATTGAGTCCATCATATAGATGTGACAGGTGTCTGGTAGGGTGATAGAGCCGTTGATCTTATGGTGGGAGGGTGGTTTGTGTAGGCATATTACGGATACTATTGTGGGGTGGGGGAGAAATATGAAGTGTTTATTTCCGACGTGGATGTGGTGTATTTGAGTGTTGTCCGAAAAGCGAAAGTTGCATGTCTCGGAAAGGTTGACTTTGGGTGTTGTGAGTTCTGAGAGGCAAGGTTGGGATTTGGTTAGTTGGAAATGGAATGGGTAAGCTGGGCAGATATAGAAGTTTGGACGTGCTGTCTTGCAGGTTGCCATGGTTTCTGGGGAGGTAAGGGTTATCCATTGTCCATCAGTTGATTTTAGGATGGTGGAGGTTGGCATGTTGAGGGTCATGTTGCGGTTTTGGTAAGGGTAGGGAAAGGGGTAAATTTCCCAAAGGGAGAATCTCTTGATCGGGTCCATAGGTATGTGGATAAGGATAGATTCTTGAAAGATAGTTGATGCTAGGATGGGGTAGTAGTGTTGGTTGTATCCTGTGGATGGAGTTTTTGTTTTAGTGATTAAGGATATGTATATCTGACTCTCGCTAAGGTTATAGTGGTCGGAAGGAAGTAGAGAAGGTTTGATAGATATGCAGAAAGAAGTTTATTGTAATGTTGGCCATTTTAACCTCCACTGAGGAATGCATGACGTCCTGCATCTTCAGGGGCGAGAGCTAGAGTGTATGTTTTAGTTGCGTCGACGGAGTGTCATGTGATGGGAATTGCGCTTGGTTGGGTTATTTGTTAGTCTGGAGGGTGGGTTCTGGTTGGGAGGTGGGGTTGCGTTTAGGTTAAGTTTGACTTTTCTCAATTTCTCCCCGTGTATGGTTACGGTTGTGTGATCGGAAGGGTCCGTTAACAGGAAAACATTGTTGGGGAGTGAGGTTGTGACTGTGAAGGGGCCTAAGAACTTGGGTTTGAGTTTGTTAGTTCTATTAGAGTCTCTGACCATGACTGTGTCTCCAAGTGTTATGTTGAGTGGAGATGATCGCTTGTGTTGTTTAGTTTTGTTTTTTCTTGAGCTGCTTTGAGGTTTTCTCTGACCTGTTTGTATATACTTTGCATGCCTCTTTTTAGGCATTGGGTAAGGTTATCTAGGTTGTATAAGGGGGGTGGGGGTTGGTTAAAGATTTTGTAGGGTAGCCGCATTCTTTGGCCAAATATGATCTCATGGGGGGACATCTTTGTTGCGGAGTTGACTGTGCTATTGATACTGGCTTGTACCTGGGGTAGCCAATCTTCCCAACTATCCGAAAGATCGTTGGCCAAAGGTCTGAGGATTTCAAGCACTTTTCTGTTTGTGCGTTCAACTAGTCCATTCCCTTGTGGATGGTAGGCAGTGGCGAAGGTTTGATTTATGTTATATAAATGTGCTATTTCGCGCATTACTTCGTTCTTGAATTCAGAACCGTTATCAGACAGCATTTGTCTAGGTATATTATACCTGCAGAATATGTTGTTAACCAATGCTTTGGCCACAGTCTCTGCTGTTTTGTCTTGTAGTGGGACTAGGATTGTGTATTTTGACAGATAGTCGACTGCTGTGAGTACATAATTGGAACCTTGATGGCTCATTGGCATTTTAAGTAGGTCAATGCCAAGTGTTTCCCATGGTTCGGCAGGGAGTGGGATGTCTTTGATATTGAGTTGTTTGGGGTCAGGTCCTCTGAATTGGTTGCAAGTGACACATGAGTCTATATGTGTGGTTATGTCTTTTTTCATATGTGTCCAAAAATATGAATGCCTAGCAGTAGTCAGTGTCTTGTCCCTGCCTGAGTGGCCTCCCATTGCGCTGTCGTGCAATATGTGTAGGACTTTGGGAATTAGGGCTTTGGGGATGACAGTAACTTCTCTGTCGTTAGTGGTTCTCCTTATGATTCCGTCAACCAGTTTGAGTTCCTCTATAGGGACAGGTGGTCGGGACTGTAAGGGTGTTCTTGAAAGTAGATGTTGTTTTACTTTAGACCATGTCGGGTCTTTGTTTGTTTCTTCTCTAAGGTCTTGCATAGGAATACAGGTTGTTTTTGTTAAGGTCGATATGTGGATTTGTCTGCTTAGTGAGTCAGCTACTACGTTAGCTTTTCCAGCTAAGTATGTGATTTTAGGGTCAAAGTCTAGTAAGGTGGTTTTCCACCTAGCAATTCTGCCATGTAGGTCTTTAGAGTTAAAGAGGTAGACTAGGGGTTGGTGGTCTGTGAAAATGTTAACCCTATATCCTAGTATGAGGTATTTGAAATGTTTTAAACCCCATATCAATGCAAGCCCTTCTTTGTGGGTTGTTGAATAGTTACTTTCAGGCTTATTTAGTACTCTACTTGCGTATGCAATGGGGTGCTCTTTCCCGTTTTCATCCTTCTGTTGTAGAACTGCGCCTATTCTTTTAGAGGAGGCATCGGTGTAAAGAAGGAATTCTTTCTTCATGTCAGGAAAGGCTAGGACAGGAGCTGTGGTAAGAGCATGTTTTAGGGTGTCGAAGCTTGTCTGTTCCGCTTCAGACCATTTGAATGTCTCGCCTTTTCTTGTGAATCTGGTGAGAGGGGATGCTATATGTGCAAAATTTTGTATGAAACTTCTTGTTTCATCTGCGTTTCTAGGGGTTGGGAAGGATGCAATGGCATTTATTTTGTCTGTGGTGGTATGGATGCCTTGGGCGTCTACCTTATGGCCTAGGAAGGTGAGTTCCGTCTGTAGGAATTTGCACTTTCCTAGTTGGATTTTCAATCCCGCGCTTTTTAGTCTTTTTAGGATAATCTCTAGTATATGGAGGTGGTCAGTTTGTGTGGGGCTATAGATGATGAGGTCGTCTAAGTAGACGAATAATGAGATTCCTATCATATCGCTGAAAATGCGATTCATTAATCTCTGTTGGGTTGAGGGGGCATTCTTAAGGCCAAAGGGCATGCGCTCGAAGTGGAAATGTCCCTTATCTGTGGAGAATGCAGTTACGGGTTTTGATTCATCTGTCAGTTCCACTTGCCAGAAGGCTGACTTAAGGTCAATTGTGGAAAATACAGAGTTCCCTTTTCCAATGGATTGCAAGACATCCTGGATTTGGGGTGGGTCATTAAGTGCTTCGTAGAGAGCTCTGGGTATGAGGTTCAGGTTTGTGCCTGTATCAACCATCATCTCAACACTGGTTTGATCCAGTGTTACTTTTAGAGTGATATAGTTGTGAGGTGGGTCGGACATTCCTATGGTGGTCTGGTGCGTGAGGCTGGTACGCGTTCCCTCAATCGGTGTTGGGTTGTGTGTGTTGAGTTTGATGCTCTGTGGGAGGACGGTGTTTGTTGTGATGCCGTAACTGGTTTGTTTGTTTTCTGATGAGGATGTGGTTGTGATCTTTGTTGAGAACATTCGTCGTTGGAGTGAGTTGTGGTTTTGTGTAGGTTGCAGTATTTACCTGGCCGTGTTGGTCTTGATATGTTGAGTGGTGTGGGGGGATGCGTGGGTGGTTGAGTTTGTTGTTGGGCTCTACATTGGGAATCTGTGTGGGAAGTAGTTCCATGAACTGAGCAAGGGGTAGTGCGGTGTCGTGTCTGTGGTTGTTGGTGTCGCTGTGCTCTACATTGGGCATCTGTGTGAGTCGTTGTTCCATGAACTGAGCAAGGGGTAGTGCGGTTTTGTGCTTGTATATGTTGTTTTTGTGTGCAGTCTCTGGTGTTGTGAGTTGTTGAAAGATGGTAGGAACACCAGGTTGATGGTTGTGCTGTATTGGAGCAAGGGGCCTGGTGTGACTGAAGGGTATTTAGTCTAGCATAATGGTGCTGGTCGGAGAGGGAAATGTTACAAGCGTTGGTTATTTCTAAGATATAATTATAAGCTAATGGGTTTCTGGTGTTTAAATCCCTTCTACTTGCTTCTTTTTGACACTTTGGTGGGAGTTGGGAAAGATAAAGGCCTCTCTCTAGTAATGTGTATAGGTTTTCTAAAGTCATTGCTTTCTTTCCTGAGATGTCTGTGAAGGTCCAAGGGCTTTGGTTTTCTAGATTTTCCCTAATTTCTTTTATTGCATTGGCAACATTGTCTTTGATGTTAGTCTGTTTTTGAGTTCTAGTGTTGTTTAGAAATGTGAGGAGAAAGTTAATGTTTGTTTGTTCTGAAAGACATTAAAGAGGTGTGTTTTATATTCAGTGTATGTGATTCCACCTGCAATAAGGTTATCAAGCATCCGAGCCGTGGATCTATGCTCATCTGAGGCTTGTATGTGCTGGCGGCAGAGATTTATCTTCTCTAAGTTAGAGTAGTTAGGATTTTTAGAGAAAAAAAGGTCACATGCCGTCAGGAAGTCAGTGATGGAGAGTCCACTAGTTTGAGAGAAGGTGGGGATTTCGGTTAGAGGGGAGATAGTTTGGTAGTTATTGATTATTGTAGGTTGGAGTTGTGGGTGAGGATGTTGCGATGGATTTGGGGCAAGGTTAGGTGCTGGGTAGGGATGTGGGGTGAAGGCTGTTTGACTTGACGTGAGGTTGGGAGAAGGGAAGGCTAAGTTCTCGTATGCATGGGTTGTGGGGTTTGGGGGTTGTTGTTGGGGGTCTACATGAGGGGCAACTTGGAGTTGTGGTGAGGTGTGGGGTTGTTGTTGTTGGGGGTCTAAATGAGGGGCAACTTGGAGTTGTGGTGAGGTGTGGGGGGTTGAGGGGTAAGAGTGGTTGGTTTGCGTCAAGCAGTTCTTCGTGGGGTGAGGCATATTCTATGTGTGGGTTGTCAACGTTATCCTCGGGAATATTTGGAGAATCTACTTTGGGTGTGGAGTGATCGATGTCACTGGGGGATTCCTTTTCTTTCGGTGGAAAAAGGAATGAGTCAATCATATTCCTGACTTTGGATCTCGTTCCTGAAGCCATGTTAGTGTCTAACTAGGGATGCATGCATTACCTAACAGATAGTGTGTTATAGTTAAGAAGAGAGGTATAAGTTATCAATAGGTAATATGCAAGCAAGAATCACTTAACTGATAAAATGCATATCAAAATGGCATAATGGATAAAAAATGGGGTGATAATAATGTCATAAAATTGTAAATATGAGGTACAATATATATATGAAGGTAATAGTTAAATCTAAAAAAAATTATTGCATGTACAAATATATAAAGTTATAAATTGGGGAAATTACATATAACAAATAATTAATTTTATGTACATATTTATATAAAGCACCGGTTATGGTGTTAATCATAACATTTGTTGTTGTAGTTTATATCTTAGGAATTGTAAATAAAATGACCATTTCATGTCTTTGACACGTGGCCCACATTGCACTATTACCTTGGTGACGCAAAAAAAGGAACTAGTTCTAATAATTCTGCGTGGGCTGTGTTGACGTTCTGCTGATGGCAGTGTCAGCAATTTTCGGTGAGCCAAGGTTGGCGGTGGGTG
Source organism: Oratosquilla oratoria (assembly GCF_046742065.1). Taxonomy (NCBI): domain Eukaryota; kingdom Metazoa; phylum Arthropoda; class Malacostraca; order Stomatopoda; family Squillidae; genus Oratosquilla; species Oratosquilla oratoria. Next base: position 56,860,328 of record NC_134790.1, read on the forward strand.
GAGGTGGGTTATGCGCGAACGCTGACCCGGGCGTAACTGCTGTGAAGCTCCTGATCTGAGTGGAAGGGGTGGAGGTGGGTTAGGTGGGTCGGGGCCTGACTGATGCGGGGCTCCTGGTGTGGGTGGTCATGGAGGGGTGGGGGTGGAGGCGGGTTCTCGTCCGGCCCCTGAATTAAAAAAAAAAAGGGAAATTAGTGGGAGTCTATGGTTTATACTCACGGTGATTGGTGACGGTAGTTTTGGATGGCGGATGAGATTTTCTCTCGGATGTGTCTCGTCGGCCTGGGTCCACTGTGTCTTGACTGAAGTCGTGGTGTGTCGATGTAGGAGGTGGTGCGCAGGATATCAGGAGTTGATTTAAATCGGCTGGTGTCGGCTTGGGTGTGCTGCTTGAAAGGGTGGTGGGGTTGGTTACCGAGGTGCTGATGTTGCAGATTTGTGTTGTTCTCGGGTGAGGACGGTAGGGGTGAGGTGGAGTATCTTCTTTCGGAGACTGGATCTTGTGGTAGCTGAATGGAATCTTGTGGTTGGATTGAAGTTCAAACTTTCGGTTGGGAGTCTTGTTTGAATTTGGATTGGAATCTTGATACAGTGCTGTGTAGGGTTGACAGGTTCTTCTAATCTGACAGAGGTGTCACTGTAGATATTTGTCTACACAGGTGTGGTAGCTTTCTGCCACCAGGTGGTTTAAAATCGAAAGCCTTCGATTTCACCACCGATTCTAAGAATGATCCAATCTTAGAATTGAGACTGTCGTCTCGAAGGGAGTGGTTGGTGGAGGGCGAGTGGGTAGACATGTCGCTTGCTTGACTGAGTGATATCTGCTTCGTAGACAGTGATCTTGGTCTTCAGAGCTGCGGGTGCGGCTGGTTTGCTTGGAGATGAATAGAATCAAGTGGCTTGATTCCTTTATTCTGGGAGCTTGATTGAAGATAAACGATTTCTTCTTCGTTGACCGTGGTCTGTTCCTTCTGAGTGGTAGGCGTGGCTTGAATGGCTGAAGATTTCATTCGGCCTTCTGTGGTAGGCGCGAGTATAGTCGGTATTATATGGTATATGATGGCTTGTCTCTTGGGAGATTGAAAGGAAACTATCGCTCGCCAATTTGAGTGGTTGCGTAACCTTGGTTGTATGGCTGAGGACGGCGTTTCTATTCAGAGCGTGGGGGCACCGCTGCCGCCATTAATGTAACCCTTTTGGTGTTGAGGGTTACATAAGGAGGACTTACTGCGGGCTAGATAAACTTCCAAAACGTCACTTTTCTTCTTTTATTACAAAATTGGAATTTATCTAGTTTCAATACACTATTATCATACAGTCTGGTTCAAAAAAGAAAAGATCACTAACACACGTTGCACAGCTTTCTTTCAGAATTGTTTTCTATATAGTTTTGAACACTAGGGCACCTCACTCACTAAGTTCTAGTCCTTAGAGCACATCTCACACCAACCTCTCCTGGTCGTGTGCACTGGGGTTTTGTTCAGGGAAATGCTGAGTTTGGTGAATTTTGAGGTGCTTTCATTCACTTTGTTAACGTTTTTAGTGGGGTTGTTTCGCCCTATACAATTTTGTTCTAGGTTCATAATTTTCTAACATGATATGTTGTATACATAATATATATCCAGGGGGAAAGGGTTAAACAGTATTGTGTTCCCGTGTGTTAATCTGGGTTGGTGATTGATGGTATCTATTGTGTGTTCGTGTGTGTGTTTGCTTCCGGGCGCCCGGCAAAAACTGCTGATTCAATTGGCGTCAGTTTGACGATCAGAACGGATGTCAATGTGTCGTGATGTCTGGTGCATGGTGCATGGTGATGCTGTATGTGGTGTATACATTACACGTTTATTCTTATTTATATGCTTTTTCACTTTATATTCTTTTTTACATTTCAGATGGAATGTAAAGTTGAAAAAAAAAAAATTCTAACATCTACTTCCCTTTCGATTTAATCGACATGAAAATGCATCTGAGGCAGCCAGGAGCATTTGCGATGTGTATGGAGAAGAAGCGATGACTGAAAGAACTGCACAAAAATTGTTGAAGTTTCGCAGTGGCAATTTCAATCTGGAAGATGCACGTCGCGCAGGAAAACCATCAGCTTTCGATGAAGACGCCTTAAATCAGCTGCTTCACGAAGATCCTCGTCAATCCACAAGAGAGCTCGAGCAAGCAATAGGATATGATCATGCAATCTATTGTTAGGCATCTACAGAAGATGGGCGAAGTACAGGAACTTGGTGCATATGTTCCTCATATTCTTAAAGACAACCACAAAAATCAGAGAGTATTAATTTCGGCATCGTTGTTGTCCAGACATCAAGTGGCAACGGAACAACATCGCTCATTCCTATCCTGTGTAATAACTGGAGACGAAAAATGGTGCCTGTATGTTAACAAAAACACAGAAAAAGGCCTGGGTCAGTCCCATCAAGCAGCCAAAACCTCGTGTCAAAGCTGAAGTTCATCAAACCAAGGTGTTGCTTTCAGTTTGGTGGGATCAATCTGGAGTTGTTCATCATGAATTGCTACCAAAAAAACGTGAACATTAATACAGAGTTGTACTGCCAACAACTTTAACGTGTCAAGACAGCAATTGTGGGAAAAAGACCAAGTCTAAGTAACCGGGTTTTGTTGCTACACGACAATTCTCGGCCGCATGTGACAAAGATGACAAAGTCAGCCATCGAAGAGCTGCGATGGAAGTCTTACCCCATCCGCCCTATTCTCCAGATTTGGCACCAACTGATTTTCATCTTTTTCGGTCATTATCAAATCACCTATCGGGATATGTCTTTGAGAATGATGCAGCCATCTTAACTTTCATTTACGAGTTCTTTGCCCAAAAATCAAAATAATTTTACCGAGATGGTATTCGAAAATTACCGGAGCGCTAGAGTGAAGTTATTGAGCGGGGCGGAGACTACATTGTTGATTTTTTTTTTTGTATTTTTATCTAATAAACAATAGATATTTGTATTTGCCTTTTCCAGTAAATGCCATGTAAATATTGTAGAGAAATTGAATAGAAAATAGAGATAGAAATTGTAGAGGGGAAATATATAAAGCCGAACGAACTTATGCGACAACCTAATATATATATATATATATATATATATATATATATATATATATATATGTATATATATATACATACATATATATATATATATGTATATATATATACTGTATATATATACATATATATATATATATGAATATGTATATATAGTTTATATATACATATACAGCATACATATATATATATATATATATATATATACATATATATATATATACATACATATATATATATATATACCGTATATACTCAAGTATAACCCGACTTCATGTATAGTACGGCCCCTGTTTTTTCTTTTTCATATACCTCGCGTATATAGCAAGTAAATGTTCTTCATTCTCTTTTGTAAAATATATATCCCAAAATGGTTAAAATAATTAGATTATTGCTGGCAGAATGCATTGGTTGTAAACCTTACGTTTCAAACATAAAGGTAGAGAGGCTCTCAGGATTTTATTATATTTACCAAACATTTTCCAACCAATTGTATTCCTGTTTATTTCATCATCATGATCTTTGGTCACTTTCACCATCTACCCCAGATAATTATACTCTTTAAGTTCTTCAAGAGTTTTTACTTTGAACTTTCGTGTTGAACATTACTTTGGTTTTACTCATTCATTTTCAAACCTACTCTGAGACTTTCCTTGTTCAGATCACTCATCCTAACATGCAAGTTTTCTGCTTTTTCTAAAATAAGAATAACGCCATCCGCAAATCTTAGGTGATTAGAATATTCGCCATTAATCTTCAAACCTTTCTCCTCCCAGCTCAGTCTACTGAAAATCTCTTCCAAGCAAGCAGTAAACAATTTGGGTGAAATTG
>NC_134790.1:56874231-56889231 GCF_046742065.1 Oratosquilla oratoria
TTATGATACTGTATACCTTGACTTTAGCAAAGTGTTCGACAAGGTGCCCCACCAGAGACTGCTAAATGAAATTAAGGCCCATGACATAGGAGGAAAAGTGTTTGAGTGGATTAGATCATGGATTAATGACAGAAAACAGCGGGTCACCATTGATAGTGTAAAATCCAAATGGGATAGTAGAGGAGTTCCCCAGGGCTTGGTTTTGGGTCTCTTATTGTTCATTATATGTATAAACGACTTAGACAATTGGATTGATAGTGATGTTAGTAAGTTTACGGATGACACTAAGATAGGGCACTATATCAGGCAGGGAGAAGACGCTGGCATACAGCATGTGGATCTCAATATTGTGCATGGTCGAAGAAATAGCAAATGGACTTCAATATCTCAAGGTGCAGAGTGTTAAACGTAGGATTACACAACCCAGGTAACAGGTACAACTTTTACAACGCCATATTAAAGAAAATAGAATGTGAAAAGGACGTAGGATTGTTAGTGAATTCGAACCTTAAGTTCAGGAAACGGAGGATTAGTGCCACAAATGGGTCTAACTAGGGATTAGGATTTGTTACTAAGACGGTTGCAAACAAAAGTGCAGAGGTAATCATTAAACTCTATCCGGCGACAGTTAGACCCGTCCTTGACTATGCGGTATGTTTTTAGTCTCAATTCTATAGAATGGATATTAATTCGCTAGAATCAGTACAGAGGAGAATGACCAAAATAATACAAGGGGGCTAGAAATTTACCGTATGAAAACAGGATTAGGAACCTTAACTTACACTATCTGGAAAAACGAAGAGTGCGGGGTGATCTAATAGATGTATTTAAATAGGGCAAGGGTGATGCAGGCAAGGTCATCATATTAAAACAACAGGGGAGCACCCGTAGTAATGGAATGAAATCGGGCAAATTTAGGTTTATGAAGGAACTATGCTAGAACTGGAGTGACAGGTGGTAATGGACATGGAACTGCCTAGCGTAGGCCTTATGGTCTTTTGTAACCTCCTCCATTCTTATGTTCTTCACATCTATTCCTACTTCTTCTCTCGCCTGCTACTCAGTTGATTACCTTTTCTCATGTACCTATCCACCCATTTTTGTCTTTGACATCCTTCCAAAGACACCTGGTCCCTGAGTCTGACTCGCTCGTAACCTTCCAGTAGTGGTCGGGGATTCACGAATCGGGAGTTCCAAGCATGTGGTCTCCTCCTTCCTAACTCCTCCTCCTCCTCCCTCTCCCTTCTCCTCCTCTGCTGCCTCTCCTCTCTATCCCGCAACTCCCACCTGTGTAGCCATTGTGCTTTTGTCTTAACGTCGTTTACCATTTTCTCTTATACGTTTCCATCAGAGGAACAGTTACATGCGTAACACGTACACACACACGCACGCACGCACACACACACGTACACACACACACACACACACACACACACACACACACACACACACACACACACACACACACACACACACACACACACACACACACACCAAATGACAAACATACAGCAAACTGAGAAACGAATATGTAGATATACGCAGAGGAAAAAAAAAAAAAACTACGAAAAAGATATAATAGATAAATGCAAAGACCAACCTGCACTATTTTACAGTTATGTAAATTATGAAATAAACGACAAACACGAAATAGTGAAACAGCGTGAAGTACATAAAGAATATATAGATGATGTGGAAATGGCTGAAGTTATGATCAGGCATTTTAGGTCTGTATTTACAATTGAAAGCCCACAAATTTGGGAGGAAGGACAGCAAGGAAGATCCCCGAAATGAAAGAAATAATGGTAACACAGAAAGAAATAAGGGACCAAATAAAAAACCTTGACGTCAGAAAGTCACACGGGCCGGATGGAATTGCAAATTGGATATTGAAAGAGTGTATAGATGAACTAACGGACAAAATACACAAGATAATTGACTTCTCACTCAAAGAAGGAAAAGTACCACAAGATTGGAAAAATGCAAATATTGTACCAATATACAAAGAAGACAAAGAAAATCCAACAAACTATAGACCGGTATCAAGCACAGTAGCAAAAATATGCGAAACAGTTATTAGGAATAAATGGATTAAACACTTGGAAGAGAACAAAATACTAAATCCTAAACAATTTGGTTTTAGAAGTGGAAGATCATGTACCACAAACTTAATATGTTTTTACTCAAGATTAATAGAAATACTCGTAATACAAGAAAGAGAAGGATGGGTAGATTGTGCTTTCTTGGACTTACAAAAGGCTTTTGACAAAGTCCCACATAAAAAGCTACTAAGAAAATTTGAAATGATAGGTAGAATACAAAGAAAGTTATTGGAATGGATGAAAGATTTCTTGAACGGGAGAAAAATGAGGGTGGTATTTAGAGACAAGAACTCAAATTGGGAAGATATGATAAGTAGAGTCCCACAAGGCTCTGTACTGACTCCGATAATGTTTGCCATATATATAAATGACATGGATGAAGGTGTTGAATGTTATATGAACTTCTTTGCAGATGATGCGAAAATACTAAAGAGAGTAAGTACAGAGGAAGACTGCAAATCAAACATGGATTAAATAGAAGAAACAATTCGGAAAGGTAAAAGTATTAAAGGGGCCGAGCGCAGACATGCTTTAGGAAGTCAGCAAATATGTTTGAAAGATAGAAATGGAGAAAGCATTAACAGCAGAGACAGAGGTAAAGAGAGTAGAATAATTTTATCATCAACTTTACTCGTCGAAGACCGTAGTTGAGTTAGTAAATTCATCTGTAGACTTTAGTATTGCACCAGAGATTACAAAGGAAGAAGTAGAATTTGCTCTAAAAATATGAAACGAGGAAAAGCACCTAGGGAAGATGGTACATCGATAGATCTGTTGAAAGACGCAGGGAGAGAAGTTCATATTAGATTAGTTCAGTTGTACACCCAGTGCTTACGTCAAGAAAACGTTCCTGAATCGTGGTACGATTTTGCTTCATAAAAAAGGAGACCAGAAGGACTTTAGTAACTATCGACCGATTATCTTGGTACCAAATGTATATAAAGTATTCTCCAAGATCCTTACAAATAGACTAAGTCAAGTTTTAGATGAAAACCAACCGAGAGAACAGGCAGGCTTTAGGAGAGGATATTCGACTCTTAGATCATTTGCAGGCGATGAAGAAACGTATCAAGAAAACGACAGAATACAATATACCTCTCTAGCTTTTGTAGCTTGGATATATATTCCTCCATAATGTCCTTGGTGTTCGCTGGCCGAGCGGGTTAGAGTGTCGCTGTGGAGTTTAAGGTGACGGTAGATCGAAGCCTGCCTCTGCCAGGCTGTTTCATTCGTCCCTGTGGTACCTTTCCACCCCCACACATTGTTATCGTAGGGATCTGGAATATAATAATTATTTTGGAACGCATAAAACGTGAGAACAAAGTCTAGAAAGCTTTTTTACATTTTTACCTACTTAAAAGCGAAAACTGTGATCTTTTAGTACGTCACTCGACCTACGCGTTTAACCTCTCTACTGGCAGAGAATTTTATTTGTATGAGGGGAAATACCTGCTGGATTCTTCTGGGTGGACTCATTGACAGACAGGCGGACTTGGATGGTCTGGGAGCCGCGAGAGGAGATCGGCATGGAGTCGATCGGATGGCCAATAGAGTCGTTCTTTCTTCAGCTGAAGGTCCTGAAAAGTGTGGAAGCTGAGAGAGAGAGAGAGAGAGAGAGAGAGAGAGAGAGAGAGAGAGAGAGAGAGAGAGAGAGAGAGAGAGAGAGAGAGAGAGAGAGAGAGAGGCGAGAAGAGAAGAGAAGAGAGAGAAAAAGAGAAACCCCAGAGTATAAATCGACACAAGGATCACTGAGATGAAGCAAAGAAGCAAATGATGTTTCGGGTGACCTTGAAGTAGTCACCTGCATTAGGAACCGCTCGCTCATGAACCCCCCCCCCACACACACATACACCCTCCTGCCACAAGCTGCACCCCGCTCCTTCCTTCTACTCCTCCTCCACCAAGAACAACTCCGCCTCCAGTTCAGCCATAATAGTCGCCTACACTACAACACTTTCACCATCATCGGTTTCAACATTTCTCTCTTCCAGACCTTAACACAACGCCGACCATAACCACAACCACGATGACAACCTCCCCCACCTCCTCCTCCTCCTCCACCACCACCACCATCATCATCCCTCCTTCCTATGGTTCTCTTCTATTTTTCTGCCACCTCGAACTCCACTATTCATTTTCAATTATGCCGTCACAATTTCCCATTTTTCATTGCCCTGGGCAAGTATGTCAAAGTCCTGTTAGTAAGGATATTTGCTAGGATTTCTTTCAAGTCAAGGTTGTCATCGGTATCTCTCCTCCCCCCGCCCCCACTCTCTCTCTCTCTCTCTCTCTCTTTCTCTCTCTTTCTCTCTTTCTCTTCAGTAACCACAGATTAGTCTCTATTCATAAACAAATGCTGATCCACTTTAAATTTCTAGTAGACCTCCCTTTGTGTTATTTCCCTTCAACCGCTCCTCTACTATTTCTCACTACAACCCTTCCTCCTCCTCCTACTCCTTCTCCACTCCTCCTCCTCCTCCTCCTCCTCCTCCTCAGATTCCGTAACTGCCACATTGATTTTGATACTAGCTGGCGCGAAAGTTTCTTCATCCCATTAACAATTACCCAGTAATCTCTTAGCTGAAGCCTCTCCATACTAACTTGACCCTCCCTCTTCCTTCCCACCGCCATGAAGTTGTTCTTCCGTACCGTGTGGTTCTTTTCCATTTATCCCGGCTGCCGCCAGGATACCCTGTTCATCTCCTTGACAATCCCTCGGTCCGAAGAGGTAACCTGTTCCAATTAACCTTTTCAGTACCGGGTGGCATTTCTATTATTCCGATTTCCGCTGCAAGTTATCTTTGCATCACTGACCCTTTTGCTACGAGGGCGACTTTTTATATTTTGTTATGACTGACGCTTCAGGCAGGACCTCTTGTTGAAGAAGGTGAGGTAACCTCAACCTCTTCACGAGGAGACTTCCCTCTTTACGATGATGTCTCATGTATTTTGTGCTGTTCAACACCAGACAGAGAATCATATTCATCTCCGGGTAGGACACCATGCCGATGCGGTTGATGTAAACGGTGTTATAAGACTACATATACATATTTTATTTCCACAACTATGATAATCCGATTTTCTTCTGTCAGTCTTCCTGTCTACTTATAAATGCCTTTTATGATTCTTTTCATTCCTCCATTTCATTTTTTCCCCCATCTTCGTTGCCATCGTCATCGCTATCTTCGTCCACTTTCCTCCGGCTTATCACCTTCCTCCTCCTTTTTTTTCTTATTTTTCTCTTGATCTTTATTTTCGTCCATCTCCCTTTCTTCGTTGCTTTTGCTAGTCATGCGAGACGAATCTCGGATATGATCACGTCCCTGCCCGTCATCTCTAGATCACATCAAGATCTTCACCTCTATCTGGAAGTGCGGACCCTCGGGGCTGACACTCGGTTTCTGGACCGGGACAAAATGCAAGAGACCATGAGGCCCACACTAGGCAGTTCCATGTTCCTTACCACCTGCCATCCCAATCCATAAAGTTACCTAATCTTCTCATAAAAACAACCCATTGTTTCATCACTCACCGTATCGTTACTATGTCTATTCCACTCGTTAACCATTCTGTTGGTAAACCAGTTCTTGTCCAAGTTAAATCCGTTACTACAAGTCCTGTCCTGCTGTGTCCTATCGGTTGAGGACATAGAAAGAGACCCACGTGGATAACAGACATCGGTTCAACATCTCTTTATAGAGAGATCACTGAAAGGGTCGGGGAACTCCTGCTTGCCACTAGAGGTTTCTAGTCAGTGAAACCAAAAGCAATAGCCATTGTTATTCTTCTTTTTGTCAGCGTTTCCCTGCTCTCTTCTCTACACCTCCTTCTATTCCTCTTACTCATTTTTTCCTCCTAATCTCCTCCTCTTGTCCCTTTCTCTCTCTTCCCGTCTAACTCACTCATCCTCCTCCTCTTATAAGTACTAACATGCAAGTTCCTTTTCCTATTCCCTTGTCCCTCCTTCCCTGCATTTTTTCGTTCTCCTCTGTACCTCTACATATCCCTTCCTCACCTCCAACGATATCGCCTTTAACGTTATAATTATTCTACGAGTACATTGTTGTCTTCGTCGTCGTCGTCGTCATCATCATCATCATCATCATCATCATCATCATCATCATCATCATCATCATCATCATCATCATCATCATCATCATCATCATCATCATCGTCATCGTCATCGTCATCGTCGTCATCATCATCATCATCATCATCATCATCATCATCATCATCATCATCATCATCATCATCATCATCATCATCATCATCATCATCATCATCATCATCATCATCATCATCATCATCATCATCATCATCGTCATCATCATCATCATCATCAATCTTGCTCATGTATAAGTCTAAAGATTTGGTTATATACAGGGTGTTACGAAAAATTTGAATTCAACCGCGTCTCGTTTTACTGATTATGGCGTCGTATATAAATGTTAGAAACCACTCTGTGAATACGCACTTTACTTCATATATATACATGTACGTATATGTTGCATACCTACACGCGATTCTTTATATGTAAATTCTTTCTTTAATATATTAAATCTGTATTACTCTTCACAAATGTATACATGGGAATAAATACTGAAGCAGGGTGTGTGGGCACACGTCTGTTACTGATATTCTGTCTTCTTCAAACGCTTATGCATTTAAACTAAATACACCTGCACAGGTGCTGGCCAACATGCACACAGGTGCAAAGGTGAGTGGAGGTGCAACAGGTGCGCGCCTCTGGCCCCGACGACCTTCGCGCTTCAGGTCCTCAATATCCTTTAGTTTTGCCAAATTATTTTGTGATGCACTTTCTCTGTCGAAATAAGTGGGAGAGACTCGGCAGCTCGGATCCTGGTGTATGCCTCAGATGCTGGACTTCGATTATTGGCGTCTTCGCAACAGTGGCACATGGATGGTATCTACTCTATGACACCTGTCATCTCCAAGCAGGTGTACGTCATCCGGGTTCCTTTCCATTATCCTGTGTAAATGTTCTGCTACCCTGGAAGACACAGACGATTTATAAAGAGCTACTCAATGCAATCCTCACCCGCTGCGACCAGCTTGGTTTCGGTGCTGACCCTACAACTGTCGTCAATGACTTTGAATCTGCTGCCATCCAGGCCATCCATAATGTCTTCGGGGATCACGTTACAATACAAGGTTGCTTCTAACACCTAACACAGAGCACTTGGCGATAGATACGATATCTTGGTCGTGTCAAACTCTACAAGTCCAGCGAGGAGGTAAAGCACTTCTGCGGCAAACTTGACGGACTTGTTCTGCTGCCATCAGAGGACGTCACTGCTGGCATGGAACTCCTCAAAGAAGACACACTTTCTAAGGCCTACATGAACTTGCGGCATACTTTGATGGAACATACATCAGTGGGACCTTTCGTCGGATCGAGTCACTATTAGTTCAACCCGATGGCCCCCTGCCAGCCATCCGCTTGCGTCGGCGTCCACCACCACCACCACCACCACCACCACCACCACCACCACCACCACCACCACCACCACCACCACCACCACCACCACCACCACCACCACCACCACCACCACCACCACCACCACCACCACCACCACCACCACCACCACCACCACCACCACCACCACCACCACCACCTCCTGCACATGGCCCTCCAGATCTAAAGCCAGACCGACTCTTTGTCACAATGTTCATCTCTTCAAGCTATATAATAGATCGATCTTTCACATTCCTTTCACATAATTTCACTATTGTGCTGACCAATGATACTAACCTGTAGTTTAGTGGTGCCTCCTTACTTCCACCTTTGTGGATTAATGCCACATTAACAGGTTTTTTTCCAATCCTGTGACACTATTCCTTCTTTTAATAAACATACACTAAGACTGCAATTTTTATCTACCAGTTGTTCCTTACATGTAGTTAGAGATTCCGTCAGGTCCTGAAGTTTTTCGCACATACAATGATCCCAAAAGATTGAGCCCTTCCCTCACTTCTACATTTGTATCTTCTAAAGCCGGAATTCTTGCCCACCTCGCTTACCAGTAAAAACTGCTCTTCATTGTGAAGGAAACTTTTATTCATTATTTATGCCGGAGCTGAAACCTCCCCAAAAACCTCAATACCCACTACTAGCTTGGCTATTTCTTCCCTGTGTCTCAATTCATCATCGATGAACCTGTAAAAGAGCTTTAGATCGCCATCTACAACAACCCTCTCAAAATTACTTTCCTCCTCCTCCTCCTGCGGATTTCTATATAGTCATTTCTGTCTTATTTGTAGGCTTCCTTTGTGTTTCTGTTTCTTCCCTTCCTCCTTTTCTCCTAAGCCACAGCCTTGTTTTTTTTTCCATCTTATCCTATCACTGTTTCTGATTCTGCCTTCCACTAATATTTGGTGCATGTTTGTTCACTCTTCAGTTGTAATTGTCAAGAAAAGTTTCCTATTTCCTCATAGTTAAGGTGGTATTCATGAATTCCTCCCAGTCTGGTTCTTCATTTGTGTATGTTTAAGTGTGTGATTCAACATGATCTTGGATCACGTGTTGGACCCGTGATCGACAGCTATTTCCCTCCCGGAAGAGCTCATAGCTCATATATGACCGATCTATATGTAATGCTGTGACCTTACACGCACACACATACACATAACTCCTCGCCCACGAGAGTTGGAGTAACGACTTATCTGCGCAGCGATACTGAATTTATTTCAACCGTGGGCGGGATTCGAACCTGGACCACCGTAGTGGCAGCCGGGAACTCCACCACGAGTCGTGTGTGTGCGTGTGTGTGTGTGTGTGTGTGTGTGTGTGTGTGTGTGTGTGTGTGTGCATGTGTGTGTGTGTGATTCATCATGGTCTTGGATCACGTGTTGGACTAGTGATCGACAGATATTTCCCTCCCGGAAGAAAGCTCATAGCTCATATATGACCGATCTATGGGTAATGCTGTGACCTTACACGAACACACACACCCAACTCTTCGCCCACGAGAGTTGGAGCAACAACTCGCAGTGTGTGTGTGTGTGTTTACTCATGTAAAAATTGTGATAAATTAAGGCATTTCCTTCACGCTGAATCTTTGTCTGCGAACACCAGGAGGCTTAATATCTTCCTCTATTTTTTCCTTCCTACCTTACTCCCACTCGAGACAGATCTCTCACCCAGCATTTATAGTGACAGCTCTTGTCTCTGCTGTGGACGCACTAGGGAATGCATGTTTTCCGAAAGAAGGCAGCCGGTGCAACCCTTCTGAATCAGTGGTTCCTCACCTCATGGCCTGGCCCTGACCTTGACATGCGCGACCTGTGTCAGCAGAAGCACTTTTGCACGCGCACTTCCGCCCCATCGCGTGTCTAGGGTCTTCCCGTTCTCTCACATGAAGTCACCGGATTTTCTTCGCTCGAAATGATTCTCGCGCCAAGATGCAGTAAAGAGAGGAGATCTTTGTGTATCCAGTTTTATGAGTGTTCGCATACACACAGCTGCATGCTGGTATGCGCGCTTAGTTCACATGCACGCCATTGCACGTGTAGGTGTGTATATGTGTTTAATGTTTAATGTATGTGTGACAAGGTGTAGACGTGTTTTGAGCGCTTTGTGTCTCAAGGTTCCTTGTAGTGTTTAGTGTTTTTAGAATATGGCATTCTAGGTTATTTCAGTTGTACACCCATTGTTTATGTAAAGAAAGCGTTCCCGAATCTTGGTGCATTGATATGGTTATTTGTTGGAAGACAATACCTATGTCTTTATACTAATTATTGGGTTATGAATTATTCAGTCTACTGTATACTTGTGCATGCATACTCTTGTGCCTATGGTGCAAAGTGGTACATGGTGATAGGCTCCAACGGATACCTATTGTGTGATCTGACCCTCGGTCAGGGCATTTGGCCTCTGGCAACCTGCTATCAGCCACCTGCTCTGGAATCCTGACCTCCAAGCTCGAGAGATAACCAACACAAACTTCATCATAACCATAATGTATATTTCTGTTTCAATAATGTTTTTCATGTGTATATGTAGATGTATATGTAAAATTACTGGTTGCTCACATTCAAGTCCATATTTTACATAAAATGGACACAAGGAATATGTAAATGAATATAGATTGTAAAGATATGTTTGCAACCACCGTCGCACATATTCTTTGTTGCTCCCTAGGTGGCAAGCGACAGACTAGGCCCAACTGTCGAGCAGATAAGTTTAACTGATTAAAGAGCCGCTTTTATCTTCACGCCTCCAACTAATGTAGTGCAAAACCTACATATTCTACTTCATAAAAAAGGAGACAAGAAATAAATTAGTAAATACCAACCGATTAGTTTGTTATCAAATGTATATAAAGTATTCTGCAATATCCTTACATATAGATTAAGTACTTTTTAGATGATAACCAGCCAAGAGAACAGGCAGGTTTTAGAAGCGGATAATCGACTATGGATTATTTGTAGACAATGCATCAACTGTATGAGGAAACAACAGAATACAAGATAACTCTTTGTTTAGGTTTTATAGATTACAAAAAGGCCTTTGACTTCGCATACTTAACAGTATAAATAAACACATCTAATTTATGGTAGAAAAATATATGGATAGAATATTACTATTTTTAGACACTGATACACCCGACGAACGTCAACGATAGGTTTTCTGTCAACAACAAACCCACAAAGTAGATTTTATGCACTATCTATCACTACACGACATGAAAACAAAGTCTGGCTTAGTAATTCGTTTCTTCCAACGGAACATTGAGGATATGCAGTGAAGAGACACAACGGAGACATTCAGCCGATTTAAAAAAAAAAAAAAGAGATCAAAACTGAACGCATATGGAGACAAAAAGGAGCAGCGATAACACGCAAAAAGGAATTCTTAGTATTGTCCTACTCAAGAAAAGCAGAACCAACAACAGAATTCCTCTTTAAGATCGGTATCAGCATAGTACACCCACTAAGCCTAAAGTCAAGAGACATAATTTCAAGAAATGTAAACAAGGATAAGAAAACCGAGAAAAAACAAAAAAAATTCCCACGCTATTTCATCAGCGATAAAATCTCAGGAACGTACTAGCGTGTTTGCAAGCACGTACGTACACCCGGTCGTCGAGTTTTTTTTGGTCTATATTTATATTTGTAATTATTATGTAACAATAACATATATTTTTTTATGTATCTTCGAATTCTTTCGCCATTTTTAACGTGCTTGCTATGGCCCTTGCACAACTGACTTTGTGAACATTTGTTCGTTAAATCGACATACAATTTTGTTCTTATTTGTATTTTCGTTTTTGGTGTTTTTCTTCCGCTGAATGAAATCGCTGGCATCAGCTAGAATACAATTATAAGTGTTGAAATGGATGAAAAGCTTCATCGAGACAGCTTTCTCAAGGTAGGGGGCTTTCCCTAAAGTGAATAAAATCTCGTGGTTACAGTCAGAATCATATTTTTGAATAGTGTGACGCAGCGAGGGGGTTTCTACCCTTTCCGTATGAGGCGTTACTTATCTTCTATTTCGGACGTTCCCGGAAAATTACGAATACGTCGATGTCCTTGTTCCCCCTTCGGTACATCGTCTCCACACTGACTACATAGATATATCACACCTGAAATCCGGCACGATGCTGACCTGGGTAGGTAGGTAAAGAACAGTTGAAGACTTTCGCTGTAAGAGGGGGGGGAGGAGGGGGAATCCCTAGGATGATTAAAATTGCCTGGGGCCAACCAGAGCCATTGTGCAAGTCGCAAATAGCGGTGAAAGGGTTAATCAAGGTAAGTGTCACTCTTTCCGTTGTTTCAGTAGTTATTAAAATGAAAAGGGTTATGAATGGAGGTTTATCCATGTGTTTTTAAAGGTGACTTTTCTCGGCTGAATGAGATCATCAGTGGGCAGGCAGAACAAATAGATCGTTAATAGCTATGAAAACCGAAGGAAAAAGTATGGTTTCACACAGAACAAAAGTCTGCTTAATATGACATTGAAATGAAAGTATTAGATGTCCAGGTCAGAAATCAGAGAATGTCCGAAGGCTTCTTGACGTCATGTCGACTCGGAAGACATTTTCGAGACATGGGAATAGTGCTTATTTCTTATACTTGAAGGGGTTTCAAGCTCTTGAGCTCGTATTCCGGAGCCCCTCAGCTAAATAACAAACGGCTGGAGGTGGCTAGATCAAAATGTGATGACTCAATGGACTGAGACATAGCGGGGCGTTTCCTTGTGAAGTTGTGTTACAGATTTAAAGGTCTTTTTTATTTATCATTATTATTACTATTATCATTATTAATATCATCATCATCATCATCATCATCATCATCATCATCATCATCATCATCATCATCATCATCATCATCATCATCATCATCATCATCATCATCATCATCATCATCATCATCATCATCATCATCATCATCATCATCATCATCATCATCATCATCATCATCATCATCATCATCATCATCATCATCATCATCATCATCATCATCATCATCATCATCATCATCATCATCATCATCATTTAAAATTTTTGTATTTTATTTTATTTATCTATTTATTTAATTTTTTAAGAGGTGGTGTTTATCACGCGATGGAAGGAGGCTGACTCAAGGTTGTCCAATGGTCGGTCCGTGGCCAGTCGGGTGGATTGGTTGCGCATACAGAGATGGTGTGACGCGCATACGTAAAAAAAACGACGCCCAGTCCCCCTCCCCCAAAACAAACAAACAAACAAACAAACACACACACAAACACACACACACACACACACACACACACACACACACACACACACACACACACACACACACACACACACACACACACACACACACACACACACACACACACCTCTCATGGCGCTGTGGTTTGAGCTCTGGCCTGCCACTACGGAGGTCCGGGTTCGACTCTCGCCCGGGGCTGAAATAATATCAGTATCGCAGCGCTGAGGGGTGTTACTCCAACTCTCGTGGGCGGGGAGTTGGGGGTGTGTGTGTGTGCAAGGTCATAGCATTTACCCATAGATCGGACCTACGAGCTCTGAGCTCTCTTCCAGGAGGGAAATAGCTGTCGATCATGAGTCCAACACGTGATCCAAAGACCAAGGTGAAGGACCAAGGTGAATACACACACACACACACTCTCTCTCTCTCTCTCTCTCTCTCTCTCTCTCTCTCTCTCTCTCTCTCTCTCTCTTGTGGTCTATTAGATAGTAGACCAAACCTTTCTCCTCATAGCACAATAAGAGTCTATGGAGGTCTGAGTGTGAGCTGGGCATTAGAAATCACAGGATTCTTTTTTAAACGCTGAGTATGTGTACCGCCAATGCATTCCGGATGTGCTGTTGCAAAGGACACTGGCGACTGGCTCACCGTTCGGAAAGCTGGAAAGTCGAGTTCGCACCCCCGGGACGTGTGCGAGCAGCCCTGGCAACATCTTTATCGAGTGAATGTAGGCGGGAGAAAGTGACCATTCCTCTTCCTCGGGGTCGGATCAGCTCCTCGAGGGTGGCACTCCTGCCATCGTCCCCTGCGCTGGCTATAACAGTGATGGGCGGAAAGGTGCTGCTGATAATGTTGGGGACATCACTAGGGATGATAATGAAGTATATAAAGTTGGTGAGAGTGATTATGGTTACACTGTGGACTGAAATAAAAGCTCGAACATCATTAATACCAATACCAATACTAACACCAATACCAATACCTATACCAATACCAATACCAATACCAGTACCATTACCAATACCAATACTAATAACACCATTACAATAATTTGCTATGGTTATGATCTGTAGTCCAAATGTTGTCGACCAAGGAAGTTATGTTATAAATATGAGATCTTGCCCATTTTTATTGGAAAAATTAACTACACTTACTTTCAGATGTATTGGTTTAAGTTGTTTACGTATTTGGTATGAAGTATCTGTATTCTAGTGGGTTTTGAAGACGCCGAGTTTAGTAATGTGCGGATATTGTAGTGTATTGTAACTCTCACAGGGCGGCAGCATATTCTGTGACGACAGCCGTCTCAAATGTTTTAGACTAAACACCTTAATCGTAACTAAAATTCTTATGTACCTGGTGAACAAAATTTTCGAAATGATAGGTTTAAAAGATATGACTATCTAGCGGTTTACTGAATAATTCTTTAATCTATTGAAAAATATAATTCATTGACAGCCATAAACGCGAGCAGTCGATGGAAACTTTAAAGTATACATTGTTTATGAAGTCGGAGCTGCTTCTTGATACAGCTCGAGTATCGCTGCTTTGAGACACCCACAAGCAGTTATAATCTGTTTATTTAAATTTTTGTTTGGAACATTACTGTGATTTTACTCTTATTCACCTTCAAACCTATTCTAAATTTTTTCTTATTGAGATCACTGAGGATATATTGCAAATTTTCTGCTGTTTGTGAAATGAACATAGTGTCATTCGTAAAAATAAAATGATAAAAATATCCCCCATCAATTAATTATCAGACCTTTCAATTCACCTCTTTGACAATCTCTTCTAAATTATTTTTTATTGCTCCTTTTTCATGTGGTCAGTAAATCTTCGGGATGAAAGCTGGGTAGTATATCTAATGTACTCATTAATGTAAAGATAAGTAAATATCATGAAAACACGACGTCACCTGCTTTCAGAAAAGATGACCAAGATCTGTGGGATATTATTAATGGACATGTTTATGTAAGGAATTGCGAGGATGTCCTAAATCTCATTGTTCATTAATAGATTCCGAGAATGTCGTCATTTATTGTGACAAACACGGAGTAAGGAGAAAGTGAAACAGAGTATTGTTGTGTACAAGTATTCATGCATTTTCAACAAAGGGTGAGAACTTTTCAACTATGAGGATATTGGACGTACAACCCAAATTTTACCCAAAAGACTG
>NC_134790.1:56891731-56894231 GCF_046742065.1 Oratosquilla oratoria
GTGTTAGGTCAGGAGGGAGGCGGGCTGGAAGCAGGATCAGGAGGGTGATAATTCTTAACCAAGCGGCTCACAGCTAGCCGTGAGATTATGTCCGGTGACCATTGATCTTTGGAGATGTTCAAGTTCGGACATTCTTCGATTAAGGCTGATTCAAAAATTTTTCCTCTAAAGCTACAGTTGGACTTGAACAAAATTTTGGCCTTGTCCTAGTCAAGACAGTGATTTTTGGTACTGACGTTTTGGAACACAGTGGAAATTTCCCCAGGAGTGTATAGCCTTCCTTGTAAAGATTGTGATTTAGTGTAGCTTGGTCAGACCGTAATGAATCTTAAAACCAGGTTAATGGATCACAAAAGATCCATTAGGTATGCCCAGGAAAATTCCGCTGTGTTCCAACACGTCAGTATCAAAAATCACAGTCAACTGTCCTCTTCATTTTCTTCCTCGTCCTACTCCTCCTCCTCTTTGTCCTACTTCCTTACTTCCTTAATCTCTTCTTAAGACTCGGGCGGAAAATCTTATTTGTGGTGGTGTTTTCCATGATACATATAAAATGATTTCCATGCTCAGTTTGACCTCAGTCCATTCTTTTATAGATTACTTGTAATGAGGTATATCTCATCTTTTAACTAATGTCTGTAAATTGGATCTTAGTATTTATATTATGGTTATAAAATACTTGACTAACTTTTACTTGTATGGAATGAAATATCTTACATTTGTTTAAATTTTCTTTCAAACTCATAATTAACTCTCCTTGCCCAGGGTGTCACTCATAGATGAGTAAGCTTACCCGGCAAAAACCAGAACAAGATAAAAAATCTCTAATATCAGTGAAAGGGTGAATTGTTTTGGCAAAGAAAATAAATATAATTTATATTTTCTCCACTTCTCACTTATCTTTTCGTCCTCCTCTTGCTCTTCTTCCTTCTTCCTCTCATTAATTATCATTATAGTATTCCGTATTATACATTTCGTCCCGTTTCAAGTTTGTAAACCCTTTAATTAATTTCGCCTTTTTATTATTACTTTTTTATTTCTTTTATAAACCGGTGGAGTGTCTGTGTAGGTTGCGCCTCTGGTGGATCTTCTCCATCTTCTTTCACATCTGCGTCTTATTCTTCGCTCTCTATTTTCCTGTCTTCCTCCTCTTCCTCGTTCTTCTCATTCTCCTCATCATGCCATTTCTGTCAGGCTGAGAGGAAATCCGTCCTTGCTCTTCATCACTCGCCCACTTTCGACGTGCCCGAACCGTCTAGTTACACTTTTCTTTCTTTTGGTGAAAAAATCTTCTGCCGTTCATGCCTTTCATAATTTTGTTCGTTATATTCCCTTTTTCTCTTTATTCCTGTCAACTTTATTAATTTTCAACCCTTCCCTCAAAACTACATCTCTCCTACTCTCCTCCATTTTTATTCACGTAATCCTTCGTATGACTATAGATTAACTTCTCTCCTCATCCTTCTCCTCCCCTCCTAATCTCCTCCCCCCACTCCTACATCTTGTCCTTCTTATAGCCCTTCTGTGTAATTTTCTCATCACCAGTAGCTTCAGGGACGGTAACAGGGTCCTTGGGTCATTCCTTAACCCTTTCAGTTCGGTAACGTAACTTAGTTTTCGTTGTGGCAAAGGCCAGACGATTTCGTTCATCAGGGGTTTCCAGCCGGGGATGAAGCGGGCTCCCGATCTATCGACACCTACATCTCCCAAGTCGATCGATCCTTTTCTTGAATAAAACCGCCCGCTCGGCCAGGACAAAAGTGTGTCGGTCACTGTGGCGATTGGGTGGAGGTCGGGGGGGAGGGTCAATTTTTATTTATTTATTTATTTATTTATTTTTTTAATTTGGGAGTGAGGTGTCACTCCTACGGGCTTTGTTTGAGCCCGTGCGGTGGTATTTATGTAAGACATTCCTTGTGGAGAGGAGGTGGGATAGTGTAGCTAGTCAGGAGGGATAGGGAGCAGTAGAAAAGAGAGGCTGCAGCTGTTAGAGCGGTGACGGATGCTCTAGTAGCTGACGGAGCTCAACGGGGCTTTGGAGGCGGCAGAGACGGCTCACAAGACCTTCAGGGGGAGCTGGTGGTCCCCGTCTGAGGAAAGAGGAAGGAGGAACGGGGGGCGGGGTCAAACGATACTGAGTTCATCAGTCAGGCTATATCAGACCTCCCAGATAGCCCTTCCGTAGCTATAGGCAAGCATCCTCTTACTCAAGTCACCGCCACATCACTTCATTTATTTCCTCGGCACCCTTCCACTAGGTAGAGGAAGATTTGTTACTACCTGTGTTATTAGTCGGAATGATCGCCATTGCTATCGTTTCCAACTCGTTTACATTTCTTATCATCATTACCTGTGCCAGTTCACAGAGAGACACAAAGGAGCTTCCAGTCAGCAGGAGACCTTCTGATCCATATTGAGGCCGGCTGCTGAAAGAATACAGTAGAAGAGCACTTCTTTATCATCAACCTCTTTGGTACTGATGGCGATGCCACAGAGCACA
>NC_134790.1:56899231-56906731 GCF_046742065.1 Oratosquilla oratoria
ACAGTATATTTCGGTTCCTAACTCTAGAAAAACTAAAGGCATAGACAGATTTCTTGGGAAGAGTGGGATAAAAATAGCAAGGACGTCCAATTCCAAAACTGGAAAAATGGTCAAGACCAGGAATATAAAAGGACTGTCCCAAAACGCCCTCAGTACCATCTATCGCATTCCTTGCGGTAGTTGCTCATCTTCGTATTACGGTGAGTCAGGTCGAGGCGTCGAGAAACGCGTAGCTGAGCACAAAAGATACTTGAGGTTACACAGGACTTCTAATTCACTCGTCCAACATGCTGACCGGTCTGGACATCTGCCCCACTGGGATGGAGTCGAGGTTCTACACACGGGATTAAGGAGAGACATGCGGAAGACTGTTGAAGCTGCCTACATTAGTTATTATGAAAACATCAATGACAGGGAAGGTTTTGTCTGTTTGTCAGAGGCAACAAGTAGATTAATTATAAATACAATTGGGAAACGTATGCATGATACGGGAAAGGGAATCCCCAGACAGCCGGCGGGGTGACCTGTCCTTGTTCCCATCCTCGGATGTATAAATATGTGGTCCAACTGTTTGTAGACAGCTTACTGAAGAAGACCGAGTCGGTCGAAACGTATAAGCAATAAAAAGTTCCAGCCCATCTTCGCTTATTCTTCCTCCACCCAGTCTCTCATCTGTCTATACCATTCATCAAATATACATATATATATATATATATATATATATATATATATATATGTGTATATATATATATATGTATATATATGTATATATATATATGATTATTCATCGTGAAAAATTTGAGGACACTGGTCTTTTTCAAGGTATTACATCTAGAGGACAGATACACATATATGTTTTACATGTGTTGTTTGCTCTTCCCTTTTTTTAGTTTCATCCAATCGCTTTATCTACGAGTATGTGTGTTACAAGTGAGTTGCTGGTTCTGTGTGTCATATATATATATATACATATATATATATATATATATATATATATATATATATATATATATATATATATATATATATATATATATATATATATATATGACACCACGACGGTGCCAACTTTGATCATTCAAATAGTATCAGGACGGACGATAAGCACCTGATTATGGGGTCTGGGGCTTTTCGGAGCTTCCGCATTGGCACCGTGTGGCCTTGCGTCGGCGGATGAGCGCCCTTTAGTTTGCGTGTTTCCTTGACAACGTGTATCGCATTACGTAAGCAAGACGTCGCGCTTACCACGCTCCACCCCGGTGCCATTTTCTACAAATCTTAGTCCCTCCAGTTCCTGGGACGATTTCATTTGTCGATAGAGTGCATTCCGTAATTGACTGGTTTGGGTCATCATCTCGATCCATTCCCTCAGCTACGGTGCCTGTAGAAAACTCTCCTGACCAAGACCAAAAAAATTAATTCATTTGTTACGCCCGAAGGAGGAGGAACAAAAGAAAAGAAGAATGCGGGACGAAGCGAATCGAGGCTGAGCCCCTTTGCTACGACGACTTACTCTACAAATTTTGCTCTGAAAACAGACAATTTTAATCGGTTGAGGACAGGGCCTTGTGGCAAAACCGACACTTTTGGTGTTTCTTTTCGATTTTATTCTGGCAAACTTTAGGCGATTTTTTTTTCCAGCTTAGGAAATGTCAGGACGAATAAAACTCTAAAAAAAGTCTGGTTCTTTTATACGCCCCTTCCCATAAAAATGATCATCTATTCTATCGCTAGGGTTGTTCATCTCCTTGGTACCCTTTCAATTAATTCCTTCCGTTCTGCAGTGTAGTTTCCTAAGTATCTTGGTACAGTTCTGAAAAGCTTTATCGTACATCATCGAAACATTCAAGTCTCGTATGTAGTATAAAACAAATTCACATAGAAAGGTACTATTTTTGGAAAACTTAAACTTCAATATCCCTGTGCTGAAATAGTTTAACATATTGCTGGGGATCTCCTTTGCTTTGGAACCTCAACGGTCCTAGTGTCCATTTGACTGATTCGGAGATCATTTTCTTCTCTATGTCATTCCGAAGGTAAATCATTGCCCCCTTCCATCAGGTAGTAGGGCATAGGGATAATTGCTATGGGCGCACACACACAAACACACACACACACACACACACACACACACACACACACACACACACACACACACACACACACACACACACACACACACACACACACACACACACACACACCTGCTGCCACTACGGCGGTCCGGGTTCGAGTCCAACTCTCGTGGGAAGGGAGTTGGGTGGCGGTGTGTGCGTGTAAGGTCACAGCATTACCCATAGATCGGTTATATATATGAACTCTGAGCTCTCTTCCGGGAGGGAAATAGTTGTCGATCATGAGTCTAACACGTGATTCAAGACCATGGTGAATCACACCCACACCCACGCACACACACGCGCACACAGACACAAACATACACACACACACACACACACACACACACACACACACACACACACACACACACACACACACACACACACACACACACACACACACAAACACACACACACACACACACACACACACACACACACACACACACACACACACACACACACACACACACACACACACACACACTGTGGTTAGAGCTCTGGCCTGCCACTACGGAGGTCCGGGTTCGATCCTCGCCCGGGGCTGAAATAATATCAGTATCGCAGCGCTGAGGGGTGTTACTCCAACTCTCGTGGGCGGGGAGTTGGGGGTGTGTGTGTGTGCCAGGTCATAGCATTACCCATAGATCGGACCTACGAGCTCTGAGCTCTCTTCCAGGAGGGAAATAGCTGTCGATCACGAGTCCAACACGTGATCCAAAGACCAAGTGAATACACACACACACACATGCACACACACACATATATATTGACACACACACTAGACTTCAATATTAAGAAGTGTAGCGTAATGGAGTTTGGAAAAAGTAAAAATAGAATATCAGGACAATATAAAATTGGAACTAAGGAGGTAAAGAAAGTGGGATCTGAAGAAGATCTGAGAGTAATTATCTCAAACGACTTACAAGTCCTCTGATAAACAAATAAACAAAATTGTCGGAGAATCCTATAACTTTCTAAGATCAATAAAAGTGGCATTTACATATTTGGACGAAGATACGATTAAAAAAATATTAGTCACACTGATAAGGCCTAGACTAGAATATGCGGCGACATTGTGGTCACCCAGTACCAAAAAGAATATAAAGAAAATCGAAAGAATCCAGAGAGAAGCCACAAAAATGTCCCCTGCACTTTCAAACTTGTCATATGAAGAGAGACTGGCTAAATTGGAGTTACTGACTCTGGGGCAAAGAAGAGAGAGAGGCGACGTACTGACCATCTAGAATCATGAAGGGCACAGAAATACTCGATAGAGAGGACTTGTTTAAACTGGGACAAAAGAAACACGAGAGGACATGGAAAAAAACTCAAGAAAACACTGTTATAGAAGAGATCTGAAGAAGAACAGTTTTCCACATAATGTGGTGGACACTTGGAACAAACTGGACGAAGAAATAGTGTGTGCAAAAACCATTCATGAATTCAAGAGCAAACTAGACACTGCGGGATACAAAGGCGGGACACCACGAGCGTTAGGTCTCCTTCCCGCAAAATACAAATAGGTAAATACACACAAACACACACACACACACACACACACACACACACACACACACACACTTTCAACGAACGGACGGCTTGACGAACGCTCTGAAGAAAAGTGCAGATTGAGGATACCAACGCAAAGAGAAGTGCCTTTTTGTATTTGCAGGGGGGGGGGAATTGCTCGTGAGGTAGTGGGAAAGTAAGGAAAGAGGAGAGGGGGAGGGATTACTGGGGAAATGGAAGATAATGAGGATGTGGAGGACTTGGCCCAGGCAGACGGGCGGAAGGTCAACATGAAACGACCACCGGATGACGAAATGGCAAATAAAAATGTAAAGATTAGAAGTATAGAGAGGAGAAATACAGTAGAAAGTGACGAGAATATGTTCCAGGGATTTAAAGAGGGTGGGGGGGACACAACCCCCCCCAGACTGATAAGACTAGAGGAGAGAGTTGATAAGGTGATCGAGGACTTGGAACGTAAGTTAGGTAATGTAGGCTCCATTCTCCAAAGAATTGAAAGATTGGAACAACTAGAGAAGACTAACAGAAACTTAACTGAAGAAGTAGAGGACCTAAAAAGACAGTTAGGAAATGTAAAGGAGGAGAATGAGAAATTGAAGAAGAATAGTAATGAAAACAGTGAGAAAATAGCTACAGAAGCTAAAAATTGGAGAATAACTCAAGAAGGGAATAAGGTTTCATTCACTGACATAGTCAAACAGCAATTGAAAGAACATAATGAAGACTCAGTTATTAAAGTGATGAGACAGAAGGAGAATATAGTAAGAGAATTAGCTGACAAAAAGAAATGTATAATTATATTAGGAATGGAAGAGAAACATAACCCAGATAGAACCGCAAGAATCAAGGAGGAAAATGAAAGGGTAAGCAGTTTATTAAAATTAGTCCAGGAAGATGAACCAGAAATTATAAAGGAAATTGAGGAAAAATTCAGACTCGGAAAATATAGTACAGATAAGACCAGACCAATTAAGATTAAATTCAGGTCACAAACAACGGCAGAGAAAATTCTATCCAAGACAGGGAAACTAGCAACAAATGATCAATATAAAAAGGTATGGATAAAAAGAGAAATGAATAAGGAGGAAAGAGAGGCAGAAAAGCAGAAAAGAATTGAAGCTAAGGCAAAAAACGAGGAAAGAACGGAGTCAGAGAAAGAGAGATTCTATTGGAGAGTAGTGAACATGAAAATAAAGCAGTTCGACATACTAAAGAAAAACATAAGGGAAACAGAGAATACAATGGAAGTGGCAGAAAACTAAGAGTGTCTTACACAAATATAGATGGATTGATAACAGGATTGAATGAACTGAATGATTATTTGAAAGAAAAAGAACCGGACATAATGGGAATTGTAGAAACAAAATTAAAAGGCCCACTACCACCCAACAGTGTAGGACATGATACATACAATTATTGGATTAGAAACAGAGAGAAAAAACAAGGGGGTGGAGTTATGTTCCTGACAAAGAAGGATATAAACGTGAAAGGTGTCATATATGGAAAGAATACAGTAGAGATGATTATGATAGAAGTGGAAGACCGAGATAAGAAGAGCAGAAAATTTGTGATCAACTATGTGCCTCCGAAAACAGCCTCATGGGAGGAGAATGAACATAAAAGTATGTTAGAGGACACAAAGATAGCATTAACTAAAATAATGGAAGACGGAGGAAGAATAGTTATGATGGGCGACTTTAATTGCAAAGAAATCTGCTGGGAAGAAATGACAGTAAAGAGTGGTGATGACTCATGGGGAAATGCTCTACTTGAGATGATTACTGACCATTCAATGACACAATGGATACAAGAGAACACTAGGTATAGAAATGAAGAAGAACCATCGAGGCTAGACTTAATAATTACATCTGAACCTAGAATAGTGGACAAGATTGAATATAAAACACCAATAGGTAAAAGTGACCACATATTGATTGAACTGGAACTTAATGAAGAAAAATATATGAAAAGAAATGAACAATATAGAAAAGGAAGAATGATGTATGAAAAAACAAACTTTGATAAAATAAGAGAATTCTTCAAACAAGAAAACTGGGAAGAAATATACAAAGAAGAAACATCAGTGGAAGAGAAATGGAATATTTTGACAAAAATTTACAAAGAAGGAGTGGAAAAGTATGTCCCAAGACAAAAACAAGAAAAAGAATATGTAAAATGCTGGTACAACAAAAGTTGTAGGGAGTTAAAAGACAAAAGAGACAAAGCCTGGACCGGATGGAAAAAAGACAGAAGACCTGAAAAATGGAAAATATATACTGGTTATAGAAATGAATATGTACAAAAGTGCAGAGAGGAAAAAAGAAAATATGAAAAAGATGTTATAGAAAAGTGTAAAGATCAACCAAAACTATTCTACAGATTTGTAAACAATAAACTGAAAAACAAACAAGACTTGGAGAAATTAAGACAAGGGGGAGTTGAATACACTGAGGAAATGGAAATGGCAGAAATTATGAACAAACATTTTAAATCAGTGTTTACAAGGGAAAATATACAACCTGAAGAGATTGAGTGGAAGGAAAAAGTCCCCCCTATGGAAGAAATAGAAGTAACGAAGAATGAAATATTGACACACTTGGGTAATTTTGATGTCAGAAAATCGCATGGGCCAGATGAAATAGCAAACTGGATTCTGAAAGAATGTAGGAATGAACTGGCAGACAAAATACATAGCATAATAAGCAGTTCCTTAAAAGAAGGAAAAGTTCCAGAAGATTGGAAAAAAGCAAATATAGTACCTATATATAAAGGAGGAAATAAAGAAGAACCTACCAACTATAGACCAGTCTCTCTAACAAGTACAATAGCAAAAATATGTGAAAGAATTATCAAAAGTAGATGGGTAAAATACTTGGAAAAAAACAACGTACTAAATCCAAGGCAATTTGGATTCAGACAAGGACGATCATGCGTCACCAATTTAATATGTTTCTATTCAAGGCTAATAGATATAATACAAGAAAGAGATGGATGGGCTGATTGTGCATTTCTAGACCTAAAAAAAGCTTTTGACAAAGTACCACATAAAAAGTTGCTTAAGAAATTAGAATATGAAGGAGGAATACAAGGTAAATTGCTAAATTGGATGGAAGACTTTTTGCAAGAAAGAAAAATGCGAGTAGTGATAAGAGATCAGCACTCAAAATGGAATGAAGTAATAAGCGGTGTCCCGCAGGGAACAGTTCTGGCCCCAATAATGTTTGCTATATATATTAATGATATGGATGAAGGAATTGAAAGCTATATGAGCTTCTTTGCAGATGATGCAAAATTACTGAAAAGAGTGAAAACTGAAGAAGATTGTGAATCACTACAGAGAGATCTAAATAAAGTACAAGAATGGAGTAGGAAGTGGGAGATGGAGTTCAATACAAAAAAGTGTAGTATAATGGAATTTGGAAAAAGCAAAAACAGAATAACAGGATCATATAATTTGGGAGAAGAAGGAATAAAAAGAGTAGAAAATGAGAGGGACCTGGGAGTCATTGTTATGAATAATATGTCACCTGAGAAACATATAAATAAGATTTTTGGAGAAACTTATAATTTAATAAGAACAATCAAAGTGGCATTTACATACCTGGATGAAGAAATGGTGAGGAAAATCCTAGTCACCCTGATAAGACCAAGATTGGAATATGCAGCAACGATATGGTCACCAAGTACAAAAAAAATGTATAAAAAAACTTGAAAGAATACAAAGAGCAATTACTAAACTGGCACCAACACTCTCAAAACTATCATATGAAGAGAGACTACAAAAACTTAAACTACAGACACTAGAGCAAAGAAGAGAGAGAGGAGATTTGATAGCTATTTACAGAATCAT
>NC_134790.1:56936731-56941731 GCF_046742065.1 Oratosquilla oratoria
AAACGGGGAAATAGTAACGAAACACAATGTAGTATATAAGTTGTTCATGAATAATTCTTTAACTGAGCACGGAGTAATCAATATTCCTGAAGACGTATTCAAACTAATAGAAGAAGAGGCTATCAAGATGATCATGCTAGACTACGACACCGACTACGTGTCAAGCACTGGAGATTAATTGGAGGATATTAAGGAGGACATTAAGGATGACATATTGGACAAACTAAGGGAGGAAAATAAGGAACTACACGAGAAGTTGGAGAAGAAGAAGGAGAAGTTGGATCAGATCTTCACCTTGATTAAGAGAATGAGCGATGACGACCGCGACGAAGAAGATTGGCCCAAACGTAGGTTCGACGCAGAAAAATACTCTGAGGTTGAATCTGATGAAGGCGAATCGTCTACTAAGGAACAAAAGGTATCTGTGGATTGTATGGCCCGCGAGCGAAGCGAGCAAGCGCCGCTGGCCAAGCAACTTGCCGAAGGCAGGTGCGGCAAAGCCGCTGCTTGTATATATATATATATATATATATATATATATATATATATATATATATGTATATATATAGATATATGTATATATCGGTATATGTTTGTGTGTGTGTGCGTATTTATCTGCCTGCACGAAGACTGTAAGCTTCGTCCTTCTTTCTATATTAGATATTGTGGATTTGCTTTTCCATAAAGAATATATTCCTTAAGTTTGTTGGTGAAGTTCACAAACATGCTGTATATCTATTGAGCTCCGATATATCAGGGTCAGGCTTTGGTGATCGCAGTATTACCTTAGCTCAGGGTGGTTTAATACGAACCGATAAGGTAATATACATGCACACAATTTTACATAGTGAAAACAACATGTGACTCTGCTTTGTCTTGGATTGTTTGACGGACTCATGATAGCTTTTACCATTTTAGATGAAATCTCAGGGTAATGTGAAATGTTATGATTTCTACGCACACCATAGTAATATACACCCATACACTTTGTCTAAGAAGATAGTAACCCCTTGCACTATTAGTGAAAGCTTTCACGCCGTGAGCGAGGTACGAACTAGGTACCACATCGTGGAAGCCCAAAGCGCTAACCACTACATCAGGACGCCGTGGGGCAAGCGGGTTGTGACAGCGGATAGAAAAAAGAGAGCGGAAGGGAGAAACTGTGGGTGACCGTCGATCGTTTTGAAGTTATGTGTGTGTGTGGGTGGGTGTGGGTGGAAATGTGTGTGGGTGAAGACAGGAAGGGAGAGTGGAGGGGAATGAAGGTCGGGTTTAGATCATGGAGGGTTACATTCCTTCCACTCATCACTAAATGTGGAATCTATGAGTTCACATCTACTGGAGTGTACTTTATACTGTGACCGTAGGAATATTATATACTTTACTGTTATCTACCTGTATGTATACTTCTGTACAATGCGCACAAGTGTGCTTGCGCGTGTGCGTGCACACTTGATTGTGTATGTGCGTATATATACTGTACATGTACATACATACACACACACACACACACACACACACACACACACACACACACACACACACACACACACACACACACACACACACACACATATATATATATATATATATATATATATATATATATCTGAATAGAATCACCAGTGACGGTGTAGTCAATCAAATAATTCCGACAGTCGTCCCCGGATTCGAACCGAGGCTCGCGAAAACACGAAGCCGTCGCTCTACCAACTACCCTTCAAAACGGAACGACTTAGTTCACGGCCCAATCGCTCCGCCGAGGGCACCCAGGTGAAACATGTAGGGTCATGGTGGCATGATGGTACAGTCTTCGTTTGCTAAAAAGCAAGCCACTCAGGCGAGGGTTTGAATTCCAGTAGGAGAGTTTATTTCCAAATGTCATAATGACACAAAAACACTTGTCGGAAGACTAGCCTGCATAAAGGATTTGATGAAATACAGTACATACCATGTTTCACCTGGGTGCCCTCGGCGGAGCAATTGGGCCGTGAACTAAGTCGTTCCGTTTTGTAGGGTCATGGTGGCATGATGGTACGGTCTTCGTCTTATAAAAAGCAAGCCGCTCAGGCGAGGGTTCGAATCCCAGTAGGAGAGTTTATTTCCAAATGTCATAATGACACACATACACACACACACACACACACACACACACACACACACACACACACACACACACACACACACACACACACACACACACACACACACACACACACACACACACACACACACACACACACACACACACACACACACACACACACACACACACACACACACACATATATATATATTCATATATATATATGTATATATACACATGTACATATATACACATACGTGTATATATATACATATATGTATATATATATACATACATATATATATATATATATATATATACATATATATATATATATATATACATACATATATATATATATATATATATATATATATAAATATATATATACATATAAGATGTTCTCCAAGGTATATCCTGTTGAAAACGACGTAAAATAAGTTAGTAATTAACTTTTTTCGTGAGCTCTGAAGCTTTCGAAAAGTAGATTTCTGGTAGGGGGAGAGGGAAATGAGTCGAACTTCCAATACTCATAGGAAACACACAAGTCTTGTAAATTTGATTCCTTCCTTCTCCCCCCTACCAAAAATCTACTTTTTGAAAGATTGAGAGCTTAGTAGCATGCAGCTTGTACATTAGGCTTTATATGGGGCACCCCTACGGGCCAGAACCACACATCATTTTGTCTGTGATAGAGGAAATCTCTATTCATAGAGAAATGATACTACTTTATTATACTGCGAACTGTCACTCTGTTATGCTGTCCTCCCACTCTTAATACTGTCCTGTACCACTTCTCTGAATAATAATTTCCTTTTTTTTCGAACTCTGTGGTAGAGGAAAAGAATACTGCCACCGAATGTTTCCACTCGAATCCTAAAAGGTGACAAAAACGCGACGGGGATAAGACTAGGCACCCTACTCTCTGTAGTCCCAAAGGGGACATTCCTTAGAAAACCAAAGGCATAAGATGGTATAGGAGGAGTTTTCCAGCCACAGCCCTTAAGTTTGGGTCAAATTAATGTGCGTGGATGTGGTACAGATGAAAGGGAAATAGAAGAGATATGCAGTATGTTTGTGAAAAGAAAGATGGGTGTATTGGGATTGAGTGAAACTAAGTTTAGAGGGAGAGGCGAGTGTGAGTTTGAGAGTGTAGTTCGGAGGGTGTCAGGAATGAAGAAAGGAAGAGGGAGAGGAGGGTTGGCTATACTCGTAAATGAAGAGATAGGTAAGCGTGTGGTGGAATGGAAGGGTATTCTTCAAGGTCAATGTGGATGTGGATTTTGGTAAGTGCATATGGGACCTGATAGTGAGAAGAATGTAAATGAAAGGGTACCTCTTTGGATAGACTTAAATGAGTGCATAGAGGGTTTAGGGAGAAATGTCAATGTAGTGGTATTGGGAGATCTTAATGCTAAACTAGGAAATAAACCAATAGATGGAGTGGTTGGAAAGTGTGGAGTTCCAAGAAAAAAAAAAATCACAGTGGAGACATGATGGTGGAGATTTGTCTAGAAAGAGATTTGATGATAGCAAACTCAGTCTTTAGGAAGAAAGTCAAGCATAAGTACACATGGGAGAGGGTGGTGGATGGAAGGTGGTAGATAGGGCTTTAATGGATTACATAGTGATAACCAGGAGAATAGTAGGAATAGTTTTGGATGTACATGTTCTAATGGGAGAAAGAGGGGGAATATCAGATCATTTTTTGGTGGAAGGTTAGTTAAGAGTGGAGTATTGATGGAGAAAGAGGGAAAGGACATCATGTAGGGAGGTTCTTAGAGTAAACTATTTAAATGAGAAAAAAATGAGAAAGAGTACAAGAAGCTGAGAGAGGAGTGGAAGGAAGTGATAGAGTAGAACTAGGAGTGCAGGAGGATTGGGGATGGTTCAAGGGGGGAGTGCAAAGGTGTGCAAAGATGGTGTTTGGAATAAGGAGGACGGGAGGAAATAGAAGGAAGGGTAGTGAGTGGTGGGATTATGAAACAAAGATAGTTGAAGAAGAGAAGAAGCAAGCATTCACAGATTGGTTACAAAATAGAACGAGAGAATCATTTGAGAGGACAAAAAAAAAAAAAAAAAAAGAGAAGAAAAAGTATAAGATATAGGAGGCAAAGAGGAGAGCAGATGTGAAATGGGCAAGAATATAAAAAAAATTGAAAGTGATAAAGTATGTTTTGGAAGGAAATTAAGAGAGGAAGAGGAGGCGAATCAAGTAGAGAGGAAAAGGTAAAAGGTGCAGATGGAGAAATGATAATGAAATAGACAGAGTATTTTAGTGAGTTCCTAAATGTAAAGGAGGATAGGGATGAATATGTAGTTGGAGTGGGAAGCGCTAAGAAAATGACAGTGATTAATGAGGAAAATGGAGGAGAAATAAGGAAAGATGAGGTGAAAGCAGTTATTAAAATGATGAGAGCAGGTAAGGCACCTGGATTGGATGGATGTCATGCGGAGTATCTAAAAAAGGGAGGCACAGTGATGGTGGACTGGCTGGTGAGGTTGTTTAATGTTTGTCTAAAAGAGGGTAGAGTGCCGTAGGACTGGAGAAGTGGCTATATAGTTCCCTTTTACAAAGGAAAAGGGGACAAGTGTGAGTGTAGTAGTTTCAGAGGGATCAGTTTGTTAAATATAGTTGGGAAGGCTTTTGAGATGGTTTTGAGAGAATTAGAAGAGGAAAAGAGAAAGTAATGGGTGAGAAACAGTATGGGTTTAGGCCAGATAGGGGTTGCGTGGATCAGATTTTTGTGGTAAGGCGGATGTGTGAGAAAGCTTTAGGAAAAGGTAAGGATGTTTTTTTTGGCCTTTGTGGTTTTGGAAAATGCTTATAACAGGGTAGACACGATGGCACTGTGGGAGGTATTGCAGATATATGGGGTAGAAGGAAAGCTGTTAAAAGCATTCAAGAGTTTTT
>NC_134790.1:56946731-56949231 GCF_046742065.1 Oratosquilla oratoria
TAACTTTGAGTTTTTCTATTCACTTTTAATTTTTCCTTTTGTTATATTTACAGTAGTGAGTGAATTTCCCCTAAACTTATCACAGGCTTCATTTAGGACTTTAATTTGAGGTGTTTCGTTTACGAATACTGAACTAAAATAGTTATGTCAAATATCACATATTTCTTCATACGAATATAGAGTTCTGTGGGATTTTCTTTGAATTTATCAGCAATATTAATTTTTATTGTAGCTTTCTTTTTTATCGTCTTTTTAAACCCCTCTGTGTTATCACATAACTTTGATATTTGTTAGGTGCACCAGCAGACTTGTATACTTGTATTTTTTATCAGCCTGTCTTATTTTAGCAATACTTTTTAAAATTTCTTTGTCAAGACATTTTAGGCGAGCGTATTTTGAAATTGTTTCCACGTCTGATCTACAGTTCTTTGGGCTAATTTTGCCTTCCAGTCTGTAAGCTGAAGCTTCTGACGTAGTCTTATGAGCTGAACTCTACTGAAATTAGGTATAAAGACAAATCTTGATATGTTCGCCCACGACTATAAAGAAAAACATTATCATCGCACACAATTAACTCTGATGGAATATGCCTAACTATGATGCAGAATGTTGCCCACCTTTTCAGATTAAGCGTCAACAGATATCAGCTAAATTTTATTTCTATGCACACAGAACTTTGTGGCGGCGAACTCGCCACCATCTTCGAATTGATGGAGGTTTCTCGAAGCTCGCATTCCGATCCCTGTTGCGTCATTTACGTAGCCAGCCGGCTGACTACCAAGAAAAGAATAGTGAAAAAGTGTTAAATTCCTCCTGGGTTCCGATAAGTCACTCAACTCGTTGTGTGGCTGTGACCAGCTAGGTTGGCGAGTCTGACTGCTTTCGATTTCCTTTACTTTTCATTTTTATTACTATTACTTACCAGACTCAGAAGCTTTTCCCAGGTATTATTCTTACCCAGTACCATCATGAAAATTCCCCTCGCGTTGTTCCCATACTGAAGAAACATGATGTATGGATAGCCTTCAGGTATAGGAATACATTGAAAAATAACTCGTTAATTTTCTCCTAGCGATTCAGCTGTTGTATATAAGATGTGTTGTCGGCGTCATCGGCCCACTTGGAAGGGAACACATGGCACTTCGTGCTGGGAAGGGAACCGTAATTTAAAAAGCCCTTCAGCCAAGCACTCAGGATAGCTCGCCGAGCACAGATGCTAGGGGCCAAACTTTTATGATACCAGAAGTGACCAGAAAGGAGGCAAGTCCAGGCAGCCTCACCGATCCTCGTGGTGCCCCGTTACACGGAGTTAGACGTCCTGCTGCCCAGACTCCCCAGGGATACTTCACGCCTGGGACCTCCAGGCGACCGTCTCAACGTTTTCTTGACTTGTGTATATTTCTTTCTGGCAACCCCTCGAGGGTGCCACCATTTCCTGTAAGATTGTTAGGGATGTCTGGCAACCCTCCGAGTTTTCCTCGGGACTTGCCAGCATATTTTGTACAGAGAAGGATCAGACATAAAGAGAAGAATCAGACAAAGAGAAGAAAACCAATTCTGGTTTCGTTCCCCTCTACATCTGCTAGACTCTACATCTGGTGGCGATAACAGTGGGATACTCCGAAGCACAACTCAACCATTCCTCCGAAGCACAACTCTACGACAGCGGCCCCATTTGAACATAGCCAACCCCAAACACTTCAAATCTTCGCCAACAAGCATGCACGACGAGGAAGTACGACGAGGCAACCCCTCTCCCCTGCTCCACCAAACAGTCTACGACAAAGCACAGCCGCATTGCTTCACGCCGTCCATTTCTACGCTGTGGTTCCCCAGTGTTCACTAACGCCCACAACCACCACTGAGAAAAAATGGACAAACTTTTCTCCAAACATCACCGCAGCAGCTACTACGAGGTAACTCCTCTTCGCTGCATCGTCCAGCTCTACTACGAGATAAACCCTCTTCGCTGCATCGCCCAGTTCTGCTACGAAGCAACCGATATTCGCTGCATTGTTCCCACGAGACTTCACCAAAGAGGACATCTACAAGCCAACGAGCAGAAAACGCCCAGACGCCTCCCATCCCCTCGCCATCAGCAGCCGACGAGCCGAACTCCACCATTCTACCCTTCTATATTTTTGTCCCAGAAACACACACATATATACTTACATGCATACATACATACATACATACATACGTATATATATATATATATATATATATATATATATATGTATATACATATATATATATATATATATGTATATATATATATATATATTTGTCATCTCACTGAATATACTACTAACCCCCCCTCCCCGTTTCCAGCAGTGCAACTTGCCGCCAAGTCGCCCGACGGCACCTTTCACTGTGGTAAAAAAAAAAAAAAAAAAAAACACACACACACACATCGTCTTGGTGTACCTCACCGCCTCGTCCAGTGAGGCATTGTGCTACTGGTACTATTTGCCGCATGGTCGGGTTGTAGACGACTGAA
>NC_134790.1:56956731-56964231 GCF_046742065.1 Oratosquilla oratoria
ACAGTGCGCTATGTGGGTGAAACAGGAAAACAGGCTAGTACAAGACCACAAGAACACCAAAGGGCAGTAAATAGAAAAGACCAGAGTTCGGCGGTGTACAAACATACTGAACAGCACCAATACGAGTTCGACTGGCAGGGCGCAAAGGTACTCTACAATAACAACAAGAAAGGAAACAGACTGTTCTTGGAGGCGTGGGCTACTAAAGAAGATAGCATAAATAGGTCCATAACACTCAATCCCATATATACAGGTGCAAGGGAGAGGTGGAAAAATATCATGAACAACGGCGGGGGGTAAAGGTCCTTCCCCCCTTCTCCCCCCCTCCACCACCACGCGCTCTCGCCCGGCGCAGGTTGCCGCGTCCCTCCTGGGGACATGGTCGCTCGTATATTTAAACCATGTAATCTCTGTATTCCACTGTATCCCCTGAGGACGAAGCCAGGACAGGACTCGAAATGTCGGGAATAAATTACCTACTTCTGAGTCTGGTGTCTTCTACGTTTCCTCCAATATATATATATATATATATATATATATATATGTATATATATAGTATGTATATGTATATATATAGTATGTATATATATATATATATATATATATATATATATATATATATATATATATATATATATATATATATATCACTGGCACGAAACGTAGAAGCGCATTTGTGAACGCCCGATGAACCTACAATCGAACTTAAAAAAAGAAACTAAGAAGAAAATTAAATTTCTATAGCTATTAGCCAATATATAGAGGTTTAAATTTTTTAGTTACCTTTTTAATTCCGACTGCGGGTTATCCGTGCATATATATACATATATATATATATATATATATATATATATATATATATATATATACATATATATATATATACAAACAATATATATATATATATATATATATATATGTGTGTGTGTGTGTGTGTGTGTGTATGTGTGTGTGTATGTGCATGTGTGTGTGTGTGTGTGTGTGTGTGCAAGAAACGAAGGGTTTACGGGGTGGGAGAAAGAGCAAGGTAGTTTTATTTGGATAGCTTTATGGCGGTCATAAGTACTGTCATGCACACCAAACAATACAAATAGATAAAGTGCTACTAAATCAATAGAAGGGGAAGAGGAGGAGGAGGAGGAAGAGGAGGTATCGTTTGTTTTCTTAGCTGATCTAGGGCGTAAAAATATATATAGTTGTATATATATATATATATATATATATATATATACATATATATATATATATGTATATATATATATATATATATATATATATATATATGTGTGTACTGTATATATATGCCCCTTTTAAACCATCCATCCAACTCCTTGGTCACCCCCTCACGCTCACTCCTTCCACCTCTGCCTTTCCCACCTCTTTTACTAATCACTCATTCTTTTCATGTGTCCAAACCATCCCAATACTCTTTCATCTCTCTTCCCACCCATTCCAATGCTTTTTCATCAACCCTATCTCTCCACCCCCCCTCTCCTCCTCACCTCCTCGTTTCTCACCCTATCCAGCCTAGTAACCGTTATTATACATTTCAGGCATTTCATCTCAAACACATTCAAACTCCTCCTCTCTTCCTCCTTTATGTTCCATACAGTGCTGTCGGCACAATCACTCCTTCATACAATCTCCTTTTAGCATCCATTCCCAGATGTCTATTTCTCATTACACTTTTTAATTTCCCAAGGAATTTACTTGCTTCTCTCAATCTACATTCTAACTCCACCTCCACTCTTCCCTTTCCCGACATATTCACACCCAAGTATCTAAAACTATTCATTTCCTCCTGTCTCTCTTCCTTAATACTCACTTCCAATTTACTGCCACTTTCTCCCCTTGTACATTTCATCACCTTACTTTTATTCACATTTATCTTCAACTTTCTTCTTTCGCACACCCTCCCAAACTCTGCCACTAACTTCCTCAATCTCTCCTCTGATCCTACATCAAGCGCAGTGTCGTCAGCAAACAACATCTGGCTTACTCCCATTTTTCTCAATTTTCTTTAACCATTTCCAATCCGTGACCCATTACCCTTGTGTTTACCTCTCGCACCACCCCATCCATGTACTAATTGAACAGCCACGGCGACATAACACGTCCTTGGCGAAATCCCACCTTTACCTCTAACCACTCGCTCTCTCCATTTCTAGTTCTAACACAGGCTCTACTACTACCGTAAAAACTCTTGACTACTTTTAACAGCTTTCCTCCTATCCCATGCATCTACAATACCTCCCACAGTGCCTTCCTGTCTACTCTGTCATAAGCCTTTTCCAAATCCATAACAGCCCCAAAAAACATCCTTATCTTTCCCTAAAGCTTACTCACATATCTGTCTTACCACAAAATCTGATCCACGCGATCTCTACCTCTCATAAACCCACACTGTTCCTCTCTTAATCCTCTCAATCAAGACCCTCCCATAAGCCTTCCCAACTACACTCAACAAACTAATCCCTCTGAAACTACTACACTCACACATTCCCCCTTTTCCCTTGTAAATTGAAGCTATATAGATACTTCTCCAGTCCTTCGGCATTCTACCCTCTTTTAGACAAGCATTAAACAAACTCACTAGCCAGTCCACCATCACTGTATTTCCCTTATTTAGGCACTCCGCATGAAACTAATCCAAATCAGATGCCTTACCTGTTCTCATCATTTTGATAATTGCTTTCACCTCATCTTTCCTTATTTCTCCTCCATTTTCCACACTCATCACTGTTATTTTCTTAGCGCTTCCCACTACAACTACCTTTCCCCCTATCCTCCTTCACATTTAGCAACTCCCTAAAATACTCTGCCCATTTTCCTTTTACCTCCGTCTCTTCCATTATCATCTCTCCATCCGCACTTTTTACTTTTTCTTCTCTACTTGATTTGCCTCCTCTTCCTATATAAATTTCTTTTCAAAACATATTATTATTATTTTTTTTGTCATTCTCCTACCCCATTTCACATCTGCTCTCCTCTTTGCATCCTTTATCTTATACTTTACTTCTTTTCTCTTTTCTTTGTACCTCTCCTATTTAGTAACCAATATGTTAATGCTCGTTTGTTCTTTTCTACAACCTTCTTTGCTTCATAATCCCACCACTCACTATCCTTCCTTTTATTTCCTCCTATTCTCCTTGTTCCGCACACCATCTTTGCACACCTTTTGATTCCCTCCTTGAACCATCCCCATTCCTCCTCCACTCCTAGTTCTACTCTATCCTTCGCTTCCTCCCACTCCTCTCTCAGCTTCTTTTTGTACTCTTTCTCATTTTCTTTCTCATTTAAGTAGTTCACTCTAAGCACCTCTCTACCTTCTGTCCTTTTCCTCTTCCTTCATCTATCAACCACTCTCAACTTACCTTCTACCAAAAAATAATCTAATATTCCTCCACTCCCTCTCCTTAGAATATGTACATACAAAAATCTTCCTACTATTCTCCTGGTTACCACTAAGTAATCCAATAAAACCCTGTCTACCACCCTTCCATCCACCACCCTCTTCCATGTGTACTTATGCTTGACTTTCTTCTTAAACACTGTATCTGCTATCATCAACTCTCTTTCTAGATACATCACCATCATCTCTCCACCACGATTTTTTCCTGGAACTCTACAATTCCCAACCACTCCATCTATTGGTTCATTTCCTACCCTAACATTAAGATCTCCCAATACCACTCCATTGACATTTCTCCCTAAACCCTCTATGCACTCATTTAGATCTATCCGAAAAGCCTCCCTTTCCTCTACACTTTTCTCACTACCATATGCACTAACAAAAAACCATATCTCTCTTCCCAGTTTTACCTTCATCCACATTAACCTTGAAGAAACCTCCTTCTACTCTACCACACGTTTTCCTATCTCTTCGTTTACTAGTAGAGCCACCCATTCTCTCCTTCGTCCTCTCTTTACTCCTGACACCCTCCTACCACATACAAATTCAAACTCACCCCTCCCTCTCAACTTAGTTTCACTCAAAGCCAACACATCCATCTTTCTTCTCACAAACATACTGCCTGTCTCTTCCATTTTAGTGTTGTGGTTGGAAAACTCTTCCCAGACTCTCTTAATTTTTTTTTTCTTTTTAATGTCCCCTTTGGGTCTACAGAGAGTAGGATGCTTAGTCTTATCCCTGTCCTGTTTTTTTACGCCTTTTACGACTCGAATAGAAACACTCGGTGGCAGTATTCTTCTCCCCCACCACAGGGTTCGGCGAAGAAATGAAATGAACATTCAGAGGAGTGATACAGGACAGTATTAAGAGTGGGGGACAGCATAACGGAGGGACAGTCGCAGTATAATAAAGTATCATTATTTCATTATCACAGACAAAATGATGTGTGGCTTTGGTCCGTAGGAGGATACTGTATAGACCCAAAAGTATCAGCTGCATGCTGCTGAACAGCTTTTAACCCCACGATAACATGCACCCAATACCCCAGACGGTGTATATATGTATATATATATATATATATATATATATATATATATACATATATATATAAATATGTATATATATATATGTATATACATACATATATATATATATATATATATATATATATATATATATATATATGTGTGTGTGTGTGTGTGTGTGTGTGTATGTGTGTGTGTGTGTGTGTGTGTGTGTATGTGTGTGTGTGTGTGTGTGTGTGTGTCTATTTACTTATATATGTATATATATATACATATATATCATATATATATACATATATATATATATATGTGTGTGTGTGTGTGTATACATAGACACACACGCACACACACACACACACACACACACACACACACACACACACACACACACACACACACACACACACACACACACACACACACACACACACACACACACACACACACACACACACACATACACACACACACACACACACACACACACACACACTTCAACGAACGGACGGCTTAGAGGACGTTCTGAAGAAAAAGTGAAATTTCGTGGATCCCGAAGCAAAGGAAGTACCTATTGTATTTACAGGGTGGGGGGGAAATTGCTCGTGGTATAGGGGAAAGTGAGGAAAAAGGAGAAGGGGAGGGATTACTGAGGGAAATGGAAGGAAATGAGGAAGGTGAGGACTTGGCCCAGGCAGGCAGACGCCATGTAAACAAAAGAGGTCCCGACCAATTTAGCGACGACGAAATGTCTAACAAAAATGTAAAGATTAGAAGTATAGATAAGAGCAATACAGTAGAAGGTGATGAGAATATTTTCCAGGGATTTAAAGAGGGTGGGGGGAACACAAACCCCCCCTGATTAACAAGACTAGAAGAGAAGCTCGATAAGATGATCGAGCACTGGGAGCTTAGGTTCGGTCACGTTAACAACATTGTGCAGAGGGTTGAAAAATTGGAAGAACTAGAGAAGGCGAACAAAAACTTAACTAAGGAAATTGAAGAATTAAAAAAACAGTTAAAAGAAGTAAAAGAGGAGAATAAAGTCTTAAAGGAGAATAATAAGGACAACAAGGAGGGTTGGAAAAAATCCAAGAAAACAGCAAAGTTGCATTTACTGACATAATCAAACAGCAAATGAAAGAACAAAATGAAAACTCAGTTATTAAAGTGATGAGACAGAAGGAGAATATAGTAAGAGACTTAGCAGATAGAAAGAAATGTATAATTATATTAGGAATGGAAGAGAAACATAACCCAGATAGAACCACAAGAATCAAAGAGGAAAATGAAAAAGTAAGAAATTTACTAGAATTAGTTCAGGAAGATGAGCCAGAAATAATGAAACAAATCGAAGAGAAATTCAGGCTCGGGAAATATAGTACAGACAAGACCAGACCAATTAAGATTAAATTCAGGTCACAAACGACGGCAGAGAATATCTTATCCAAAACAGGGAAACTAGCAACAAGTGAACAATATAAAAAGGTATGGATAAAAAGGGAAATGAATAAAGAGGAAAGAGAGGAGGAAATAAGGAAAAGACATGAAGCTAAGAAAAAAAAAAAAAAAAACGAGACCAGAACGGAGACAGAAAAACAAGAATTCTACTGGAGAGTAGTGAATATGAAATTGAAGAAATGGAACATAAAAGAGAGAAACACAAAAGAAACAGAGAATACAATGGAAATAACAGAAAGTTAAGAGTATCCTACACAAATATAGATGGATTAATAACAGGACTGAATGAACTGAACAAATATCTGAAAGAAAAAGATCCGGACATAATGGGAATTGTTGAGACAAAATTAAAAGGCCCACTACCACCCAACAGCATAGGACACAATGCATATAATTATTGGATTAGAAACAGAAAGATAAAACAAGGGGGTGGAGTTATGTTCCTGACTAAGAAGGATATAAACGTGAAGAGAGTCACATATGGGAAGAATAGAGTAGAGATGATTATGATAGAAGTAGAAGATAGAGATAAGAAGAGCAGAAAGTTTGTAATAAACTACGTGCCCCCAAAAACAGCCTCATGGGAAGAGAATGAACATAAAAGCATGTTAGAAGACACAAGAGTAACACTAAACGAGATAATGGAAGATGGAGGAAGAATAGTTATGATGGGCGACTATAATTGCAAAGAAATATGCTGGGAAGAGATGACCGTAAAGGGTGGAGAAGACTCATGGGGAAGTGTTCTACTTGAGATGATTATTGACCACACAATGACACAATGGATCCAAGAGAACACTAGGTATAGAAATGAAGAAGAACCATCGAGACTAGACCTAATAATCACATCAGAACCTAAAATAGTGGAAAAGATAGAATACCAGGCACCAATAAGCAAAAGTGACCACATATTGATAGAACTAGAACTAAATGAGAAAAAATACATGAAAAGAAATTAACAATATAGAAAAGGAAGATTGATGTATGAAAAAACAAATTTTGATAAAATAAGAGAATTACTTCTATTTCTTTCATAGGGGGGACTTTCTCTTTCCATTCGATCTCTTCAGGTTGTATGTTCTCCCTTGTAAACACTGATTTAAAATGTTTGTTAATAATTTCCGCCATTTCAATTTCCTCTGTGTATTCAACTCCTCGTTGTCTTAATTTCTCCAAATCTTGTTTTTTTCAGTTTGTTGTTTACAAATCAGGTAGAATAGTTTTGGTTGATCTTTACATTTTTCTATTACATCTTTTTCATATTTTCT
Source organism: Oratosquilla oratoria (assembly GCF_046742065.1). Lineage (NCBI taxonomy): Eukaryota > Metazoa > Arthropoda > Malacostraca > Stomatopoda > Squillidae > Oratosquilla > Oratosquilla oratoria. The sequence goes on from NC_134790.1 coordinate 56,963,895, forward strand.
CTTTTCCTCTCTGCACGCTTGTACATATTCATTTCTATAACAAGTATGTATTTTCCATTTTTCTGGTCTTTTGTTTTTCTTCCATTTGGTCCAAGCTTTGTCTCTTTTGTCTTTTATCTCCCTACAACTTTTGTTGTACCAGGATTTTACATATTCTTTTTCTTGTTTTTGTCTTGGGACATACTTTTCTACTCCTTTTTTATAGATTTTTGTCAAAACTATCATATGAAGAGAGACTAGCAAAACTTGAACTACAGACACTAGAGCAAAGAAGAGAGAGAGGAGATTTGATAGCTATTTACAGAATCATGAAAGGCATAGAAATTACTGATAGAGA
>NC_134790.1:56971731-56976731 GCF_046742065.1 Oratosquilla oratoria
ACCGTGACAGCACATAGCCACATTCGACCTTTCTCATGGCAAGTGAGATCGGGAAATGGGGATGCAAATCGGAGACTGTTGACTTTGTGCTGCGGGTGGAGGAGGAGATGGAGGAGGAGGAGATGGAGGAGGAGGAGGAGGAGGAGGAGGAGGGAAGGGGGTTGCCAAGACCCGTGGGGGTGGGTCGATGGGGAGTTGGGGGGGGGTGCAAATGGCAGGGAAAACCGGTTCCTGTGTCCGTAAGGAAAAAGAAAAACTCGTCCCTGGCCTCCTCCTCTTCCTCCTCTTCGTCCTCCACCTGTACCTCCGCCTCCGCCCTCCGCACGCTACGGTGGCAGGGAAAAGTTTCGGGGGGAGGAGGGTCTTCTCGGCTGGGTACACTCGCCCTCACGCACGGTATAACATGATGGCAAGATCCTACGGAGACGTCCCCCGTGGAGTCCAGGCGACGCAAAAGTACTTGTGGTCAATAGATTTCATTTTTGTAGGTTCCCAAGTAGCGTTCTTAGTGTTCTTCTGATTTTCTTGATTTTGAATATCCTCCTCTTCGTTTTCCTCCTCCTCCTCTTCCTGGCAGCCGACCCCTCTTCCTCTGCCCTCCTCTCCTATTCTCTAATATTCATCCTTTATCTCCAGTTTCTTGCGCTTTCTCCTTTTTCTCATCTCTTTTTTCTTTGTTCTACATGCACCACATTATAATTGTTAGATTTGAACTTCATCAAGTATTCTTAGACCATCGCATGAGCCTTTCTATTGGTGACTTGTACGATAGTTCAGGGGGCTGCCAGATGATCATATTCATCCGAGGGAGAATTCTAGCCTGAGGGAAGTGTTAATTTGGCTCGAATCTATTCATCTATTCATTCAATTTTTCATCATGAGCAATTTCAGATGTAACAGGCCTCAGTTCCTGGAATAGGTGGCAGCTTAACATCTTTTATATTGGTTAATGACAAACGATTTTATTCAGCTAAGGTAAAACCTCGAGAATGTGTGCGACAGTGTGTGCACTTTTAAAAAAAAACTGATCCTGATTAATTCTTAGATCTTACTCGGTCTGAATGGAATGGTCAGGAATCAGGCAGATAGAATCCGCCGCATAGAAGCCACTAGCCTCGCCCCTTACTTGCCATGTTGCATTTCCCCCTCTATTTTAGTTGCTGCTGTTACGCTATGTTATTCATTTCCAAGACACTCTCTCGATACTGACTCCTCTCGAGCCGGGTAGTAGCACTTTTCTTCCTGTAGGAGAGAGGCCAAACGCAGAGTATGGGATCCAATATATTTGACGTTTCGCCCAGCAGGGCTTCTTCAGAAATATTTATTTCTGAAGAAGCCCTGCTGGGCGAAACGTCAAATATATTGGATCCCATACTCTGCGTTTGGCCTCTCTCCTACAGTGCTGTTGCAGTCGTTGCTGCTTTTACCTTTCTACCTATTCTAGCTACCACCAGGTTATTCTCTTCATATCCGTGGAACCCTTGCGGCACCGATGGTGTGGAGCATAGTAAAGTCCTTCTATACCGTGCGTCACTTCCCCTTTTGCCGCCCCAGGGAGTGAGCGTTGAAACAATGGGTTGTTTTAACAGACGATTAGATAACTTTATGGACAGAGATGAAAGGTGGTAAGGGACATGGAACTGCTTAGTGAAGGCCTTATGGTCTCTTATAGCCTCCTCAAATTCTTATGTTCTTGCTTCCGTGGCACCGTTGCGAAGGGGTTACAAGCTATCTCCATCAACTCTTTCCGATCAGGTCGGCATTTTTCTTCTCATCCGAGTTGCCGCCAGGCTATTTCATTCACCTTCGTGGTACACTTTCGATAGCAAAGGTGTTATGCCATACTGAGCAACCTCTTACCGGAGGCCTGTCTTCCTTTTATTCTGGTTCCCGTCAGGCTATTACATTCATCCTCGTGCCAACTTTTATAATGTCCCACTCGAGAGAAAACTAACCCAATTCGCTTTGCATGGAATGAGAATAAATCTGCGAGATGTTCTGAATGGTAAAACTTCTAACTGGAAAGATGAAACGAGCGGAGTTCACAGGGTTCCGTTGTACGGCCACTTCTGTTTATTGATGACACTGACTGTGTACTTAAATCTACCATCACCAAATTCGCTGATGATGTGCAGGATAGCAAATTATCACTCGATGAACACCTAAGCATCTTTTTTTTTTTTTTATCCGATCTTCATATTGATTGAAAAGTCATCTGTCAGTATGCTTTGAATAATATGCTAAAGTAATGGTCCCAAAAGGAGCTCATGAAATTTAACCTAAATAATCTTCTTGTATAGATAGGTAAGAATAATGCTAGGTGTGACTACGATCTATTCAGAAAAAAAATTGAAATTGAAAATGATCTCGGTGTAATTATCATTAACAAGTAAGCATTCTGCCCCCAGAGAAAGCAAATGGGAAGTTGGAATTGGCAGCATGATCTTTTGACGTCCAAAGTCCAGCTATCACCAGTCAAGTACACAGATAACTGTCTCGCCCACACTTTAAATACACTGCTTTCGTATTATCTCCAAATCTTATCAAAGGCATTGATAGACTGGAAAGAGTGCAACAGTGAGAGACGAGACCCAGATATAGAAAATAAAGCATATGAAAATTCTTAAAAAAAAAAAAAATAACCTATTCTAAAGAAAAGGAGACTAAGAGAGATTTAATACAAACCTTTAATATTCTAAAAAGTATTGATAATATTGAAATGAAAAACATCTTCATAATGCTAACAAGGCAAGAAATAATGGTTTTAAGCTGTAAGTAGCAACAATTTCGTCAACCAAGTCGTCGATGAATAAAAGTAGCTTCCAGCCGATTAGAGTGAATGTAAAGGGTCATTTACACGGTCAAACAGTTTGACAAACCCGGTTTGTCAGGTAAGTGTTTGAAGTGATGTTTGACCGTATGAATGGGATATTTGGCCGTCAAATACGTTTGTCGAACGTGTTTGACAACCAAATACCCTATTCACACGGTCAAACATCACTTCAAACACTTGTTTGACAAACCGGGTTTGTCAAACCGTTTGGACGTCTAAATGCCTCTTAATATAATTCCAATATTTAAAATTCGCTTGGATAAACACTTATACAGTATGTATTCTATTTATACATATCTATTCACTTACTCATTAACTTATTTTCTATTATTATTATTATTACCATTATTATCATTATTATTATCATTATTATTGTTATCATTATTATTATTATTATTATTATTATTATTATTATTATTATTATTATTATTATTATTATTATTATTATTATTATTATTATTATTATTATTATTATTATTATTATTATTATTATTATTATTATTATTATTATTATTATTATTATTATTATTATTATTATTATTATTATTATTATTATTATTATTATTATTATTATTATTATTATTATTATTATTATTATCATTATTATTATTATTATTATTATTATCATTATTATTATTACTACTGCTATTATTATTACTACTATTATTATTATTTTTATTACTATCATTATTATTATTATTATTATTATTATTATTATTATTATTATTATTATTATTATTATTATTATTATTATTATTATTATTATTATTATCATTATTATTATTGTTATTATTATTATTATTACTATTATTATTATTATTATTATTATTATTATTATTATTATTATTATTACTACTACTACTACTACTACTACTACTACTACTACTACTACTACTACTACTACTACTACTACTACTACTACTATTATTATTATTATTATTATCATTATTATTATTATTATTATTATTATTATTATTATTATTATTATTATTATTATTATTATTATTATTATTATTATTATTATTATTATTATTATTATTATTATTATTATAATATCGCTTGTAGCAGGATCAGAGGAGGGATTGATGAAGTTAGTGACAGAGTTTGAGAAGGTGTGTGAAAGAAGGAAGCTGAAGATAAATGTGGGCAAAATAAGGTGATGAGATATACAAAGGGAGAGAGTGACAGCAGGCTGGAAGTGGGCATAAAGAGTGAAGTACTGGAGGAAGTGGATATTTTTAGATACTTGGGTGCGAATGTGGCAGGAAAGGGAGGAATGGAGGTGGAGGTAGAATGTAGATTGAGAGAAGCGAGTAAATGTCTTGGTGGATTAAAAAGTATAATGAGAAATAGACATCTGGGAGTGGATGCTAAGAGGAGGTTATATGAAGGAGTGATTGCGCCAACAGTACTGTACGGGGCAGAAACATGGAACATAAGAGAGGAAGAGAGGAGTTTGAATGTGTTTGAGATGAAATGCCTGAGAAGTATGATAGGGGTTACTAGGCTAGATAGAGTGAGAAATGAGGAGGTGAGGAGGAGAACAGGGGTGGAAAGGGAGCTGGGAGATAGGGTTGATGAAAGAATATTAGAATGGTTTGGACACTTGGAAAAAATGAGTGAAGAAAGACTAGTAAAAGAAGTGTGGAAAGCAGAGGTGGAATGAGTAAATATGAGGGGGCGTCTTAGGATGAGGTGGATGGATGGGGTGAAAGGGGCATTACAAAAGAGAGGAATGTCTGTGGAGGAAGGATGGGAGAGGACAGAAGATAGGGGTGTGTATGGATGGATGCTGTGATGCATGAGGGGAAGTGGGTGGGGATGGGGGATGAGGAAGTATGTATAAGAAAAAATTTGACGCAGCCGGAAGGTATTTCTCCCTGTCTTCTCTTTTTATGCATGAGGGGACGGAGAGGGGGGGGGTCGCCGAATTTATGAAGCGGCCTTGCTGTGGATGTGCTGTGTCTTGCGACACTGCTTCTGACCCAGGGCAGTGGACAGGATGCAGGGATAGCCCGTCATCCAGGAGGTGCCAAGATAAGAGGGACGGAGGAAGGTGGAGGGGAGTGGAATATATAGGAAATGGAATGGGTGGGAGTGGTTTCTATGCCTTTTTCTTTTTGGCTACCCCCCTGTGTAAGGGGTAAAAGCCTCTGTTATATGTATG